>NC_064898.1:20694761-20997792 GCF_929443795.1 Astur gentilis
AACCTAAGAAAGGCAGGGAGTTGTGATTTCAAAAGCCTGAAGTCTCGCTAGTTTTAACAGCCTGACACGAGCATGCAGTTGCTCTTCCCTGAAGATGTGCTGGTGCTGACTAATCGTCTCATTTTGGGATGCCTGAACTCAGATGGTGACTGCTCCAAGCTGACTCTGAAATGGGTGCTGTGCAGAATGAATGGACTCAGCAGCAGTTAGGCTGGGACTTGATGAGATAAATTATGGCATAACAGTGTTCAGCTCCTAAAATGGGAAAGACTGGCATTTTGCAGTAGGGAACATGTGTTGCATCTTTTTTCCAATGCCATCCCTTTGGGACAAATGTGCTTTGAATGCCAACTTGGTAAGAATCAGTAATATCCGTTCATAAACAGTTCCAGTGCAGGTGTTACTGCGTGTGAGAGGAGAAAATACTTCCTTGAAGAGAGGATTTATTTCTTTCTATTGGAATAGAAAGCGTTACCAAATGAGAGCTCTCCCCCATTCCCATGAGACTAGTTTTCTGAGGTCACTTTATATCAGGATAAATAACCACACAAAAATTCTTCAGCAGTGCAAAAGGGACAGGCAGGCCCAGGGACTTTGACTATTTGGCTGTATGGAACATTTGGAGTGTATCTCTGAATAGATCTGGACACAGTAAACCATACCTTTTCACGTGGAATAATCAGCTCAGAAGTCTTGAACGCAGGACCAGTGTGTCTGGCTCTGAGGTGCCAACATAGGGTATGCATCAGAAGGGATAGCAAGGCTATCCTCGCATCCCAGCACAACCGCCTGGCTTCTGCTGTAGGGTTGTCTTCCCTGCATCCCACTGCTCCCTCCTGGTTTAGCTCCTTTGGAGCTACTGGATGCTGTAATTTGTAGTTTTCAGCCTTCAGTAAATTAACTGAGCACACATCTGGTCTATAATTGTAGGATTACAAAAGTGACATTTACCCAATTTTCATTGTGTGCTTTTGGAATAAAGCTGAAGATTGGGTCTGCAGGCTCTCTCTGCCTCCTTTGACCTGGAGAGACAATGTGACAGCACACACTGTACTTTCTGCTTATTTAATATAAGTGCAGCTTGTAGCCGTCACCACTGCTAGATAATGCGGTGTGAAACACAGCTTAAGCCTATGTAGTGATTGCGTCAAGGGCTTTCAAGGAGCAACTCTAAGATCAGCTGATATCCTCATTAGTTCACCCAGCAGTTTTCAGCAGGAGCAGCTCAGCGGCCTTTGTAACCATTGACAGGAAGGTTTCTTCCTGCTTGCAGGGAAGAATATAAAATAATGTGTTATTTTGCAATGTAAAAGCTAGATTTTTTTCACATTATGAAGCTGTAAGTGTGACATGATTTAAGTCAGCCTCAGGAATGCTGATTAAATGCAAATAAAGGAGAGAAGGATATATTCTATGCACCCCCTACATATATATATTGCTAATACAATTTGTGTTGAGAATTTCAATGCAAGAGTAGTTATGGTTCATCTACCAGCTGTAACTTTTACCTGTGACTGTAACTGTCCCCTTGCAAATGTATATATTGCTCATAAACTGGAAGCGTCTATGCTAAAGACCATTAAATAGATGTGCTGATATACACACACAAAAGGTTCAAATTCCAGTTGCTGCATAATTGAAACACTCATTATACATATACAGTCAGAGTTAAACATAATGGCAAATACTGCATTCATTGATGAATAACCATTGTATTACTATTCAATTTATTCCTTGACTCTGGGAAAAGCCTATAGATGCAGAACAAATTTGCTTGGCTAAATGGTTGATGTTGTAAAGATTGATTTGAAATCGGGCTTGAAGAGGAGGGAGTGGGGAAAAAAAAAGCATAAAAACCCCTCCAGCAGCAACAACAAAACACAGAAGACACACTCCCGAATGTATAACTGTGATTGAAAGCATAAAGCCCTTTTTCAGGGTTGCTGGGTGTGATTCTCTTTCACTTTCTTTTGTTTGGGGATGGTTCATGGCCACAGGAGGTATTCAGCTCCCCAGTAGAAGAGCAGTCTGGGAAAACAGATGAAAAGGGCTGAGATAAATCATCATAATGTGCATGAATTTATCATTACCAGGTGCATTAGTCTGTATCATTTGAGGTTCTCTCTGTCTCATTCAAATCACAAAATTATTCAAGTTGGAAGAGACTTTGGGAAGTGTCTAGTTCAACCTCCTGCTCAAAGCATGGTCACCCAGGCATCAGACCAGGTTTCTCAGGGCTTTTTCCATTTGGGACTTGGTATTGGGTTTGCGTGGCAAGGTTTTGGTAGCTAGGGGGGCTACAGGGGTGGCTTCTGTGAGAAGCTGCTGGAACCTTCCCCCATGTCTGATGGAGCCAATGCCAGCTGGCTCCAAGACGAACCCACCGCTGGCCAAGGCTGAGCCCATCAGCGACGGTGGTAGCGCCTCTGGGAGAACAGAGTTAAGATGGAGAAAAAAGTTACTGTGCAACAGCAATTGCAGCCAGAGAGAGGAGTGAGAACGTGAGAGCGAGAGCCCCGCAGCCCCCCAGGTCAGTGCAGCAGGAGGGGAGGAGATGCTCCAGGCGCCGGAGCAGAGATTCCCCTGCAGCCCGTGGTGATGAAGACCCTGGTGAGGCAGGCTGTCCCCCTGCAGCCCAGGGAGCTCCACGGGGGAGCAGATCTCCACCTGCAGCCCGGGGAGAGAGGACCCCACGCCGGAGCAGGGGGGTGCCCGAAGGAGGCTGGGACCCCGTGGGAAGCCCACGCTGGAGCAGGCTCCTGGCAGGACCTGTGGCCCCATGGAGAGAGAGGACCCCACGCTTCTCCCAGTGGGTACGAGACTACTGTGGGAGAAAGCTATGAAAGCCTTGCTAGAGTTGAGGTAAATGACATCCACTGCTACCCCTCATCCACAGATCCAGTCATTTTATAGTAGAAGGCAGTCAGGTTGGTCAGGTGTGATTTACCGCTGGTCAATCCATGCCGACTGTTCCCATTCATCTTCTTCTCCTTCAGTTGCCTGGACATGGCTTCCAAGGGGACTTGCTCAGGAGGACTTACTCTATGAATTTTCCAGGGTTCAAAGTTACGCTGTCTGTCCTCTCGTTCCCTGAATCATCCTTTTGGCGCGTTTTGAAGATAGGTGCGATATGTTTGCTGTTCCCATCCTCAGGGACCTCTCCTAATCTCTAGAAACTTCCAAAGATGACCAAAGATGACTGTGACTGTGGCTGTGGCATCAGCCAGTTCCCTCAGCGCCCTTGGACAAAGCCTGTCAGGTCTCTGCTATCTCATGGTAACTAGAGCCAGGCATACCAATGATCACTGCGTCCCCAGCCGGTCCTTGGGTGGCAGTGAGCAGCAGATCCAGCTGTGTGTCACCCTTGACTGGCCTATCCCACTACCTCTATCAAGGAGTTGTCCCCGACACACTCCAGAAATCTCCTGGACTACTTGCATCCCACCACGTTGCTCTTCCCGCAGATATCAGGGAGGTTAAAGTCCCCGATAGGAACAAGGGCATGTGATCCAGAGCTGTTTAGAGAAGGCTTGTCCGCTTCCTTACTGAGATGGGGTGGTCTGTAACACTCCCCCACTGCAATGTTGCCCGTACTGGCCTCTTTTCCAAGCCTGACCCATACGCTCTCAACCTGACTGTTGTCCATGCTGTAGAGGAGCTCCTGACATGTGCCTGAGCTGCTCCTTCACGTGGTGGGCAACCCCCATCCTCACTGCTCCAGCCCATCCTTTCTGGAAGGCTGGTATCCATCCGTGGCAGCAGTCCAGTTGTGTGAGCAGTCTCACCAAGTCTCTGTTGCTCTTGAAACAACATAGTTTTGTGACAACGTATGGAGCTTTAGATGCCTTGTTTATCAAAGTCATTGTGAAGCTTTGTGCGCATAGATATCCCTATGATTTTTCTTTTTTTTTCATAAAAAAAAGGTAACTGCTTTTTCTCCAGGTGACTGTTTCTGATCTATTCGGGTCATCTCCATCTTAGCTTAGGATCCCACTTGACCTGACCTCTGGGACATGCTGGGAATTGAAGGGTTTAATAGCAGAGAAAGAACAACAACAAAGAAGAAATAAACAACCAAAAAACCCCACCCCAGTCCTGGGAATATAAAAGGGTGCAAAGAGGTTTTTATTGATTCCCTCAGACCACAAACTTTATAGTATGTGTGAAAACAAGTTCTTTCTAAATGGTCATTGCTGCTGTTTTTCTTTGCTGACAGCCAAAACGAGCAAGGGAAGCGTCTATATTTGTATGTTCACCATAGCCCAGGAGTTATTGGGAAGGCATGCTGAGACATCTGTGCATATAAATGACTTTCATTGTAAGAGTTATTGCAAGGATGATCCTCCAGTAGTGATAAACAGATTAGCTTATCTCATATATTATAGAAGCAAGACACTGAGTAAGAACAATCAGATTCAATAGGACAGGAGATTGAAATATTAGTCATATTTCTTCTTCCATAATGAAAAAAAAGTCTAGGCAGCATTACAGAGGCTCGTTTTCCTTTTCTTCTTGACCACTTTGTTAGAAATTAGTAGCTAATAGATAAACTATAGGATAATATTTTTTTTTAAATTAGGTTTGTCGTCAGGAGTCATATGGAATATGGAAAAAATAGGCGCATGCGCAGTAGAAACTAGATACAGGTTTAGCACTAGCATCAAGTAAGCACATTCACCAAGGAAAATCCTTGCAGTTATATTCACACTCCCAAATGACAAATATCAGAGATCTCATTTTGGCCATCTTCCATTCTCTCTTTCTAAGCTTTTAAGAATATTGTTTTTAACCCTAAACCATAAACTTTCCATATAAATTTGTAGGATACAGGCAGTAGCTTTATACTCCATTGTATAGTGAAGTCTGTTCTCTGAATATTGTATTGCAAGGGCTATTAGTATACTTAACATTCATGCTTTGTTACAATCCTTAGCACCAGTCACAAGTGCAAGTAGTTGTAAGATTTACTGTCTGGAGAGCACATCTTAATCTAGAATATCCCTGTGATTTAGTATAGGGACATTTTAAACTCTATTGTATTAATGTCTACAGTAATGCTGTTATTAACACTAATGGTCCTATTACTCAATTAAGAAAAATATATGCTTTCTTATTACGCACTTATGTTCAAAGTCTTACATTTATTTCTGTTCTGCAGAAGTTTTGTGCGTGTGATGTATACCTCCATATCCAGTAATGGGAAAAGAACTAGTCTTGTTAGAGAAGCGATATTGATGACCTTTCTTAGCAGAGCTGAAGGGTTAAAGAGGTTGCCCAGGATGTAGGAGATCTGTGTTCAGGTCACCCAAAGGGACTCAAAAAACACACCTTGTGAGAGAGAGGTTTTCCCAGCCTAGTCAGGGCAGGCGTTTTGGGGTCTTTCACCCCCCCCCCCCCCCAGGTGAATGCAGTAACACGAGGCTGCTATATAAAACGTAAGCGATACTCTGACACTGGCCCTCTTTCCTCCTGTGTTTTAAGCAGTTAGACCCGTACTTCATGAGTAGGCTGTTGGAGCGTTAGGCACGCTGTGAGAGCACGTTTTGATCTGATCAGGCCTCTCAGGGGTTTGTGTGCTCCTTCGCCTAATTTTTGGGTCTGGCTTGAGTAGAAATAGGTGCCAAACTGCGGAGAGAGGGCATACGCAGAGGTCTGTGCACCTGGGGAGCTTCCCAATCCAAACAGACCAGATAAGCTGCAGCTCTCCAATATAGTCGTAATAAGAACTGCCCTGTCGGGAATTATAAGATGATTTTGGGAAAGACAGCACTAACGCTGGTTGTAAACTGTTTCTCACTTTAGCTTTACAGTGGGGATAGTCATTGTGCAATATTGCTCACTACTGGAACATTGACATTTGCATTTTTGAAATTCAGCTGGAGTATCTCTTCACTCGGAAGACATCTAAATGCCTTTTTTTCAATGCTGAGAAACATAGCTCTGAAGAGGGATCAGGGAGCAATAGCAAGTTTATTGTCCAATAGTTGGGCGGAAAAGGTGTGTGTTGGTCTGCTCTGAATATTTCCAGAGATGTCGAGAAACTCTGAGAAGGGAAAATATCCCTGCTGTTGCACTGCACTCTAGATGCCTGTTGAAGACTATGTGTTACACAAAGGGTCCTCCTTGGGTTGGCTCTGGTGACAGGGAGCTCCCAAATCCAGCTCCTGGGGATTGCCTGGTCGCACAACATGCAGTGAAAGGATACGAGGCTTGTCTTGACACAGGCTAGCGTGGGCTGGAGGCAATCAGATGTGCAGGATCCAGGGAATCGTGGTCTTTAGAGTCACCTATAAATTATGGGAGTCTGGTATGATGGGCAGGGAAGGACACTCCGAAGCCATTCTTCAAACTAAAACATCTCCTCACCACTGTGCACAGCCAATAAATCATCACAGCTTTCACCAAGCTGGTGAAATGAATAGCGTTCATGTCCTGAAGAGGTCCACTAGCTTTTTAGGGGAAATACTGTTAAAGAGATTCTCCACAGCAGCAGCACTGTGGCCAGGCTTTAGCTGGGGACCTGAGGCTTCTTCTATGACAGATGTGTTGTCTCCTATGCACTGCCCTGCTAGGGTAAAAGTGATTTCTGTTATATGAGCTGATCAAGAAACCACCTGAGAATGTCTTTTTGAGGTCAAGGGCTAGCTGGCCACGGCCAATAGCAAGCCTGGGACTGTGCTAACGTGTGCAGATGATGTCGTTGCGCTGCCCACAGCCTACGTGGTCTTTACCCACTCAGAATACCTGAAGATAAGCAGAGATGTCCTGACTCTGAGACCGGACCAGAACCCATACAGCATGGCTAACCCTGCCAGGGTAGCCAGGTTGTCTGCACATCACAGAGGTGCCTACACCACATCGTTTGCCTGAGCTGAAAGTTAAAATAACTTTTGGAGTAAGGGCACCTTCTCCATTTTGCAGCATGTGCAATGAAAGAAAGATCTTGTTGCTTCCATTTAAGGTTCTTGCTGAATCAAGCACTTCTGTGCACCCTCAAAGGTTAAAAGAGTAGTACTGGTTGCCTGCCAGGTCTAATAGTAAAGGCCAGATGAAATGTTTTACACAATTACGGAATAAGTCAGTGCAGATACCTAATTTTCCTTGAGAACAAGAGCTGTAAGAGTTTACAACTTCAGCTGTGAAAATTCGCTCCTTAAATTTTAGCTGAATGTATTTTTCAGGCATTCGTAATATGTTTTAACTGAAATGCAGAATTGTTATTTGGACAACAGTTTATTCAATAATTAAATTTGCAATCGTTCATTTTAGTGCAGTTACAGATAAACCCTAACCCACATCCTTGCTGACTCAACACATCTGTCTACCCGTACTGACATATTTTAAATTGGTAAATCAAGTCCTGAAGTTTAATTCTGTTAATTTCCATGGAAAATTCATACGCTACAGGAGAATGCATTGCAATCTATTTTAGTTTTTGTATCACAAAATCGTTATTACTGGTGGTGGGTGATTTGCAAGTCAATAAAAACCAACCAACTTGACTTCCTGATCTTCTGCTGAATATGCTGTCGGTTAGGAATAAGAGCCAATCGATTTTACTTGCAAACTGGACAAATTTGATGTGGAGTCATTGATCAAGTACAGAGGCTCCAAGAGTTGTTTTTTTTTTTAAGAGAAGAATTATATTCAAAAGTTAATTATGGCTTTTAAAACATGCAGTCATCACTGTATTGCAAATATATAAACAACTATAATGTTACCTGGATGTTTCTCATCTGAACTCTTGGTGAATAAAGGACGGAAGAACTGATTTTAAAAACTGCACAGCACATATTCTGTGTTACACCCTGGACAGTATGCAACACACAGCTTCTTATTTTCTGTGACTAAAGCATTTTTGTACAGAAAGGGCCGTGTCTTTGCTGCAAGCACATTATCTAGAAATCTGTCTTCCAGGTTGCTGCTGGCAGCAAGCTTCTGTTTTATTCTGTGAGCTGGTAGCTTAAGAGGCTGAGCTTCGTGAAAAACAACGGCACTTATCTGTGCTGTGGACTCCAGGGAACTCTTAACATTAAGGCTTTCGTTGCTGGCAGCGCAAAAGGAGTTGCTTTAATGAGCTTTAAAATCACATTAGAATGCAATAAAAATCAAAGATCTCGCAAAGCATTCTTAGCAAGATCTGCTCCCTGGATAGACCCATGATTAAGAAACTCCAAAATGGGTTTCAGGTAAAACATCTTTTATCCTAAGGTTCCTCACTAATTATTTCCGATTTCCAACTACTCATCCCTAGCACTATAATAGCACCGATCAAGAAATTAATCGGGAATGATTTATTCTGTGGACTTTACTGGTTTTAGGTGCTGGTTGCTAACAATTTTCTCCAGGTTCATTCCTTATTTAAAATTGGTAGATGAGTAATTCCAGAGCGATATTTGGTCTGTAATTAGTTGGCAAAGAGCTTATTTTGCCTCCTGGATGTGACTGATGGATGAGAGTTTAAACAGATGTGTATGGCATGTGGTTGGCTTTTTCTTTCATTGGATATATTTAACAGGATAATTGTGTTCCTTTAAAAAATTGCGTTTAATTTAAAGTTTATAGCAGGGTCCTCTGAATCTTAGCTACAGTGGGAAACATCCGTATCAGTGGGGATGTGTCATGGGTGATTAAACTTGGCTGTGCCACAAATAAATAGCCCCCTGGTTTCACATTTTCTGTTACCTTCACTTCAGACAGGTCAAGACTTCAGGGTCAGTCTTAAAATGAGCTTTTTGAAACGTGCGGCTCTAGTCTGGTTAAAGGGAGGAGGCCAATGAAAGACAAAGTCCCCCCTAGGAGGGTGTCAGGGCTTTGCCTTTGCTGCCTCTTGATCAGGAGGAAGAAGTCAAGAGTGGAAGTTGCTGGCAGAGGGACCTGACCTTCCATGCACGCCTTGCAGGCACCGAGGTGTGCTGGGGGAACTGCAGGAGAAACTTCATTTCAGAAGGCTTTTAAAAGTTGTACTTTGAGACTCCCAAGTTGACCTGAGTTGGCGCAGTGAATGGTGTGCGGGTGAATGGTGCGTGGGCAGAAATGTCTCCCGTGAGAATACATGGCTTGTGGCTGCTATTTTTGGAACACTCAAAAACCATCGAGGAAGCAGCTCCTCCCTGAGCTGTTATTTTACATCCTGTAGTGCCCCAAGAAACCAGCTGCGGAGAGGCTGCAGACACCTCCAGGGTGGAAGAAATTAACATTTTTTGCTTTTTAAATAATAAAGTAGTAAAGACAACAAAACATACCAGTTCTTTTTAAGAGGCCAGGACATGCCCCCCATCTTGAAGCCTTTACTGGTCTAAGTAACATCTGATGATGCCAGGTTGATGACATTGCATGTGGAGTAGAGGCGCTTGTTTTCCCTTGGGCTCTACGTAGTCTCCCTGCTTCCACTTCTCCCACAGCCTTTGCCTACCCCTCACACACACTCCTTGCCCATACACAGAGCAAATTAGTCAATAATACCTGACTTATAGGCTTGGCAACTTATTCAAAATAAGCGTCATCCCTGCACCAAAGCCCAGGACAACATACAAACCTCTTAAATTGTATTTTGAGGGTCTTGGATCACGCATGGTTTTCCTGAACTTCCTCCCATGGAACAGACCCAGAACGACCAGCAGCACAAAGCCACATCACACACCCCATGAACTGAACCAGTGAGCTGTTGTCCGGGGTCTCTGATGATCCATGCTTTCAGGTAGCTGCTGGGAGAGCAAACCAATGGCAAGTGAGAAAGAAGGTCCAAGGGGAAAGGTTGGAGCTGCAGAGCTGTGCCGCGCACCGCAGCTTCTTCCCCAGCACTGTTGCAGGTGGCATCATGTAGCTGTCATTTCTCCTGCTCCTAATTCCCATTAATGCATCGTGTCAGCCCCAGTGCAGCCCATGTCAGGAATGCCGGTAGCCAGCCCGTGCTTCATGGTACTTCACAGCCTGCTGATTTTGGCACAGCCCAATAAGTGCCGGCCCTTGCACTTGGTCTTGTTGAACCTGCTGAGGTTCACATGGGCCCACTTCTCGACCTTGTCCAGGTCCCTCTGGATGGCATCCCGTCCCTCAGGTATGTCAGCCACACCACTCAGCTTCATGCCTGCAAACTTGCTGAGGGTGTGCTCAATCCCACTGTCTGTGTCATTGATGAAGATATTAAACAGTGCTGGTCCCAGTATGGACCCCTGAGGGACACCACTTGTCACCGATCTCCATCTGGACATTGAGCTGTTGACCACTACCCTCCGGATGCGAGGATTGGGCCAATTCTTCATCCACCGAACAGTCCATCCATCAAATCCATAGCTCTCCAATTTACAGAGAAGGATGTTGTGGGGGACTGTGTCAAAGGCCTTACAGAAGTCCGGGTAGATGACATCAGTAGCTCTTCCCTTGTCCACTGATGCAGTCACTCCATCAGCCCAAATATGTAGGCTGGTGGCAAATAGGATTCTCAAGAACCCAGCTCAGTGCTACTGAGTCTGGTAGAAAATGAGTCTTTCCATCTGTCATTATCTAAATACCTTAAAAACTCATTAACTAATTGAGTTGCCACTATATGTGTCAGGAATGAATTCAATTCTTTGCCCTGAGACAAGTTTTCCTCCTGTTGTTTATGTGACTGAAAACATTGAGCTGAACATGACATCAGCTCTCATTCCCCAACAACTGCGCTAAGATTTATGACAGTGTTTCCAGCAGCGTGTTTCGCCTGCTATTAAAGAAGAGACAGAGAAGATGAGCACATCAAAGACATGCCCTCATCTAGCACAAGGCAATGAACTTTACATGGAGTGGCACATCATTTTTGTCTTCCATTTGCCACTGATGTGTTCAGTAATGTGGCAGTAGCTGTGACAGGAGCAGTGAAGGTTCCTGACCCGTAACCTCCAGTCAGTGCTGGCAAATGCAGCAGAGAGGCTGTAGGATGATGGACATGCAGTCTCTTCAGGCAAAAAGTTATGCTCTAGAAAACCTTACTTTAATTTGGGGGTTTAATTTGGCTGCATAGACAAGGGACTTCCATGTAACTGGGGTACTGCCAGCTCTCCTTCCTCTTACTTGGGTGAAGGAGCTTCATTTACTTTGACAATGGTATCTGCTTCTCTAGTGTATCTTCCTCACGCTTCTCCCTGTGCTGCCCCACAACAGCTTGCTGATGCTCTCCTTCGTCTTACCCTCTGCACCGGATAGCTGCAAGTTAAGTGACTTCATGCATGGATCTTTTCAGCTGTACATGAAACGTAAAACCCATGTTCCAGACAGGAGACGAGATCACTGCAGTGGAGAACCGATTTGTCCCAAAGTGTGAGTCTAGATAAGGAGAAAGTATTCAAATTTGGCATTACAGGAATCAGAAAATAAGGATGGAGTGAGAGAGTTCAGTGCAAAGTCAACTGTAGTGGTGGTGGAGGTCATAATGTAGTGAAGTCAAAGGAAACAATGAAGCGGTCAAGAAAAGCCTCCAGCCTTATGGCTTGAAGGCCATCAAGTCAAGGATATGGCAAATGAGAGGAGGGAAGGAGGTGTCTGAAGACAGTAAATAGAGATCAGAGGGGAAGTTCAGAGACAGACTTCACATCCTCCTGAAATGCGGTCAGTGTAATTGCTCAGGTTGGAAGAGGGCTGATCATCATGGCTTGGTGGGGCTAACAAATGATCACAATTTGTTTCTCCTTATCTTTAAGAAAGCACGAGACCTCCTCCGCACAAAGCTGAGGTATTCGTAGGTGTGGAGGAAAAATGCCATCTTTCGAATCTAAACCACTGCTTCCACTAAATAGGTCTTCCATCCAGCTCAATAAGATAATGATTTTGATTCGCTAAGCTTCTAAGCTATAAAAAAGATTACACTCCAACATGTTATGGCTTCACATTCAAGGGATAATTAAAGCTACTTTCTTAATTAGCACCCCACACAGGGCAGAACTGTGGAATTCCCCAGTGACTGCCAGGGATCAAAGGGATCCAAACATAATTATTTTGTGCTTCTTTTAGTTGTTTTACTTATTTACAGTGTTCTTTAAATCAAAATCATCGGTTATTTCCACACACATGTTGAAAATGTCTATCCACATTTACATGCTTTGTCATCAAGCATCTTTCAGTTTACTCTGCTTTGGAAATGATGAAAAAGAAACACATCACATTTCAATATTAGGCATGTTATGACAATTATTCTTTCTTCCATGTTCCTTATGACAGCTCTTCAGGCAAGCATCAATCAGTAGATGTTTTCCAACTTCAAAGGCAGTGTTTGGCCTATGACATCTCAGAGTTGCTCATCAATCAAGATATATTTGAGAGACGAGGTAGCATGTAGATACTGTGACTGCCCTGTTAAGCATACTTGTTCAATAAATAATACAAGTAAATAGCGTCATGCTTGGAGCTTCCAAAAAGCCAAACCTATAAATTACTAGTAACTTTCGGCAAAGCTTAATTTATGCATTCTTATTCATGAAACAATCATGTCTGACTGGATCTGTTTATGAGTGATCTTAGACTAATTTATTCTTCCTGCATGCAGTAATACTCTTTGTTTTTGCTAGTGAATGTAGAAGGTGAATCAGCCCCATATTCTCAATCTTCCCTCCCACCCTGGGGTTAATTATGTACTAGAGGGCGATGAAAGTAGGAACTGGGACTGAACTGAAGCATTTCATTCCCAGCTTCAGGTAGGTATGGACTGATAAGTTCCTTGAAAAGCAAATTTGTAGCACTTTTTTCCTCATGAAGTGGCAGCAAAAGGCCCAAATGATGGTGAAGAAAGCTTGAGGTGAGGAAAAGAACTGATCTTCCATGGTACTTACTCCTGTGTTGTCTTTTCTGTGGAAAATCAATGGTTAGGACTTTTTAGAAAGGAAAAGTTAATGGAAGTTTGAGACCCCTGCCAAGTCAGGCAGTTGGAGATCTTGGTATTTATCTTCACAGCATTGCCGGGATAAGAGAGGTGCAGATAAAAGTAGAAACAAGACAGATATCTAAGAACCTTCCAGGGTGGGTCACACGGGACTTTTCCTGTATAACTCTTCCCGTTATCACAATTTTAATCCATTTTAATATTCTGCTTAATAGAATAAGATGCGTCCTTTTACCCTAAATCTTATATGAATAAAACATAGGTACCTGATTAAAATAAGGGAGTGCCAGTCCTAGCAAGAGGTGAACATTGTTAGCGAGAGTGGGACTGCTCTGGGTGTGTTGAGCTTACCGTTCTTCGGGTTTGCTGGATGCTTTTCAACCGCACTGCAAGGGCCAGGCTGTAGGTTGCTGATCCGCTGCCAAATATGGGGCAAGTTTTCCCTTGTCGTTTCTCATCTGTAACTCTCAGCTGGAGAGTAGGGAGAAGAGATGAAACTCTGGGATCGCTCTGAACATGTCACACTGTGCCATATATTTGAACAGAGAAAGCCTACAGAAATTTTCTAAGAGTTGTAAGATTTTGTCCTCTGCTGGTAATCTGATTGCCTTAACCACCCTGGGTCTAGCTGTGCAAGCCACTGAGGGAGTGATAATATATAACTAACACATTTTAGAAACCTATGAAAAAAGGCCTAAACCAGAAATTCCATCTACAATGCCACATTTCTAGTGTCAAAGTGTTAGAAGTAATCGATCAGTTCCCTGCTGGAGAGCTGGAATCTCATTTTTCTAGTCCAGTAGAATCACAAGGTACTAAACCTTACGTTGTCACCTATGCAGGACTTCTTCCTACAGTCATTATCTCTGGGACAGTGTAAGAGGTGGTTGGGCTGGATGTTTGAGACTACTCAGTAGTTTTATATGGTGGCCATCAAAATCCCGAGGGAGAGCTTTTGTATACGTGGGAAGTACCTTAACCTACATGTCCACTGAATTGCATTTCTGAACTGTTTCAGGATTTGTAGTTCTTTGGTCTTGGCTATTCTGACCCTGAAACGGAATTGAGGAGGATGCGGCAAACCTCCTTTGCATCTCATATAAGCACCTTACCAGCTGTGTATTACAAGTGAGGCAGCAGATAGATACACCTGGAGAAGTCGAATGGTGGGTTGGTGGAACGGGCGGTCCAAAACTCCTTGTATTTATACAGCGAAATGTTTTGACTGATGCTTCGTGAAGGACATCTTAGGTTGCTCTCCATGCTAATGAGTTAGTGTTACAGAGTCAAACAAGTTTGCTGCTGTTACTTCTCCACACTCCCCTTTCAAAAATAATATTAAAAGTTGGGCCTCATCTGACCGAATGGAGACACCTACACATAGGATCTCATCATCTAAGCTACTTTAATAATCAATGGGAGAGTAATGGGCACTTCAGCTCATTCTAAAATAGATACTGAAAATATGCCAGGTGTGTCACAACTCGTCCCTGTTGAGTAGAAAGAGAGCCTATGGGGAGTATTTCAGATACAGATATTGATAGTGTGTATGTTTAAGGCTAGATTAAGACCCTGGGTCCTGTCCTGGCAATGTTTGGCAAGACCTTTGGAATTGAGATTTGCTGCTTAGGTTTCTTGTCATGTTTTTCTTATGTGCTCTGAAATTGCCGTCATGAACTTTTTATAAAGGGCTGCATATATTTTTTTCCAAAGGCAAAAGACTTTAAAACGCTTTAAAACACTTTAGGCACAAAAGTTGCATAGTACTAGTATACTAATGGCTATAATAGTTTATAATTAATCTCTCTACTATGTAGTTTCAGTAATGTCTACTGTATTCATTGTAGTGCATGCAACCGAGGCACCACCAGCTAAATAGTGTCTGTAGATATATTTCCTTTACCTTCTTCTCTGTGATTTAGCAGTCCTTGCAAAACAACATGAGACACGGCAGATAGCATTCTCCTCATAATTTGCTTGATGCTGGTGTACGCTAAGTAAGGGGTAACAGAATGAAATTGATAGAATTATGCCAATACAAAACTGCATTTTCAAGATCAGAATTAGGCTCTTTTTATTTTTTCTGAACAGAGAGGCCCCTAATTGGGCAAGTTCTTGTGTAGTAATACTAGTGGGAATAGTATTGAGGCTTGGCTAAATTACTCAGTAGCTTTCTTACCAGCACCTTTACTTCTTGGTTCTACTGAAGATAATGTTAATCAATATACTTTCCTGCATTTACTGTAATAACCCTTTTATACTAAAAAATTATTCTTACTCAGAAATATCAGCAGATAATAATGTCCATTAGTGAGCTATGTCTTTGAAAACTGAAGGAAGAGGAGAGCTTAACAACACGACAGAGCAGACATGGGACTTTGAATAAAATCCAACTTTTCCTTCCAAGCTAATGTTCTGTTTATTATCTGGAGCAGCGAGTGCTTGGAAATCTTTTGCAGACATCCAAACTGAAAAGCAGAAAAATGATTCAGACATCAGAGGATGTGCAATACAACAACAAATACTGATACACTAATTGCTGTGCTGCTCTTGGGTTAATTGAAAAAAATCTGTCACTATTTATTCTCCTAAGACTAGCATCTAGTTTATGGGCAAGCTCTATTAGTGGCTGCTTTAAAAATTAATTGACCATATCACAGTATTGAGAAAAGCTGCACTCAAAAAGTTGCATGAAATCTCTCATTGTATTTCTCTGCAAAACCAACAAGGATAAATCCCTAAAGGGCTCTTAAGCCTTTTCACAAGTCTACTGCATTTGGAATAGAAATACATGGAAACACAATACCATTTAATGTGGCAACATGTTGTCCGTACAAATTCTTAGAATACAAACAGCTATGATGTTTTATGACCATAAAAGTCCTAGTCAGACTAGGAACCAAAATGATCTGAAGATCCATAGAAAAACAATCCCTCCTTTTTGCAACCTTTAGTGGCCAGGCTGACCTGCCTATGTATAAATGATGCCCTCCTTTGTCGAGGAGGTGCTTCTGACTGGCTCAGGTGGATATTGCTTCTTCCACCGCCTCCTTTTTTTTAAGCATCTGTTTCACGGTTTGAAGGACCTCTTGAGTCCTGCGATCAGAAGGTTGAGTTAGCAAAGCCCAGCCCTTCGGTGCCTGCCGAGCCCTCTGCCGTTCAGAGCAGCATCAGGCTGCAAGGGCTTTAGGGGAAGCTGTATGCAAACCAGTAAATTGCGTATACTGGCAAAGATGTGAATGTAAGGGCTAACCTAGCGTTGCCCCTGGGCTCTAGTACCTAAGCATTGTGCTTTTTCATAGAGCAATGCGGGTTCTCCTGGCACTCGGAGAGCGAAGCAAATGGGAAAACATGCAGAATCGTAACAAAGAAAGCTCAGAGGACCACAGCAGGAGAGCAGTTAAAGCCATCTATGAAAGTTATTATTCTGCTTCTTGTTCATGCTGCTCCCTCAACTATGCAGCAAATGGAAGACACCCCGTTAATTCTGGGTTTACACCAGCAACTATAGCGACTTCTGGGAGGTTTTCAAAGAGACTTATGATATGGGTCCCTCCGCCAGTAAAAGTCAAGTATTTGAGTCTGTGTATATTTTATGTCACTGAAAGTTTGCTGTGCTGATTTTTCATGTTTAAGATAGACTTGGATCCAGCAAACTCCTCAAAGATTTTCTCCAGCTCCTTCTGAAGTGCAAACAAAATTAGGAACATGCAAGTTACAACTGGACTGTTGATAGTTCAAGAAAAATCGATTCTTATATCAAAAAGAAATTAGCCGTTTGGATGGTTTCAGCTCTGTTAATGTTTCTCTAATCTAAGCCATAAATAGCAATCTCTTAAGTAACTCAATACCATAGAAAGCAGAGCCAAATGCTCTCGGATCTGTCTTGTATATTACACTGATCCAGTTCAAAAGCAGTTATTCTCATTAACAGAAATAAAATTATTAATCTGAATGCTTTCTGTGTCCTTGTGAAATATCCCTTCTGATATATCCCAGTCTTCATCTATAGAAGAGGAAAGAAGAAAAGATTGTTTTCCTAGAAAAAATTGCCTGGTCAGAACAGAGTCAATAGCAAAAGTCCAATTAATAGCAAGAAAGGCAATACTGGATTAAGGCCCTTTGAGAGACCAACAGATTCAGCAGAAATTCAGGTCATGTCGCCCTCTCATTCCTACCGGTCTGTTATAGAATTTTTAAGCAGTCACTGTCATTCTTTTACTGATTAGATAACACATTTAAAGAAAAAATAGAAGTCTGCTTGAGATCCAGTTAATAGAGGGAAATTGTCTAGCTATTAAAGCAGGAGAGTCAAGACTTGTCCTGTTTTGGAGCCTCCAGATGTCCTTTTGCTGTCCTTGCTCTGCTTCAGCTTTTCTATCTTTACTGTGGGCATAATATTTTAGTCACTTTTCAGGCGTGTTGTGCTTTCAAGCCAGTTGGCTCCCAGCACGTACTGGTGCCTCGGACTATCCCACCCCCGGGACAGGACTTTCTGTTTCCTCGTGTTAAACTTCGTGAGGTTTCTGTTGTCGATTTCCCCAGTCTGTCAAGGTCGCCCTGTGAATGGCAGCGCAACTGTTGGTGGTATCAACAACTCCTTCCACTTCATCATCTGCAGACTTGCTCAGGGTGCAGCCTGTCCCATCATCCAGGTCGTTGATGAAGATGTTAAACAGTATTATCCCCAGTGCCCGTCCCTGGGGTACACCAGTAGTGACTGGCCTCCAGTTGGACGTTGTGCTGCTGATCAGAACCCTCCGAGCCCGGTTCAGCCAGTTTTCAGTCCACCCCACCGTCCATTTATCTAGCCTGTACTTCATCTGTTTGTCTATGAGGATGTTATGAAAGACAGTGTCGAAACTGAACTAAAGTAAAGATTAAACAATGTCAACTCCTTTTCCCCATCCGCCAAGCTAGTTGTTTCGTCATAGAAGGCTGTCAGATTTGTCAAGCATGATTTCCTCTTCCTAAATCCATACTGACTACTCCCAGTCACATCCTTGTCATTCATATATATGTTTGGAAACGGTTTCCAGGAATATGATGTACTCGCTAGTATTCCATCACAGTACATGCATGATAAATGTCAAGTTTTCCTCTATAAATATGTGTGCATGCATAAACATATGTATATACGCAAAAGGGTGAAGCAGCACACACAAATCTGCAAAGCCATAGGTGGTAAAAAATATAAAATACTCACAGAAAGAGTTTGAATGTAGGAATTTGTAAGAGAATATTGCTGATGCACGCACAGGGCTCTAAGGTGCTATGTATAATTAGTTTCCCATTAAAATTTACATGGCTGTATTTGTTCTATATTCTGTTGTGTTAGACAAACTCAAGGAGGAGTTTGAGAGTCATCTCCTAACAACAGCTTTCAGTTCTCTGGAGAGGTACATGGCTGAAAACTACTCTGCTCACATGTCTTGACACTGAAGTATTTGTACTTAAAGGAGAAAATAATAGCTGCAAGGTCTGTCTTTCTTCCCATCCTCAGCACAAGAAAGGATTCCTTCAGCAGTGTATTTTTTCCTCTTGTCTGATTGATGAACTCCCCTATCTGTTATCCATGGGCTTTACCCATTAATCTCCTATCTAGTAAATCAGTTTGATTTTGACAGTCTCTGTCTTTTGAACAAATCCTCCAGGGTGGAATCAGAGCTTTGCTTTCTAATTCTGGAAATTAGTCAAACAGAAAGGTTCCTCTAACTTGTATGACAATTTTGGGACAGTCTACATAGACCTTCTTTATTCTTTTGGACATAGGGGATTTTTTTTCCATGTTTGTGGCATACTGCGTGCTCCGTTTGGTGCACAGGGCTGTCCGTTGTCCTCATACCTCCTATGTTGGGCTGAAATTCCAAGGAATTGTAGACTTGATAATACTCTGTCTTCCAAAGACAGAAATCTGACCCTGTGGACTTAATAAGGTGGTAACTCAGCAGCATATCTCCTAGTGGATTTAAAATTTAAATTCAGTAGGGTACAACTGTTTGGTGGGATGGTAGTGTTACGTTTAGGTGTGGCACGCTCAGTACAGCGTACGATGGTGTTCCTGAAAAGCATGAAAAGAGCTTTTGATCTCTCAGGATCTGTTGCTGCTACAGATTTCTGCAAGCTGGAGAAGCTCCTTCCCCCAGTCTTACCCCTGCATTGTGCTGGCAATTATTTGTGGGGCCACAAAACTTTAGCGGTGGGAGTTCAGCTCACTGGCTGGATTTCCCAGACAGCCCTTACTTGGTGTATTGACACAAACGAAGGGGTGTCTTGGAGACATGAATGAGGAGTCAGGGTCAGACTGTGCTTAGACCAGCAGTGACACCAAGGAAAAAAATGTCGTGGGATTATCTCCACTAAGGCATTGAGAGGAAAAACAAATATCTCATTCTGTGTAGCGTGTGGTGTTTTTAAAGGTCACCAAGATGCAGCTTGAATGGAGACAACTCCCAAATAGGAAAAAAAGTTCCAAATAAATGAAATAAACCCAACCTGCTTAGTGCAAGGCTGCACTTTAGAAAAATCAATCGGCTCGAGAAATTCACTGACTCAGAAGGAAGGGTGACCTTGTGAGCAAGGCATGAAAGCCAAACGTGTCAAATCACCATCTCCTTATACAACAGCAGACAAGCGGGAGCCACAACTTCTAGCTGTGAAGGGTGACCATCCTGTGTCCCAGCTATTCAGAACCGGGTTGTGGGCTGTGACACCTCTGCAGGTCACCCGATGGCCCGATTAACACCTAAAGGGGCTCACCAGGCAAGTCATATGGCTAAGCAAAACCCTAAATAGGTGAAGCCACTTCTCATAAAAATTTGGATTTAGCTAAGTGACTTTCTGATTTTAAGAGAGTGGTATGAGTCGGTCTCCTCCTGTTCTGGTGCTGTCCCAGCTCTAGCACTCCCTCCCTGTCAGAGGGAAGCGGCAATGACTCTGCTGATTCCTTACAGAAAACTCCCACAAGTGGAATCTACCTGTTTCCTACGTGGGACGTGATCAGTAAACCTTGCACCGTTTTTGATAACACTCGCGACCAGTGTCGCCTGCCCGGTTGTGGAGCTGCCCTGTCCCAAGAGCTGCTGTGTGGCTGGAGCCCACCCACTGCACTGTAACCACATGCACCAGCTCTTATTTTTTGTTGTAATCTCTTCATTGACTGCTCCCCAGCTTGCCCAAAGCGAGACGGCTTGAACTAGGGTTTTTGGCAACCCCCCTCGGGGAGTTCTTCTCTCCCGACTCTTTGTCTCCAGTGTTTCTCAGCTGTGTGTGCATGTGTGCAACTGGAGAAACAATGGTGTCTCCACAAATTAATTCTCTCCTATATTTATTCTTCTAGAATAATATATTTATGGTTACCTGAGCTGCTTCTGACATTGCGGGCTAGCATGAAGTCAATCACTCATTGCTACCTTTCATCATGCTGTTTTATCAGTGGATTGCTTCAAATGCACTTATCTTGCAAATTGCACAGCAAGAATTCACTCTTCCTTAAGGGTAATTTTAAAAATAGTTTTCAAGAAGGCATTTTCTAGTCCAAATTGCCTCTATTCTTTTTCAGATAAAGGAATACTGCCTGCAACAGATGAGCACACATGAAAATCCTGAATGCAAACATGGTTGGATTTCAGGCTGTTTCGAGTCTGGATCCAAACTAGCTGGCTAGAGCTTCTTTTTAATTTTCCTTCACTCCCTTTAAGATTCATACGTTTTCCTGAGGCTTATTCATTGGCAGTAAGCAGAAGAAAAATATACTGTCATGCAAGGGAGGGAACCTTTTAGTGAGTAAATCACATTGGGAATAATCCAATTATAAGAATTATTTGAAAAAATAATGGATTCTGAGCTACCTTTTTGCACAGCCAGTGACTAACTTCGAAGAAATAGAGAAATCTATGTAAATCATAAATCTGTTGCATTCTACGACTAGCGCTTAGCATGCTGAATGGCAGATGTCATTTATTTAAGCACAAAACAGGTTAGTCCTTTTCTTACCAAAAATAAAACTATCTGTATATGCAACAAGCCGGTTCCAAGAGCTAATTGCCCCACAGGAAGAAAGCGTTAGGAGCATTCACCCCCGCCTCATAGTTATGGCGATGATTAATGCACAATTAATGCTGTGCCTTATCACGTACTGGAGACTGATGGACAGTCAGCTCACACTCCCGATAAGCTCTGCCTTCTCCTTAGGCTTCTCAAGCTCACGGTGGCTTTTTGGTAAGCCTGGAGGTCTATATTTCTGCTGAATACAGTTGCCAAGGTTTTGGACTTCTGTGTTCGTGACCGAATCCTTCATTAAGGTGAACCAGCAGGAAAGCTCACTTGTCTCCAGCGCTCGCTGCGCCAAGATAGCTCTGCCAGTGCAAACCTTTCAGTTTTCACACAGCAATTCACCTTGCAGAGTAGGAACATAAAGCTGTTCTGCCTCCTTTTGCCTCACCCTGACCACTAGATAAAATCCCACTTGAGATTAATCGTAGCTATTTCTAAGCAGTTCAGCTTGCCTTTCTAGCTGTCTGGCAGCTGAATTTGCTGCCAGAGCTGAAGGGCTCCAGTAAGGTATTTAAGAAGTAGCTCATAGTTCATTAGCAGTCTTCCATCTTCATATCCCTTCATGCTATTTCCAAGCCATTTAATTTCTTTTTATGGGACACAAACAACCCCGAACTGCCCATCTTGTTTAGCAGATAGATACATTTATTTATTCCTTATTATCATCCATACAGTATTGCAGAGACGGGTGCCATCTACACATCAGTTACAGCCTAAACTTCTACCAGTCCTTGTAACAACCTTCTTCCACCTAATCAGTCAGCCTGTATTCACCGGCGGCTTTTTATGCTTGCTACATGCCACTGTGTAGCACAAAACAAAGTACATCAAATGAGAGAGGAAGAGCTGACAAAGGAAATGAATCATGGTAATAGTCCAGTGTAATATGTATGCATTAAATAATAAACAGTGCAGAATGTGATTTTGCATTGTTTCTTACTTAATGCCATGCTGGAAGAGAGGTGTTAATATTCACACTCTCCTGCAAACTCTCAGCCTTGCATTTTTAGCTCTGAAACATCTGCAAAATGTATCTTTGGTGGTCTTAGTGACCATTGGAGACCTCAGAGGTGAGGAAGACCTTTGAAGATGAGCCCAGCGCTCCAGAGTTATTGGATCTGAAATGCAAGCATGTGTTACAGCTGATTCCACCTAGGCTGCCTGCACCATCATCCCAGTTTCAAAAGCCAAGGAGCCCTGTGTGAGACCAGCTTGGGTCCAACAGGTGTATTAATGCCAACCGTGCACCACAAGGAAGCAGATACACCAAAATCGGCCTTTATTTCTGTGGAGCAATGTCTGAGCTAATACGTACTCTTCGACGTACCCTGGCTTGGCAACCATGGCGTGGATAATGTATAGTGCAGATGGTTCAGCAATGGGTAATTCAGAAATGCCTCTGTAAGTGCAAAAGACTCCAGAACTGGTCAGTGTTTCTGAAAGAACGAAAGCGATGGGAGCGGTGTGGGGGATACTTCAGTGGGAATGTGTTGCACATGTTGCTAAAACAAGACATGAACCTCCTGGGGGAGGCCGTACTAAAATTTCCACCATGCATAGCTGAATCTGTTATGTAGTCAAGTAACATGGAAACATAAATATGATGTGTCCTCTTTTCCCTTCCCATCCTGAAAAAATACACTCCATTTTTCTCTTAGGCTTCCAGAAGTGTTGCTGGCTTCATGTGGTTTCATTCACATTAAGTTCTTTCTGAAACATCTTTAAGTGAAAAAAAAACCTGGATTAATCTGCCTTGGCACTTCTGGTGATTTTTGGAAAACATTTCTCATGAGCTGATCAATCTGCTGTATTATTTATGCTTTTGTTACTCTGATATGCAGACATCTTCCACCCTCTCTCATCCAAATTGCTGAATATTTTCTGCAGGCTGCTAAAATAGATAGCGCTATGCTATTACTAATACAGAGCGTCTAAGTTCTTCAGAGCACTTAAGAGATTTGCCACAGTCTTCAGAAAGCATGGGGTTGCCGGCTGATGTTTATGCATTTACCTGAAGGCAGCTCTCCGATACTGGGTGGATACTGTGATGCAAAGTTTATGAATTTCCTAATCCTTCTGATTTTAGTAGCCCCTGCAACAAGCTAAAGATAGGTACTGTAATCAAATGTGATCTGTTTTGTGCTATTACCGCCCTCAGACAGCAGCCGCGTGTGTTTGAAGGCAGGAGCTTCAAAGCAGTGTCACCACTGTCTGGTAACAGTGGCAACACATCGCAGAAGGAGTTGTGCTGAACGAGGAGGTCTGCTAGAGTAAGAAATGTCTTGTCATCGCAATAGCCGCTTTGTGAGTGTCTGCCTCCGTGTAGACGTTTTGCCTGGAGTCCTCTCCAACTATTTGCGTACAAATTTAAATGGATATAACCTGTTTATTTAAGCCTAGACCTGTAACTTGCCCATCCCCACTGCAAATTCTCACTCGTCGAGGACTCATGGCTCCCAGGAGGACACATTGGCTGAGTTAAAGCATCCTGAGGAAGAACCAGGTTATAAAACAGGCTCAAAATTTTAGTGGCTGTCTACAGGAGATATGTTTTGGAGACAGCAGTGATTGTCCAAAACAGGGCCAGGGACAGAGGCAGTAGCTGAGCAGTGGGGAGGATCCAGGGTCCAGTGTTTTGAGTTGTCTCTCTGACCCTTTTTTATTTAGCATTTGTGAGAAACGATATGATTTTCTCGGGTCGATGCAGTGTTTAATCACAACTGCGTCTCGAGAGCCTTCCTAAGATCAGGCCGTCTTGCTAGGCAGCACATACTGATGGCAAGTCTCAACCTCAAAGCATGTTCATCTAAAAAGGCAAGGCAGAGGACGAGATAGGAGAGAGGGAGGAGAGACCACTGACAAGGAGAAGGTTAGATCACCTGAAAGGGAAAAAATAAGGTCAAGCTAGACTTCACTTTACAAATTTTCTTGTACTTAATGTTATATGCAGCAGCTTGAAAAGGCAGGTAAGCGCAAAGAAAAGTGCTCCTCTGTGCACTGCGGTGGCTCTCTTCATTGCTGGGCTAGAAAAGGCGACACTGTTTTCAGCCCCTGGGACTCTGCACTGTCTCTCTAAGGTGATGAATATGGGAGATGCCACAGAGCTTAACACAGCAAAAAGCAGTTTTTGAAGCCTCTGCCATAACAATTAACTACTCGTCCACCTGCAGATGTAGGACAGCAAGAAAGAAGGTCACCAAAAGGCCATGATTAGATTATCTACAAGAAAAGAAGAGGAAACAGAAGGATGAGCTATGGAGGCACTTGGGAATTAAGACTAAACCATCTAAGTTGTGGTATGGATTCCGGAATGCAACTGGAGAGAGCAGCTCATCCAACTTGTCACACATGTGCCGACTATCAAACCTTGGTGCCTTCTTATTTGTAGAATGGATTTTTATGTTGTGATTGCATGGTTGTGCAGTGGATAAATGGTAGATAAACCACACCACCAATTGAGGACAGGATCCAGGAGCCAGGTTACCTGCCGTGCTGCCCGCAGAACTGTATTTTTTCCACACTACTGGGAGAAGGGCCCTCAACAAGCAGCAGATTGGGTGGGGTGTGTGTCAGAGGGGATAGGAACTGGGAGAGCAGAAGAGGAGCTGAGAGATGGGCAGATGAGAGAAAACATGAAAACTGGGGAGGACCAGTTTGGCCAGGATGAGGAGCAGAGCGCTTGAGCTCAGAAAGCCTGTGCAGCCCCCAGAGCACTGCACAAAGAGCTGCACAGCCAAGCTGGTGGCTCCCAGTGAAGGAAGGAAAGCTCTGGTGGAAAGACCACCCTGCTCCTGGGGCTGGAGTTAACTCTCACAACAGAGCCCCAGACAGCATCTCTCACTGTGCTGCTTACCCTATCTCAGAAAGATCAAGTTTGGGGGGTTCCAGTTAAGGTGGTTGACTTCCAAACATTTGTGCACCATCCGTTTATGAAAGTCCTGTGGCAGAGGGTTGACTGGGGTAAGATGGGAAGGGGTGGGATGGGACTTTTCTCCCTACTGCAGCCTCTGCTGG
Source organism: Astur gentilis (assembly GCF_929443795.1). Classification (NCBI taxonomy): domain Eukaryota; kingdom Metazoa; phylum Chordata; class Aves; order Accipitriformes; family Accipitridae; genus Astur; species Astur gentilis. The sequence continues at coordinate 20,719,684 of NC_064898.1, forward strand.
CACAAAGCTGCGGGATCAGTTAAAGCAGTAGACTTCAGAGAGGAACTGTTCTTTGGGTGTCTTTTGGCTTATAATACAAAATTACGTGATTAAAAGAGAAAAGGAGCTTCTCTGTTTTGTCATTTGATCACAGCTACGCTTGCTTCCTGCCAGCTTGTCAAAGCTTAGTGACAGCAGAAGGATCCCGCCAGTCTTGCTGCCAGTTCCTCTACTAGCAGCTCTCGATAAATCCTTCCTTATGTTTTCTCCCAAATGGACCTGAACCAGAACCCTGGATTGAACATCTCCAAAGGCGATGAGAGAGGAGTGTTGGTCCAAATCAGAATCAAGTTCTGCTTGATTTTGGGTTGGAACTGGTCTCAAAATGTAGAGTGAGCCGTCAGGGCACTTTGGGATGTCCAAAACCCAGAGCCAGGTCTGGATCTGCACCGTGTGCCTAGACTGCCACAAGGCACTGGGTGACTCTGATTTGCCAAGATATTGCTCGTCTGATTAGCTGCAGAAAATATGTACTCTCAGGCCATTGGGAATGTGAAATAAATTCCATTAGCACAAACCTCCTGCTTTTATGTAAGAAAACACTTTTACAGGGGTTGAAACAAGCACTTCTAACTTCACATTTTCTAACGGGCTGAGCACCATCCATCAGCCGATGGCTGAGTCATGAGCAGCAGCCCATTATGCATCAGTACCTTGATTGCTTGTTGCTTTGATGAGTGTTGCTGCTTGCACTTTGATATACCGATAGGCTGTATTTGCAATGGCAATTGCTTTTTAGCTTTCTTACTATTATTATTGCTACTGTTAATTGCAGTCTGGCGACTCTCTGAAGTGGCCCCATCCAGAAAGTTAGAAAGGCTTTACCTGGGAGTGAAAACCTAAGGAATGGTGCTGCTCGTCCCCTGCGTCTGTGCGTGGAAGTACGGTGACGTGGGTCGTGGCTCAGAAGCACAGCCACGACAAGGCTGGTGGACGTTGTTCTGTCCGTAGGACGGGCAGTGCTGTCACTATGTGAGAAGCAGCTGCGATTTGTCGGGGCAGAAGTGTGAGGTCTTTAGGAGTCCTGGTGCCGTAGGAAGGAGGAGTGTGGCAGATTTTGCTCTTGCTGAGCTTCCAGATAGCGGGTAGAACTATGCGACAGTTGCTTTCAGCACATCTCACTGCAGTTGAAGAAATCACCTTGGATGAGGGGTTCTTTTCTACGCCTGTGTGCGTATCCTGCATACGGCTGCTTTTGAGTGGGAAGGGGTTGTACTCGGCGAGGCTGAGGCAGCAAAAGCAGAAAAATAACTACTGAAAGCCACATCCTCTAATAACACTGCACCACAGCTAACTACCTAGCATTGTCTTCTACAGCCAAGCTTGACATGGTATTTTAATAGTACTGACACTGCACATTGTAATTGCTTTCTTCTAGAAGAAAAATTATTCTTATATGGGAAAACATGGAAATAATTGCTCCATACCCTGATTTCCACCTAATCTTTTCACCCTGAGAGACTTGTACCCTAATGGGGTAAGATTTCTTTTCTTCTATTTTTGTTTTATTATTTATTTTAACTTTTATTTCCTTTTAATTTATTTCTATTTTTATCTTCTACACTATTTTTAATTTTATAATTTAATATAAGCGTGGGTATTGTAGTTGATAGCATATGAAAATCCTGATGAGCTGTTTCTCCCGGGATTTTTAGCTTTAACGAATTTTGCTTTGTACCACTAGCAGCCCATTCCTCGGATGTGCTCCATAAATGTCATCAGACATTCCCTTGTTCCAGTTTATGGCACTCTGGAGATAAATTTACCTGCTCGGGTCTGAGTCATCATTTCATCTACATCATGTTGTATACACAGTCTTCTCCCTAACCCAGCCATCCCAATCTTCTCAGCTCTTCCTACGTGCCATTAAGCATTTGCATTGCTTGTCCCCAGTTGCTCTGCTTTCCACTGCATTCTCTGCAATAGCAAAGCCGGAAAAGAACAGAGTGTTTCAGGTGAGGGTGTGCATCGGGTTATATAAAGGAACTTACCGATTTTTCTGCTATTTTTTGACTCAGCTGAATATTTTGTTTGCCTTTTTTTGGGGGGGGGGTTCTGCAAGGCACTAGGCAAAGTATCTACTGCAATGTATTTTCAAGTGAAACTGGAAACATGGCTGAGAAATAACCTGGAAACATGGCTGAGCAATAACCCAGCAGCATAATTCAAAGTCCTCGTTTGCTCATGACGTCCCCAGCCTTTGTCAGCGCTGCACTTTGCCCGTTCGCAGCGCTCCCTGCCCCTCCGTTCAGCGGGATGTATAATTGCTTTGCTCCTCAGCTGGCCTGTCCCAGTCCCCCACACCTGGTGGGAGTCCTTGTGCTCTCCCCTTTCTGCTGACAGCCACCATCCTCTGCTGGGTGGAAGAGCCTCACTTCATCCCAGCGCTGTGTCACGTCTCCAAACCATGAGGTCTTTTCTTACCGAAGGGCGAAGGTGACCTGCAACCCCCTGACAGCACCTCCCAGCTTCCCACCTCCTGGCTATCGCCATGACATTCGTCTCCCGTTTCATGCAATTATTCATTAGATCCTCCCTTTTCTTGTAATGAGACTACAACATCAAGTCTCATTATCCTTTTACCCAGAAGAAGAAGGTCCGGACTGTTTCAAAAGCAAACAATTTACAGTAGTGGGCAGGTGCTCACAGTATCTAATTTACAATTTGTTAACACCAGTAGAGTTTTACTGGGAGGTTATTTCACCTTCCACAGCTACTGCCTTTCTGACAATAATTATTAAAAACTCCTTTTGGTTAGAACAGTATAATTTCATTGCCAGCACAGGGAGGCTTTATATTTGAGGTTAATAAAATGTAACATTTCATTCCAGAGATCACAGTTTGTGTCTCGTGCTGTAACGCTCTTTGCTTAGAAACATTTTCCTCTGGGGTGGAAAATGGCTAGGCGAAAGCATTAACACAGAAACACTACTTTAGAGCTGTCCATGTCTATATTTGCTTTCATGCAGAGCCAGAAAGGAGACTTACAATGAGCTAATACAACTGGACAAAAAATGTCAGAAAATATATATATATATTTTTCAAAAAGTGGCAAAAGAAAGTTTATTTTAAAAAAGATGCTTCTAGTTCAGAGATATTCTAATTTCAGTATAGGGGCAGATGCTCTGTGGCATCTACGCTGCTGTGAACTTTAAACCATTAAGGAGTCAGTTTGCTGTCTGAGTCCCTACCCAAAAAAGCAGGGTGCTCCTTGACTGCAGTTAGATGAACACAGAAAATATGGACACATACAGATCTTCTGCCCTATTGGGAGAGTGAGACTGATAGCAGTAAAGTGGGTTTTTCTCCCAGTTGAGGAGGAAAATACGGGTGAATGTGGGTAACAGGGGCAAAGGCAGGCAGCTCAGAGGTCAAGCTTGGAGATGGATATGGAAGAAACAGCTACCCCTTTTTGAGATTATTGACTGCTTTTAAAATTCGTAAGGCAGCTCTGCTTAGCAAACAGAAATATAATGGAAGAAAACAAGATATAGGAAGAAAATAAGAGGTTTTGGCACTAGATGTCTAAAAGTATAGCATTTGGTGAAGACATGCCATGGGAGGGCAGCAGCCAAGAAGCCAGCAGCAGCAACAGCAAATCCTTTTTGTAGTGCTGAGATTCAGTGCAGCTTCGTTATCATCTTACAGTCTTATCAGCTCACAGTTTAGCAGCTAACGTTCTCCCTGGTAACAGCATACAAGAACAATGTCATAATTTGAGAAAAAAAATACCCTGAATGAAATCTTTGCTGTTCCAGTTTATGCAAGAGATTGTAACATTTCTCCTGCACACATGGTAAATAGGACAGTTCTTTATGATCTTGCTCAACAAAATCACCTTTGTTTGCCTGAGACACCATTACCTGCCCAGAGGGCTTTGGAGCAGACCCGTGCACACGGAGGGGACCTGCTGTTTTGTTCAGGTACAAGGTGAAAGGAGGGAAACCCAGTGAAGAAAGTGAGACAGCCCACACTGAGATTGCTTTTGTTTTGGTCTGATAACATCTTTTCCATCTCATTCTCCCAGGTGCTACATAAATAGAGTATCATCATCCTAACTGTGCAGATGGGGAAACTGAGGCACTCGAAGGCTGGCTCTGGATTCAGGGGCTTAAATGCATCTGCCTACATGTGGCTGGGCACCTAACCACCTATTATAAGCAATGCAGATGTGGGATGTGATTCATGTACCTAAACGAGAGCGCCCAGTGCCACTGGAGTGCCTTGGAGTCCGCTCTCCAGCCTTGCTCTGCCACTGCAGAAGGGCACGTGCCTCTGTTTGATGTTGTACCATATATAGCAGCCTCATGCGGATGCTCCAGGTAGCTCAGGGCATGTAAACGTGATAATCAGTGCTGATGTGTGGGCAACTGAATCAAGCCGTGGTTGTCCAAGTGTGGAGCTGGTTCTCCCCTGGAGGGAATATCGCAAGGACGCAGAGCAGAACTGGATGGACAAGCCAGGCTGCAGCCTGCTGCCAAACTCATGGCAGGGAGATGAAGGGCAGATGATGGGAAGAGGACTAGGAGCGGCCTCCAGGAGAGGTGAAAGAGGAGAGTTCAGCAGGTGGGTTTTTAACAACTGTTTAGGGAACCTGGTGGGATTTTTAATAGCCAGTGTGATGAACCTGCTCGGTTATAACCAGTCTCCAACAGAGACTGACCCACGCTGTCCCAGATCTGCTCTCAGTAGCCCTGTCTCCCAGGCCAAGTGCTGTTTTGTGATGACAAGGGCTGTGCTTGATTCGGAGGTATAACTTGTCAGGGCAAGTAATAACTTAAACCTCATTTGTGCTCCCTTGTGATCTTTTATGAATCAGGGTCGTTGTATCCCGGTGTTTGCATTTCATATGGATTCAGATTAAAAGTAGAAAGCATTTTCCTTTTTCTGCTTTTACTGAGAGATTATTTCTGCAAATCCCAGCTTTGCAAACCTCACCTGTTCAGGCAGTTGGGTTTCTTCATGCACCTTGAAAGCCTTGCAGCTCAAAGTGTATCTTCCACAACACTGGAATAGTGCCCTTACTACCTCATGGAAGGTTCCCAGCATAGGGAAGGCAGGAAGAAGTGGCCATGGACTCTGTGGGTAGAAGCCACTGATGGAGAAGAGCTTTTCACTGTTGTCATATCAAACCCCCAGCTCCTGTCTCTGTCTTACTATGAAGCATCACATATGAATGAAGGCATCTTGGCATTTCTTGCCCAATCTGAAAAATCTTTGAATCAGGCACTGTCTTACACTTCTGATCGTAATGTAACCCTGTGCAATCATATCACTAGACATCCAAGGTCAGATCTTGTTTGGGCAATGTCACACTTGAAGGCAGCAATGCTACTTTCTCTTCTCTTAAAGCTGCAGAAGCTGGCTAAGGGGCATCCATGCAGGTAACCCCTTTGTCATACCTGTTGTCTCTGGGTACAGTCAGAGGGCTGGATTAGTGCTGAACACAGTGAGAAGTGCAGCACAACCTGTCAGACAGACCTGCCCACACGACTGTCACACTGGGCATGAAAGCCTGTGTAAGAGATTGACAAGAATATCTTGTTTCTGCACAGGGGTTTTAGGTGCTTGTGGGTTTAGATTGATGGGAACTCCGTGGTGCTCAGGTGTGATAATACTCAAGTCAATGTAGATCTCCAGCAGATGTCTGAATGTCCTGGAAGGAACTGGCTGTGACATGAGCTGTTGTGATCTTTCATGGCTCAGAGCAGTGGAAGGTTACAGATATTGTAATCCAGAGTTCAGGACCCCAACCTTTTCTGACATGTAGGCTGACACTGCACTAATACCCAAGGCAGGAACTATCTCTTGTCTGCATTTGACTCACACCAGTCTCTGAGTGACTTTTTTTTACCCAATCTTTTTTGCCAGCAGCTCATTTTACTGTGTCACGGTAAAATATTTCCTCATCAGGCTGACCAGGTTTTTCTTTCTTATATTATGCTCTTGCATTTCGGCAATGAGATGAAGCTATAATTTTTGCTTTGCCATTGATCTGTATGCCCACGTCTTCACTGTCCTCAGTTGCTTCTGAGAACTAAGACCTATAAGGGCATTTGGAGTGGTCTCCCCGAGCCAGTAAGTGGTAAGAGCTCAGATTGTGGGATGGGTGATACAGGGAGCAGGAGCCATCTCAGAACCGTAGCTTGGGGAAGGAGGAAGGCTGCTGCTGCAGGCAAGGCTGGATACCTTACTTGTTGTGCATGCCACAGATTTTCATACGGGAAAAGTCGTCTTTGTTCCCTGCAGTTTGAAGCTGGTGCTGATGCTGTCTCTGGGGTGATGGTACATCCATCCCCGTCCAGTGCCAAGTAGGAATTGCTGTCTGGAAGATGACCGTATTGATAAGCACCATTGTTGGAGCTTGTGCGGTGTCCCTGAGCACAGGATCTGCGCAGCACGTGCTTGTGAAACCATCAGCCTTGTGAAACTCTGGAAGACCAGCAACTCAAAGACAGACTCATTTGCCCTCCACTAGGGTTTCTCAGCAGAAGCTTGGGTTTGTTCCAGGAGAAGGGCCTAGCAAAGTCAGCTCTCCTCCTCCTCCTCCTCTGGCCTGGAGTGGGCAGGGTAATAAGGCCGTATCCAGACTTGCAAGTTGAGGCAGAAGGAGCCTGGCTGCTGTGTACAGTGCCAGGGAGGCGGCCTATAGCCGAGCACAGGAGATATACATAGGCGAGCTAGCGATTTGTCCCTGCAGGCTGTCAGCGCCAGGGGACCCTCCTTGACGGGGTCTCACAATCTGCCCTTGCAGGAGGGCTGCTCACTGCTGGTGTACCTGACCAGGAGGATGGTACAGCCGTCCTTCTCCTTCGTTTTCCTAGTAAGAGTTGACATTGTTTTCACAAAGACAGAAATTAAGCTTGGCCAAGCAAAGCCACGTGGAGCCTCACTGCTGAGGACTCCTTGAAGCGTCCCCTGCTCAAGGCAGTGGTCCTTCTTCTCTTCCCCACCCCACTGCCCTTGATCCTATGGGATTGCTCCTTCGATGTTTGCCTATGTAACCTATCCGACCTGCGGTGCCCTTACATACACGGCTGTTGCCAGTGGTCTGCCTGAGCTGTATTCTGCACGTCCTCTACTCCGTCCACACACAGAAGTGCACAAGTGCCGTCTGAATCCCGCGTGCCCCAGAGATGACAAACCATGGGCTTGCCCTGGTGGCACCATCCTCTGTGCCAGGAGGCTGAGCATCGTGCAGCTCTGAGGAGGGGATTTGTGGGGGGCTCTGGGGTGGAGATGTGGGGTGCAGGCTGTGATCTGGCACTGTCTGTGGTGTTGAGGGTCTCTGCAGGGGCTGGCCGGGTAAGGATGACCGTTGCTGAAGCTTCCCTTGGTGGCCCAGCTGGAGCGTATGCAGGAGATGGGCACAGCTGGACCAAAGAGCCAAGTGGTGAAAATGGCCGGGGAGTTCGAGCTTGAAGTCATTGCCATGGGCATGGTATCAAGACAACTTCAGATGCAGCGTACATGTCTTTCCAGATACTGAACATACCATCTGAGGCACTCCTGAGTGTTTGGTTATAGAAATAATCTTTCTTTGTGCTATTTTGGTTTTTGCTTTTTAGCCTTTGGGAGAAAAATCCCTCTATTCGATTACAAAAATGAGTGTCTGTGTGTATGCAGATGGGTATGATCCATTGTGAAAACTCATTCAGGAAGAGTCGGTAACAGAAGAGCTTTGCCTTCTGTTTTAAATGGACAGAGATGTTATGAATGGTTGAATGGTTCCAGAGCGGGTCAGCGTTGGGGTGGGACAACAAGGAAAACGCTGGGTTAGCTGGGTGAGAGTGTGGCTCAGAGTGGTACGTCCTGCACAGAACCAGGGTGAAGTCAGGCATTTTCTTTAAAATATGGCTTAAAGCTGTTGTCCCACCCACCGGCAGTTAGTGACAGGTCTTTGGTCTTTTTTCATGAAGTGGTGAGCGTTGGGACCTCATTGCTGTGTCCTTCTTCCTGTCAACCTCCTTGAATTTCCTCTTTCTGTTAGAAAAATTGTTCTCTTCTGGATGCTACAGGAGGCGGATGGCTCCACTGCCCAAAACCCTACACAAGCTCTGAGCTCCAGTAAAAGAGTGGGCAGTGGGGGAGGCAGAAGCAAAGGTTTATTTTTGCAGAGTGCCACTCTAGGTAGTGTATTTTAGACAGATGAGGTCTGTTGCTCTGCCAAATGCAAACTTAAATATACACCCCCCCACCTCGCAAAATGGTATTTGTATTTTTTTTTTTTTCTCTTTAAAATTATCATAGTCTCCATCTGGTAGCACCCTGCAGGACTGAGCTGTATTTGTGTGGATATCGAGATCAGGACGCAGAGTGCTGCCTCTTCTTGCACATCCCGTTTGGGGTTTTGTTTTCTGTTTACGCGGTAGAAATAAATGAATTCATGCCATCTGCCCCCACTTGCAAATGGAACACATCTGTGTGAGACGGCAACAGAGGGATGCGTGGGGCCGGCGAGGTTTCCAGCCCAGACGCAGCAGTGTCAGGATGCTGCATCCCTGCACATCCCGAGAAGAGCGGCCAGGGTGCTCTGCGCTTCCAGAAAGCTGCCAAATGATGGAAGTGGGAGCCAAGCTGCGGGCACCAAGTTTGGAAAATCTTGCAGGAATCTTGGCACTCGCCTCCTAGCCTCGCCTGGATATAAACAGCAGTTTTTGTCAGAAATCTGCCTACAGATTCCCCCCCCTCCTCATTTTCTCTCCTGACTGCATCTCCAGATGAGAGCTTTAGTGCTTCACAGTATTACAGGTTGTTTTAAATTCCAAATGCCAGCAAGAGGTCTCCCTAACATACAGTGAATATATAAATAATATATATATGGCTTTGGATTGTTATATAATTAGGTGGGTCCTACCTCCTTTCTTGTATAACACTTTTCCTCCTAAAAAATCAAGTGTAGTTTTCTTTGGGAAGGTCTGCAGTCCTAGTGGAAGCGAAGGAGACCAGATCCCTGAACACCTGTACCACCAAGTCTCTTTTTGAGGCTTCCTGAAACATCAGCACTACAGTTGCTTTTGAGTTTTGCATAAGAAAGGAGGAGAGAAAATACCCCTGTGTGCAGTTTAAAATCTGGCACTGGAGCATTTCTTCGCATCTTCAAGTCCATATTGGTCTTTCCTGCTCCCTGCTGCACTCAATGTATTTCTTCTGCTGCGATGGTTTTCACATAACCTCTTTGGCAGCCACAGGAGAGGTTCTCGCAGCTCAGACTGCGTTGGCACTTAAGCCCCTTGAAACATCAGCTACTGCATCTAACTTAATGAAGCACATTGAACAGAAGCGGGGGAAGCTGTCTGCCAAAAATAGGTTTATGCAAGTGGTTCTAGGTTATAGCTAAGCTGTCAGTGCCCAGGAGAACTTCCCTGCTTCAGGGTCCTGGGATGGTCTCCAGACTGCAAGTCAGGCCAAGACCCAGAGATGCCATATCCCTTTTCTTTACTTTGGAATAAAATCCCAGTGGATGGAGGGAGCAGGAGATGCTCAGGTCTGTCCTCAGTCTTTGGGGGAACCAGATATGTAGGTGTCCTGGCCCCATAGTTTTGTCAGAGGCTTTGTGTCTTGTTTAGGGCTAAGCCAGGTGCATTAAAGGAACAGGGAGAGAGCTATGGGCAGGGTAAGGGCTTAGGGCTGCTCCCCAGCTCACTTTCCTGTAGGTTAATTGGAAAGAAAATTGTTCTTTGCTTCCCAGGTGCATTGCGAGATGCCCAAAGACTGCAGAAATAGTGCTAGGCAAGTGTGGCAGGTGCACCCGCCCCGATAAAGACTGAAACTTCTCAATCGCTGAAAGGAAAGAGTTAAAACTAGAAGCAACGGTTTGGGGGTCAAGGTGCCTGACCTGAGTGGTCACTCTGGTGAGGTACACACCTGGGCTGGTGATCACCATCACCTACACACCTGGGCTGGTGGCAACCCTCACGTACACACCTGGGCTGCTGATCACCATCACCTACACACCTGGGCTGGTGGCAACCATCACATACAGACCTTGGTGGATGGATAGGAAAGGCAAGGTCCTTCAGTTGACAGACAAGGCCCTCAGCCAATGAAGCACCTCAGTCAAGAGAAGTTTCCAGACCGCTGACCACGTATGACCGTGAACCCTGACCTGACCTAGGGTATAAATGGAGCCTGCCAGAAGACCCCCTTGAGCTATTCTTCCTTGGAGCAGGAGGTCTGTGGTTGGAGATGTTCCCCTTAGGTCAGGATGCTGTCTAAGGAAACGCCCTGGGGCTGAGTGCCTCGCCTTATCGGTGAGCGGTATGTGCATTTTGAGTCATCGTTCTAAGCTTAGATTTGGTTACAGTTCATATAGTGGTAGCTCCCAACCGGCATCCCGAACCTGTAAATAAGTTTTGTTTGTCACAGTGTTTATGGCCTAATATTCCTGTCCAATCTGGCTGCTCTGTCTCAGTACAAGATAACATTCCTGTTCAAATGGACTGTTATGTTTTGATATCATTAGAGCAAATTGACTTTTGAAATATATTGCTGTCCGTCTGATGTTTCTGCAACAATAAGATGGGTTGATGTGGCGTTGGGTAACTGTGCAGAAAAAATGGGAAATAAAGATAAGCATTATCTTTCCTTTGTGCATCTTAGAGCCCTTTAGAGGCTCTAAGGTCTGATTTATACAAGAAATGTCCATGAACCTAATAAAGGCATGTTTTTAATAGGAATGAGCTCATTAAACAGAAGAACAGCTCACATTGATTTCAGTCAAATCCTTACTAACTCAAATTAAAACAATATAACCCACTGCTTAACAGAAAATAAGAACACTAATTTGTTTTTAAATGGCTTGAATGTAAACCATTGCACTTCTCATGGGGATATAAGCCTCAAACCCAGGATTTTCAGAGGAGTTGGTTTCTAAGCAAGCTGGTTTTAGGGTGGTAGCAGGAGATACTCAGTGCCTCTGAAAATGGGTTCCTAATTAGCCTCTTCTCACAGGATCACAGAAAAACAGGTCTGGAAAAGATTTTCAGAAATGCTCTGTTTCTACCACCATCAAATATGTATAGATAGACAATGGTCATATACATAGATACATACACACACGTATAAACCATTGCCATATTTTGTGCCTCTGAGAACCATTCAAGTGTAAAAAAAAAAAAAAGCTTCCTCAGAGGTAAATGATTCAAGTGGATACACACTCAAGGGGAAACGTTTGCATTAAAGCCAATGAGAGGTTCAGATTTTTAACCAGGAGCTATTTATTTACTCAGTCTTTTAAGGTTTTTTTGTATAATCTCTTTGCTATTACCGGAGTTATTTGTGCATGGACTGTGCATAACCTGGGGTTTGAAGAAACTACTTATCAATGCTGTGAAAATTGAAAATTGAAGTTATGCCTTGTAAGAATACTTACAACTAGAAAATGGGCATGAAGAAAGCAAAATCTGTTGAAAGGCAAAGCCTTTGGATCTGACCTGTCTATCCTGCAAGATGTCTTGGGCTTTATTCAACACTTACTGTTACGTTACGGTGTGGCAGAGGGGAGAGGCTTACAACATCAAGAGTGTTCATCAGCTGCGGGCACTTTCTAAGCTTGGTCTAGAACGGGGACCAAGATTTGGAGATGCTTGGAGAGATTAAGAGATGGGGCCATGGGTGAGAGGTGTAGGGTCCTAGAAATGAAGAGGTGGGGCTCAGTATCATTATCAAAGTACCTTGTTTGTCTCTATCTTCATTTTCCTTTATCAGATCCCACAGTCCCATCTGGTGAAGTTCACCTGTTCATTCTTTATTTCCAGAGGGGTATGAGCAGTTTTCCCTAAGAAAAAAAAGCCAAACCCAAACCTGACTCCCACTGAAACACCGTAGCTTTGCTTTGATTATTTATCAGTTTAGTATTTCATGTTCCAGCTGGCCTGAGTATTTCATGTTTGGATGTTAGTGGCAGTCAGAAATGGGTTCTCCATTCAGGTCCCTAAGATGCATCCCCTCGGCTGTGGGGATAACGGGAGCATTGCAGCAAGTCAGTCATGTTCAGCCTGCTTTTCTCATCTATTTCCCAGGGTAGTCCCTCCAGTTACCCTGGAATGGAAGAGGGGTGCGATGGCTCCAGGGATACTGGTGACCACCTGCGGGTAAATTTGGCTGGCTACAAACAACTGGCAACACTTTTCTTGTTACAAAAAAAGGTACCTATAGCCAATCTGTGTCACAACTGTATGCAGCTGTGCATCACCCAGTTCTGACCTGCAGGTTTTCACCTTTTGAAAATGAGGGCCTTTGTGCAGATATACCCTGCAAGTGTGTTTTCTCTAGACGAACAAGACGCTGTACTCCTCCGTGCGGGTGGTTTGCAATTATCACTGCTGTAATCTGCTCTCTGTGCCCACCAAATGCCAATCCAAACATGTATGAAGCCTATTGCCCCCTATTGCAAAGGCATGAGGAAAGGGAAAGAGGCTCCATGCAGAGGCACACTCAGGCCACCGAAGGGGCTTTCACTTTCTTCATGAGCACTTTTAGGGGCTTTCACTTTCTCCATGAGCACTTTTAGGAGGGGGCAAGCCTGTCCCTGAGCGAAGTGAGGCAGTGGAGGAAGCCTCACGAATACCAGCTGTTGGAGTTTGGATGCAAACAGCTTGTGTTTTGTAAGCAGGAAGGTGGCCAAGCTGGTTCCTTGGGAGAGATTTAAGTAGCACAGGTGTGGAGGAGAGACAAGAAGATTTGGGAGGTGATTCCAAGCTGCTGATGCAGCAGATAGGTAGGTGTAGCAATGATGGTGAGGGGAGGCAATGAACCAGTGGGGTGGATAATGTCATTGCCAGGGCTGAGGGGAAGAGATGGTGGTAGAAGGCTTAACAAATTAGAGTATTTACTCCTTCTTGCAGGTCTGGGAAACTGAATGCATTTGGTGCAGAAAATTTTCCTGTCACTCAGGAACTGTTTGTGACTCTTAATAAAGGTGGAAGTGAGGCTGGCTGGGATTACTCTGAATTTCTGTACTGATCATAATTCAGGTGAGCACCAGGGATTTCAGACCAACCATGCCTCTGCCCTTGCCTGTCCATATGCTATGTGCATTTTCAAAAATGTGCATTCCCCAGAGAATTCACAAATCAGATAAGAAAAACTGGGCTTTTTTTTTTGGTTTTTTTGGGGGTTTTTTCCTCCTTTTGCAGTGCTAATCACCATGGTATCCAAGTGCTTATTTGTTAGGCTTGCATAAATCATCGCTGCTTTTGTAACAGCCTCCTGGGGGAAGTTTTGTCTAATTTATTGGGACTCTCACAGAGAGAGTAACACCAGGCTGGCAGGCAGGAGCCATTGGTGCTACGCTTCAGCAATCCCTGCTGCCCTCCAGAGCCCCCCAGCCCAGGGCAGGGCTGAGAGGGAGACCTGTGGGTGCGGATGGAGCAGGCGAGGGGTGCGTGCCTCCCCGCAAGCGTTTTTCTCCCCTGTGGTGGGGAGAGCTGAGAAACGCTGCCTGCTGTGTCCTCCCTACCGGGCTGCGGCACTGCGTAGCCTGATGGTTTTAGGGAAAATGGGACTGGTGTCGTGCCTGGCTCCTGCACAAAGCTCCTTGGACCTATTTGGGGATGAAGAGCAACAGAGGGAGAGTGGCAGAAGGAGAAGGATGCAAAGTCAGGACAGGGCAGGATGGGGAGTGGTCCCTGTGAATGCATGGCATGAGCCTTTAATCCCACCTGAATGAAACATGAGGCTGGCTAATGGCAAGCATAGCTAGAAACTGCATTTCTTATCCTCATACGAAAGCACTAGACTAACTTTCCTTTGCTGCCTTACTTTAGCCAGTAGCTTTTGGGTAGCTACTGCTCAGTTTTCTTGTAACCTCTCTGCAGAGGAGCTGATAGAAGTGCCTTGTGCTGTTCATGCCTGCTCTAATTTTAAATGTTTTTCTGAAGTCTGGGAGCAAAATTATGGTGTGTTTGGAGCTACAAACAAAGTGTCCAGGTGTTAAGGGATTTAAGAATTTGAAAATACATAGGCTACTTCGAAGGTAATCCTTCGAATATTAAAAGCAAAAAACCTGCTAGGCCACTTTGCATAACACACTATATAACCTGTGAAGTAATTCCAAGGTGCCTGTTACCATGGCACCTCTTCGAAAAGCTTAGCAAAATTAACAGAAAAACAGCGGTGGTGGGTTAAAGCAAGAATTGCAGCTCTGGGCTCAGGCACACAGTTGCTGTACCTCAGCTGACCGTGTACTGAAGTGCACGTGGCTGTGATTATTTTCTTACTCCATCACAAATGCATGTTAAAACTCATCATTTTAAAACTCTTGCACGGAGGTTTTAATCTGAACTCTCCTCATAACTAAAGCCCAGCCCAGTTGTGCTGCTTGACTGAGACTCACAGTGGTACATCAAACCTTGGTGACTTGGCTGTGTCTCTGCAGTGGATCTGAATTCATGTTGGAGCTCCCTTTGTGGCTTGGGTAACTCCTGAGAGGTGGGATTCAGCTGCCCGACTGTAACTGTCTGCTTCTGAGCTGGTCCCCTTCCGTTTATTAAGAACGGAGAGAAATTGGCTTCTCTGGATATGGTGTATCTCATTCTAAAGTAAATCTCTAAAATAGGCCAACTGAAATGTATCCGAAACCCCAATTTTCCTCCGCTGGTTATAAGGGAAATCTTGAATCATTGGCTGTATTAGTGTAGGCAACGCTATTACAGAGATTTCCACAGCTCATTTAACCAGATGGAGGCTTTTAGTGTAATTTGAGATGCTCTAGGGACTGGAGGCATCTGCATGGGGTTGACAGGGATGACATGAGGCTGGTAGGAGACACATGTCTTTCAAGAGTGGCAGCTGGAGGCCAGGTTGCAGAGAGTGTCTCAAATGGCACTAAATGCTCATTGCTGGAAACTGGATAGGGCCCTTTGGTGGGGTGCAGCTCCAGACTAAGGCATTTCGGTGTCTTCAGGTAAGCGTCTGCATGTGAACTCTGTCTCTAAGCACCCAGGATGAATCATAAGAGCGCATCGCAGCTGCTTATACATAGGTATGCAGTACCCTTTGAGATGTCCCACTGTTCCCACCTGGCCTCCAGCTGCTGTTCCAGAAATGTGTAAATGCTGCATCATATCACTGCATGTCTCAGACACCCTGGGGTGTATCAAGTAGCAGAGGACATCCTGATGAATTGAGCCCTGGCCCTAGTCAACACGGTCAGTGGATCCTAGAGAGGAATCATCTCACCTCAAAGCAGATACCCGGTAGCTGGCCAGATGAATCACTCTCAGGGGCTGTTGACTGTACGGAATCATTCTTCATTGATTGTCAGGGAATTTAAAGGTCTAGGACTCGGTTCAGTTGCCTACCTGTAGACATCTAGGGTCTCTGAGGGGCTCTAGGGTATCTGAGACATCTGCATGGGGTTGGCAAATATGACACGGGACAGTTGGGAGACCTGTGCTGTTCTGAACCAGCAGCTGGAGGTAACCAGCAGGTAAGGTATCTTAAAATGTCTCAAAGGACTCTAGACATCTATCCATAAGCAACTGCAAAAGTATAGCCACCTAAATGGAGATGTCAGAGTGTCTAATTAAGTATTTCTCTTAAAGACAGATGCAACAAATCTCACTCTTCTTTCCTTAATTCTGGGCTTCCTTTATATGATGCTCAGCCTAATGGGGAACTTGTTCTTGGTTGAGGCCTCTCAGCACTGCAATGATAAGAGAAAAATAATACCATAGTGGAGGCAGTCTGCTCTGATGGATATCCCCCAAACTCTCTGCCATACTCCTCAGTGTGGAGAATGCCTTTCCAATAGGGCCTAAGCCTGTTGGGGCTTCTCAGCCACCACTATGAAAGACTCAATTAACTTTAGATCTTGGTGATCTACACTCGGAGATGTGTAGCATTTTTATCTGAGCAATGAGAGAGGACAAATTAATTAGGTACAGGATCTTTCAGACACCCAGTTGTTTGCAAAGCTCTCAAAAAAATTGCACTATGTTGGTTGTAAACTCCTTAGATATACTGAGAAACAGTGCTTCAACTGTTAGAGCCCAAAATTCCTCATGCACTTGTCTTTCATGCCAAGAGAGAGCACTTTATGCATATCCCCGGGGTTGCAGTAAAAGCACTATTGTTTTTGTGGAGTGAGATTCATCTTAGCTGACTTTGCTGTCTAAAACCCACCCAGAGCTTGTCCAAATTCCCTTACAACCACTGTAGCTGGAAAACATCAATCACCCCGCTCTCAGCCCTAGTTACTCCCTTGTGGAATGAAAGCAGAAATATTTACTATTGTCTCTGTGGTTTGTTCTGTGGCTTAAGCCAATAAAATTTGTAAAAGTATACATGACCAATATATTGTTATGACGGTTCATGAGGGAAGTTGGAAAGCTTCAGTTCTTGCCAAGTCATTTATACTTATTTGACGTGGCTAGTGACACAAGTTTTGCCAAAATACACAAAGGACAACACCCTTGGGTCTGTCAGAGGTGGAGACAATGCATCAAATACCTGCTTGGATAGGGCTACAGCTCGCTGTCTGTGCGGTTATTTCCTGTGACCATTTGTGGTTATTGCCCAGCCTTGATTTGCTGCCAACCTGCCAACTCTCTCCTTTCTCTCAGACTCATTCAATTTTATTTCATCACCTTCCAAAGAAAAGGCTTTGATCATGGTTTGGATACTGAAGAAGAAGGCAGCTACTTCAGTCTCCCCTCTGCCACATTAGCTTCATAATATTCCCCTCACCCATGGCGTCTCATCCTATGGTACAATAACTTTGGTAAAAAAATGTACACCTGGTTATAATGCACATTTACCCGCAACAGCTCACTGTAGTAAACAGTTTGTTAATGAGTTGTGTTTGAATATTTGTAGCATTTTGCCTTATAGAATCATAGAATGGTTTGGGGTGGAAGGAACCTTAAAGATCATTTGGTTCCAATGCCCCTGCCATGGGCAGGGACACCTTCCCCTAGACCAGGTTGCTCCAAGCCCCATCCAACCTGGCCTTGGACACTGCCAGGGATGGGGCAGCCACAGCCTCTCTGGGCAACCTGTGCCAGTGCCTCACCACCCTCACAGTGAAGAACTTCTTCCTTACATCTAATCTAAATCTACAGTTTAAAGCCATTACCCCTCATCCTGTCACTACACTCCCTGCTAAAAAGTCCCTCCCCATCTTTCCTGTAGGCCCCCTTTAGGTACTGGGAGGCTGCTATAAGGTCTCCCTGGAGCCTTCTCTTCTCCAGGCTGAACAACCCCAACTCTCTCAGCCTGTCTTCACAGGAGAGGTGCTCCAGTCCCTGATCATCTTCGTGGCCCTGCTCGGACCTGCTTGAGCAGGTCCGTGTCCTTCTTAATTTGGGGGCCCCAGAGCTGAACACAGTACTCCAGGTGGGGTCTCACAAGAGCGGAGCAGAGGGGCAGAATCCCCTCCCTTGACCTGCTGGTCATGATTCTTTTGATGCAGCCCAGGACACGGTTGGCTTTCTGGGTTGCAAGCGCACATTGCCGGGTCATGTTGAGCTTCTTGTCAAGCAACACCCTCAAGTCCTTCCCCTCAGGGCTGCTCTCAATCCACTCATTGCCAAGCCTGTATTTGTGCTTGGGATTGCCCTGACCCATGTGCAGGACCTTGCACTTGGCCTTGTTGAACTTCACGAGGTTCTCACGGGCCCACCTCTCGAGCCTATCCAGGTCCCTCTGGATGGCATCCCTCCCTTCCAGCATGTTAACCACACCACACAGCTTGGTGTCGTCGGCAAACTTGCTGAGGGTGCACTCGATCCCGCTGTCCGTGTTGCCGGCAAAGATGTTAAACAGCACTGGTCCGAATACCGACTCCTGAGGAACGCCACTCGTCACTGCTCTCCACTTGGATATCGAGCCGTTGACCACAAGTCTTTGAGTGCAACCATCCAGCCAATTCCTTATCCACCGAGTAGGTCCATCCTTCAGATCCATGTCTTTCCAATTTAGAGACAAGTATGTTGTGTGGGATAGCGTCAAACACTTTGCACAAGTCCAGGTAGATGACGTCAGTTCCTCTTCCCTTATCCACCAACGCTGTAACCCCGTTGTAGAAGGCCACCAAATTTGTCAGGCACGATTTGCCGTTGGTGAAGCCATGTTGGCTGTCAGCAGTGACCTCCTTATCTTCCATGTGCGGTAGCATAGTTTCCAGGAGGATCCGCTCCATGATCTTGCGAGGTCTTGATTTTGTTTGGTTTGGTCCCTCCGAAACCCCCAGTTTTCTTTTTAAGGTTTCAGTCAATTGACTTCATTATGAACTGGAAATGCAAATAATTGAATATTTTTTATTTGAATTTTTGTTATTGTTATCAATACTTGATTATTTGACATTTGTTTTCACAGGTTTTCAACAGATGGAAACTTTCCAGGGGAGAAAAGGTGGTTGTAGAGAGTTTTGATTCTGTTAGATCCATGTCCTGGGATGTGCCATCGTGCTCCAGCATGAGCTGAGGCATTGCTAAATTATGAACGCTATAATCCAGCCTGCAGGGTAAATCAGCTGCATTGCGTCTTTCAAGAGATCCTGCAGTAGCTCAGGCAGCCAAAGATTTCAAAACATGTTCAACATCAGTGCTCCCAATGAGAAATGAAAATCTTCTTACCAAAAACTTAGATTGTGCAGAAACTGATTTTTTTCTGCATCAAAAATATTTTGATGGAAATTCCCTATTGCTCTCCTGAGAAGGAGAGTTATTGTGGGGCTGGAAACTGCCAATGGTGTTAACATACCAACGATGTGATTCAGGGCTAGTGTGGATTTCATTGTAGGCTTTCTGATTCTTCACGATGATGCATCCAGATGTGCCAGGGTTGGCAACAGAAGTGGAATGTTATTCTCTGCTGAAGAGTACCATACCATTGCCCTGCTACAGCATTTTTACTACAGTTCCTGAGGTGTAGAGGTTTTGTGACGTTTTGTGGTTTTCTATTAAAGAAGACTCCTCAATTTTGGTCTAAGTAGTTGATTTAAATTTCACCTTTGTTTTTCTGGACATTTTAACTCCTCCTGCCTCACCTGGCCCAACCTCCTTTAGGCAATCCAGGTTCAGCTCAAAGTCTTGTACAGCCCAGATGGCTCAGAGACAAAAGCGCTATGATAGTGTGTGTAGAAATCTTTGTGTTCCCAGAGGAGGGCACGGACAGATTCCAACACTCACTCTGCTGCCCAAGTTGCTGAGACACTGCATTTCAGATTTTGTTCAAATTGGGTGTAAGTGCGTTTTAGAACACAGAAAAACAGAGGGTTTATAAATCATTACATATCACTGGGGAATATCTGATGGCTTGAGTGCTCACAACCTGTGGAATCTGGAAAGAAACACTGAATGAAAAGCTATTTTTATACAGAATGGAAAGACACTGCAGTATACAATAATTCCTCATGAATCATGTAATTGGCAGTTTGTAAGCAAAATAAAAGGCATGCTATTTTGTTAACAATGTGTAGGAATTAATTTTTACTTTGATAATAGAGCAACCTACTACAAATGTCATGGCAGAATATTTTGTTAGTAGGTAAAGGGAACTTCCTTTTCTGCCAGTCAGATTTTTTTGCTTCTGAATGACACAGGAGAGTGCAATGCTTTGATCTGTGTGTGCTGCCAGCAAGGATGTCTGCAGTTTCAGTTTACAAGAGATAAGATGAATTTTTGCAATATCAGGGCAAAATGAGGGGCTTTCCCATAGGAGGAGACATCAGGGCTGTCTTTCCTGGTAGGACTGTCTTGTTTTCTTAATGTTTGTTAACTACCAGTACAAAAAGTTCTTGCACCACTTAACAGCAGTATATGTTGATGAATGGGAGAATAGGTTTTGGCATCCTTTACTAGTTCATCAAACCTACCAGTAGATGATGCTTCTAAATACTGGAAAATATCCTTAATGTGTCAACTGTGCAGTGATGAGCGGGAAGAGTTTTCTTCCTGATTCCAGGACAAGTAGCCTGAAGGAAGAGATTTGACTGTCCGTATCTTAACATGTTAAACATTACTGGTCAGAAAGTTCCCCAGCTCTTTCAAAAATCTGTTTGTGGGAACAAGCATAAGATAGAGCTGCAATATTTCCCAGAATTGATTCCTGACCATTATGAATTGAATCTTCTCTTTGTCAGAAGCTGATAAGCAGCTGGGTTTTCTAGGGTTATCAAAGGGGAGACTAGCATGTGACAGTATTCTGAACCTGCTGCTGTTCCCTAGAAAGCTAGAGGCAAAATTTTTGACTAATTTCAGAAGGAGCAGTGGTAGGGTGTCTGCGTCAATAATTTCGCTGTTGCCCACCCTGCTCCTATATCCCCAGTGTGCTGTTAAAGGTCTTATAATGATTAATTTCTTAATCAATATGATTTACTTATTAACCAGAAATGTTATGTAGTAAAATTTTACCACAGGTGGCTGAGTTATTAGTGCCATTATCATTAAGTTATACGATTCCATGCATCCACGGAGCTGTGTTCTTGCTGGAGCAAACACTGGGGAATACCCTGACCCATCCTAAGGGCTCCCTGAAGTAAGCTACGCTGGCAATAACAGTCTCCTCCTTATCAAGCTGAATTTTTCATGACAAGACAGTAAAGCAAAGAAGTGTCTTCATAAATGCCTTTCACAGATAGTAGGTACAAATTTTCTTCTCATTCTCTTAATTCAGTATTGTGATTGATAAAGAACAAGTGCATTTGTGTTTATAAAAAGACTCCTTTTCTTCAGCACATCTTTGATTTGTAGTAGGTTCAAATCCCATCAGCGATTCTTGTCCTTCCACTGCTGTGTGAGAGGTGACCTCCTTTGGCCAGCACTGTTGAAATGCGCCAAGTGTTCTTTGGATGTGCTGCGTGGATGAAAGTCCTCAGGGCCTCACTTCTTTCTCTGAGATGTTGCAGAGTTCAGGTGGGAGATTCCCACTTAGCCGATTAGGCGTGTTTAGGTGCTTAATGAGTGCTGCAGTTAACACCAGGCTGCCAGTAGATTTTTATGTGCTGACAAGTTTTAGGGGGCCCTGGACAGCCATCAGTCTGAGTAGTGCTTTTGGATTTAGGCAGTAAATTCCATCTAACTCTTGGAAACCAATGTAGATAGTCTGAATACCATTCAGTGTTCCCAATTCTTACCTGGATGCCAAGCAGCCTGCTGTTGAGCTGTTACAGCAAAATAAAAGCAGTATAATGGTTGGGGATCCAGGGCCATCGCTGTGGCTAAGCCTGTTGCACATTGCTTAGGAACCAGTCTTACTGAAGTCTCACTCTGGACCTGCTGGCCTTGTTCTGGGCAGCCTGAGGTGTTAAAAGTGGCAGCAGGTGGCTATGTGGCCTCCTTGAGGTGGGCTGGATGATTCAGGTGGTCCTCTGCTGCCAGGCAGAGGGGACTGGGTCTTGTCTGGCAGACATTGTACAGTGAGTTTGTAGCCCTATTTGCACACTGCATGTCATGGAGAATTTACTTTGGTTCTTGTTAGCTTCCTTTATCTAAAATAAGAGTAATTCAGGGTGGAAATGTATTTCCACAGACTACACAACAATACAGAATAGATCTGCCCAATAGTGATGCACATAAAAGAATTAGTAGTGCTCCGATACAGATTAAGTAGGTGCGTCCGCAGCTCCTTGCAAAGAATAACTACAAAATTTAAATTTTGAATTGCAAACCAAGAAACTGAACCTTATGGTACATTGCTGTAAGAAAAAAAAACACAAAAAAAATGGAAGCTATAGCTTCAGTGTATGTGACTCTAAGAATCACAGGATGATAGAATAATTTAGGGTGGTTTGGTTTGACCTCCCCCCTCAGAATGGGTCCATATAGAGCAGGTAGCTCAGTCAAGTCCAGTCTTATTTGTGTCCCAGTTCCAGGGTTTGACCACCGTTGTGGTAAAAAAAATTCCATATATCTAGTTGGAGATTCCCATGATGCAACTCGTGTCCATTGGCTTGTGTCATATCATTGTGCATCTCTTAGAAGAGTCAGTCTCCATCTTCTCTATGCTCTTCTATTAGGTAGCTGGAGATAGCAGTAAGATCTGTAAGAACAGGGATTACTTCTGCTCGCTAAATTGAAAAATACTGGACTTTGCTGCCCTCAAGGCATTTTTCCTTACAGCTTTAGTGATATTGAAGAGTAACGTTGGACAGAAGCTTTCTGCTTTCTGAGGAACCTTTTATTTCTGAACAGAAATCCTATTTAAGGAAACGTCCTTGTACAAGGGGTTGACAGGCAATCCTGCTTATCGTCACCTGCTTTTCACTTCTCATCCACAAACTGAAGGTCGAGAACTGCGGTTGTCATTCTGAGCTTATGAGAAGCTGATAGGAGCAGGAGATGGCTTTACCGCCCACACGTGAGAAGCATTGCAGAGTTTCCTGGGTGAAATCTTTGCCACAGGAAAGTTAAAAGGAGACTTCTGCCCATACAGGTCTTGTGGAAGAATGGGAAACAGATAGCTGTGTCTTGTAGGATCTCATCCACGGTACTGGTGGGAGACCCATACCGCGCATGCCTGGAAACAGAGCTCTGGACTTGCAGATGACACAAAAAAAGTAAAGAAACCTGTCACAGTGCTACAAGTGACAGCCCTTCATTGACCCCTGCATCGGGACTGCACTGCTATTCCTTTGGTGAGCCCTCCTCATCTCTGATAACTCTTCTCTCTCAGGACCTCTGTCCCAGCCAGATGTCAGCACCGCTTAGTGCTTCTGATGCAACTGTTACGTTATGCTCTTAAACAGAACTTTTTTGCACTAAGAAAAAAAAAAAAATTGGAAGATTCTGACAGATATGAGGGAGTGGATTAAAACTAGATGCCAGTCATACATTGACCAGCAGATCTTGGGGGAACCTTTGAAACAGCAAGCATGGGCTCCGTAACTGTAAGAGGACAAACACTAACTTACAGGATTTAATTTCAGAGAAGTAAAAACTTATGGCCTGCCAGATAGAAAAACCCCTTTTAACCTCTCCCTTCTCTGGCACCTAAAGGGAAGCAAGGCTTGCTGTAGATTAGGTGCCTCCTTCACTTCAGTTCTCCTTGGCACTAGATGCAAGCTCTTTGGTTGCATTAGTGCAAACCTCTTACATGTGTGTTTATAGTTGAACATGTGCCTAAGCAATTTGCTGAGTTAAGCTTTAGTTAGGTGCATGAGGTCTCATTTCCTCACTACAGGAAAGATGTGGACCTGTTGGAGCGAGTCCAGAGCAGGGCCATGAAGATGATCAGAGGGATGGACCACCTCTCCTACAAGGAAATGCTGAGAGAGTTGGGGTTGTTCAGCCTGGAGAAGAGAAGGCTCCAGGAGACCTTTTTGTGACCTTTCAGTATTTAAAGGGGGCTTCTAAGAAAGATGGGGACAGACTTTTCAGTAGGGCCTGTAGCGATAGGACAGGGGCTAATGGTTTTAAACTGAAAGAGGGCAGATTCAGACCAGATATAAGGAAGAAATTTTTTACAATGAGGGTCATTAAACAGTGGAACAAGTTGCCCAGAGAGGTGGTTGATGCCCCATCCCTGAAAACATTCAAGGTCAGGCTGGACGGAGCTCTGAGCAACCTGATCTAGTTGAAGATTTCCCTGCTCACTGCAGGGGGGTTGGACTAGATGACCTTTAAAGGTCCCTTCCAACCCAACCTATCCTATGATCCAACCTCCCCTCTCTTCCCAGAGGGGAACAGTAGGCTTTTTTGGCCCTTGTGCTTCTCTGGAGCTACTAATTTCTCTTAAGTGGGGCTGCCACCGTATGTGCAAAGTTACTGAAGTGACTTCTTTGGTCTTCAGTTTAGGAGCAGCATAACTCAATTTGCACAGCATTAGATCTGAGACCAGGTTTGCTTTGGATGAGGCAAGCTTTGTTCTTCTTGCTCATGTTGTACAGTGTATACTCAAACCTCCTAAAAAGTGACTTCGTTCATATCACTGAACAAAGATATTGGGGTAGGGATAACAATTCTTTTTGTTTTAAGTAGGGTCCAGTCTCATTGGTCTCTAATCCCCTCATTGGTTTTATCTATGTTGTTAAGTACGAGCAATGAGATTAAAAAAAGGCATATGGATTCTGAGCAGGTAAAAGAAGTGTTCCAGACATATCACCTTAATTGCTGAGTCTTTATAATTACACTGGAGGTAAACCAGGAGTAACTCCATGGCAGCTAGTGGAATCAGAACTAGGTAAATGTGCTAGATGAGCCTGGTGGATAAAGTCTGAGTGTATTATTGCTCATGTCACTCTCAGAAACTCTCCTTTTTTTTCCAGTTGCTCACTAGGTAGCTTTTTCTTGTCCTAGTAAAAAGAGATTTCACTGAATCTTAAACATTTTTCATTCTTAGTCTTCCTCTGAAGGAGTGTCACAATAGTGCCCTATTTTCACACAGGAAGATAAGAAAATGATCAGCAAGACTCAGAGTTCAAGCAAACTTCAACATTCCCCTAGTCCATCATCCAGGAATAGAATTCTTCTCTGATGCATTTTCTGTGACTTTATCCAGTTCACTTTTTTAAATAAATGAAGCAATTGATCTACAACATTAATCTGGAAACTGATGCACAGGCCAAAGTAACTCACTATACAGTTGATTGTTCCTCCTGTTGCTTCCCCACTATCACCAATTTCCCTGCTTCATAGGAGCACAGCAGCATGGGTTTAATTAGTGATGGACTGGTAGGAAGTACTTGATGATGAGCAGGTTCCCTACGAAACCTATAGGATTGATGAGTGTCAGGGAGAAATGCATAGGTGCAGAACTGAGGTTAACATGTCAGCAGAATTCACCAGTTATTTTTGCCCGGGTATATTACATTGCGACTGCATTTATGTAGTGCGGAGAGGTAGTGCTGCAACATGCAAAGAAAGCAACAATAATTCAGCCAGTTTTCATGTCTCTTCCCTTTCAGTGAGAGAGAACACCCCCACAGGCAGTGCATTAACATTATCTTTTCTATAACAGCGGTGTCTCCCAGCCCCAGTAGAGATCATGGCCGCATCTGCTCGGAGCTATGGAAAAATGTACTTGAGGTCTATCTCTATTTCACAGTGTTTGTGCACTTATAAGAAAACCAAAGATATGAGGAAGTTAAGTATTGTTGTCATCATTTCACGGGGGGTGGGGCGTGGTGAGGTGGAGGAAACAAAGCACAGAAAATGTTAACAAGTGTCCTAAAACCCCGTAAAGTCCATCTTGGAACCAAAATACAACCAGACTGATGGCCATACATTGCTAGGTACTGATGAAGAACAGAGGTCAAGGGGAGATGGGTGAGTCATTAATAGCCTCAAAAATAAGATCAATGACATTGCATTAAATGCCCAAAGTTTCACCTATGAGGGAAAGGCTTTAAAAATCAGAAAGTGCAGTATGAAATGCCAGAAATCACATTAAATGTCACATTGCCTTACTTGTGGCATTTTGAGTCAAAATGAAAGCTGTTTTTTTTTTAGCTTTCACAAGCATAATCAAGTAGATGTTGAAATGAGAGATACAAATATTAAAAGGATTTCTATAAAGGATCAGTATCTCTTGAATGTGGAGCGGAATTGCAAGTTTAATTTACCAGATAAACCAGTTTACTGAACCGCCCCATTTTCCAGTTACGGCTGTTTGTTCATCTCCTGGCTTGCCTTCTACTAATGAGGTAGCAATCAATAGAAATTACAGCACCTGCTGACATGGCTGATTAATATTGGAAAATAGTTGTAACCTTTCTAGCGAATACTTCTGGCAGTGTAAAACACAAGCATCGATTGCTACTGATTATAACCGTGTACCCGAGCAATAGTGCTGCAAGCTTCACATCAGTACCTGAGAAGGCAAATTATATCGTATAGGCGCTAAGCAATATTAATAGACCAGCAGTGAGGCTGTCACTGCTATCTCAGGATATTGTGGGATAAAAAATCTTAACCTAGTCCTCCTCCCGTGGCTGTAAATGGCTTCTGGGATAGCAAGGAGCTATCGTCATGCCTTGTCATCCCTGACTGTGTCTGTGATGCTTAAGGGGTCCATCTAATTCTCAGAGAGACAGTGGCAGTTTGTGGGCA
The DNA here is from genome assembly GCF_929443795.1 of Astur gentilis. Classification (NCBI taxonomy): domain Eukaryota; kingdom Metazoa; phylum Chordata; class Aves; order Accipitriformes; family Accipitridae; genus Astur; species Astur gentilis. The sequence goes on from NC_064898.1 coordinate 20,745,717, forward strand.
CTTCCCAGCCTGGGCCAGCAGAACTGGAGCCCAGGTATGACCAGGTAACTCCTGCTCCCTGCTCACATCAGGTCTGTCTCTGCAGTGCTTTGGACAATGGAAACGGAATTGATTCCTAATGACAGGGAGGTAGCATTTTTGGAGGGACTCTGTCCCTCTTCTTTACCCTGGTTCCTTGTCCCGTGCCCCATCACTGCAGCCTGCAGCACACCACGCATGCTAGACGTGCTTCTCCAGAACGTTTGTTTCCAAACCTGCATAAGTATGTGGCCTTATGGGCTGTCTCCAACATGCTCTGAGAACTGAGCGTGAAAAAGGCCTTGGCCACCCAGTCATTTACCCTCAAGGACAGCCTGGGAGGAGCTACTGGGAGGCTGCAGAAACCTCTGCATTGCTCACCCTGCTCCCCAGCCAGCAGGAACGGCAACATCCATTGCTGTCCCAAGGCTGGAAGCCATTGGACTTGCATACGTAATGTACTCTTGGCTTCCCTTAGTGCAATGCAGCAGTTGAAAATGAACACGAGAGCCAAAGAGTACAATTGGCATAAGCCGGTGTGTCTCTGGCCATCCAACTAGTTAAGCAGAGGAAGTGACCCACATCATTTGTCAACCTAAATGTGCATGGCTCTCATGAAGTTTTCCATAAGGACGTTTGCAGATGAAGAAAAAAGTCTCAGCAGCTCTTAAGTGGCAGGGCTGTATTACACCCTCCCACCATTTTTTCTATTTTTCCCCTTTGCGTATTTTCTCTGGGGAAAAATATATTTTGAAGAGAAAGCAGCAGGAAATTTCCAGCTGACTCAGCTCTAGAGAAATTCCCTCAAGATCTCATTTCTTTTTGTTCTGCTCTGCATCCCAAAGTATACAGACTGTGTGTTTGCTCAGTGTCTGTGTCTCTGCAAGTTCACTGTTATGAATGTTAATCTGTTTAATAATTCATCTCCAATTGCAACGACTATTTGGCTGTTCAGATCAGATTTTTACTTTCTAAAGCCACTCCACATATTTGGTGAGGTGATCCCTTCTGCTCATACTGATCAGAAGAGTTTACCATTGACTAGATCAGCTTGCATATGCTTTTGCTCGGATTTGTTGTTATTTCAAGGGCAGAATATTTCAAGGGCAGAATTTTCTCATCTTTTTGGATGGTGCTGAGATGAAAACAAAAAATGTTACATCTGGTGAGAGTTAATTATATTTCAAATCTGTTGCAATTGAGTTGGCTCGGCCTATAAATACCAAATAGAACGTGCTCAGTGTTTGAAGACTGAGACTGTGCTTCTATGGAAGTTAGTTGGTTTTATAAGTTAATGGCTCCATGGAGGGATAGCAAGTAAGCTTTTGACAGCCAGAAGCTCTCTGCTGTGCACTGGATAAAAACCTGGATAGAACTGAGACCAAACACAACACAGATTTAGATCCATTCAAGGGCATAGTACTGTGATATGTGGTCTTGCACACAGAGCAAGGGAAGGTAAGAAGTCACTGTCTCTCCTTATTCAACATTATCTCACACAACTGAGAAGTTTAAGCTCAGGCTTCCTTCTGAATAAGCCCTGAAATAATTTTGGTTTTGCTTTTGTCTATATCACATATCAGTTTGTCATCATCTCTCAAGCATGACTTTCCTGTTACAGGAAGGAGAGTTTTACCATCCGCACGTTCCAGATGGGGAACCTGAGACATGGAAAGAAGCCAGAATGGAATCAAGACTTTCTGAGTTTCAGTCCATCGTCTGCCTAGGAAGAGCAAAGGTTTAGCTGTCCTTTGAGCCTTCAGCAGCACAGAGAGGAGGCAGGCGAGTCAGGCTTTTTCAATAGCAAGAGAACTCCATGGTGGAAACAACATTAGTTCACTGGTGTCCAGAGGCAAGAGACAAGAAGTGGTTGCCAAAACAGGTGAGAAAGAGATAAGACATCATTCTCTGGGGGCCAGGTAAAATGGGGGGGGGGGGGGGGGGAAGGGGGGGGCAACAACCTGAATATTGTATATTATTTTTCAATGTTCTGTATATTATTCTTCAATACAGGAAGTGTTCTCTTAACTAAATTCAAAATTAACTTAATAAACCTAGGAAATAATGCGCTTTCTGACCATGCTGCTCAGCAATATACTAATAACAACTTATCTTGACACATTCTTGGCCACAGTCATGGGTTATGGTCACCGATACAGGATCTTTTCCGTCCTCAGGCTGCTCATTAGTGCCATGATTTTTGTGATGAAACATTGTTAACAGGTAAATGCACAGCCAGGGTTGGGCAGGCCAGACCAGTGCTCACCTCCTCCTTGACCTTAGGCATCTCTGTTGATTTAATGATTAAACATGTTGTGGTCATTGGATGGTCTATCTGTAGATCAAGTCTGCCTACAGAGAGGTCAATCACAAGATGCCCATGGGTTTTTAATGCCCAGGACCTGTGTGAATTAAGAAATAGCAATTGCAATGGCTGAGAAAATTTGTATGTGAATGTCTTTATGAAGTGAAGATATTTCCAAAGCAGTGGTACTCATAAAGACCCATAAAGCCTTTCCTCAATCCTGTTTATTTTCTTGAATGCCCATGTTTTGCATTTTGCATCATCCCTACCAAGGTGGTACCTGCTGTATTTCCTGCAGGACATAATTACATCTTTGCTGCAAAGATGGGTTGAAACAGCAGTTGGACTGCAAAGACAACTAGTCCTTGAGATGCTACAAGCTATTGAGGTCACTGGGAAAGGAAGCTATGGAACACATGGTCTTGATCTTGTGAAAACACCCAGTAAGAGACACCCTGTCACATGTAGAACCCCACTAGGAAAATGAGTCAGGGGATATCTGTTGGCTCGCACAAATGTAAGGATCTGAAGTTACAAGAGCACCTGTATCAGTATAAAAGCTGCAGGAAAATGTCTTTCAGGATCAGATTTTAGATGTATATTGTGACCTATTTAATTTTTAATTATTTTTCTCCCTATGGAGGTATTAGGTTTTTAGAGAATTTACAAAGTAGGCAGCCTTTGCAAGTATAATGTCATTCAACGAGATTTGCCAGGTTACAAGGAATATTGAAAATTCGTACAAACACAAACCAAGAAGATTCTTTGTATAAGTTGACTTGTGATTGCTCTCTATTTACGTATAGGTAACATGTCTTTTCCTCCTTCTGGCTAGATGCTTCCTCTTCTTCTGTAATCCTGTGGCCTACAACTTTCCAAACTTGTGGATGGCAGACTTTTCATTTGGCTCTGAAATCTTGCACAGGCAGGAAAACACAGGCCTAATGGGTGCTCCTAATCTTCTGAAGGATGTGGAGGGAAAAGAATATTTACTAGAGGTCAGTTCCACTTCATTCATCATTTAATCTCATAAGGAAGAGTGTCTTTTCTGGCCAAACTACAAGAACAGGCACAGCAGATGGGACTCAGTTCTCTGCTCAGCCCCAAAGAGGATCTTTTGTTAGTCATCTATAGATGCTTTGATTTTCCCTGGGTTTCAAGCACAGATGGGCATCTAGTGGTATTTTGTAGGTCCTTGTACTTTCTTGAGTGGAACAGTGGATTAGGTGCTTTTGGTGAGATCCACAAAGTTCTGGGCAGGGGTTTTGTTTCTGAAAAAAATGGGTTTGGGTTTATGGCTTGGCCGCAGGGAAGAGGATGAGGCATAAATATTGGATGCTCAAGTTCAGTGGGGTATGTAAATCTAGAGAGAGATCTCCTCATCACGTGTAGGTATCTGAAGAGCATATGAAGTCTGCCCCAGCTTTTTCCCATGGGGTGAACCATTTCAGAGAGCTCATTCATGTCAAAAATAGCCATGCGGAAAAAGGAGGGGCTGAGAGAGGCAACTGCTTAAGCTGACACTGTTGCTGAAAGAAGTGAAAATGGAAGGACAGACCCAGGAGTTTGGTGATCTTCACTGTTAGGTATGAGTTTTGGGGAGACACAGAGCACAACTAGTATTTCTTAGGAATCATCTGTTCTGTAGTTAACAGAATCCAGCTGTTGCTAGTAATAGCAGATCGTTAATTCATGCAACGTACTCACACATGTAGTTAACAGACACCCTCATTCATATTTACATGGTTGCAGCAGCGTTTTGGAGACCAAGCCCAGCTGCGTACTCAGAAGTGTAGGGTCAAACTGACACACGTGGCTGCTTGGTAGGTATCTGGAAAATCCCTCCGAGAAGACTCTGTTTTATCAGGGCTGTGTATATTCCTGCACGTAGCAGCCATCACACGCCTGGATGAGGTCTGAACCGTGCAACCCCTCGTTGCTGCTAGTGGGTGCTAGTGCAATTTCAGCAGAGTCCTGCTCACTGAGTTTATCAGTTCTTCTGGACTACACAGCACTGCCAGTGTCTAGAGAAAATAAATCCCTGGGAGACCCTCAGGCATCGCCTTCTCAGCACATACCTTCCCACTCTTCTTCTTGCTCTCTGGAGATGGCATCACCTGACCAGTCAGTGTTCTGTGAATTTTCATTAAGACTGGATGTTTTAAAGAGCAAGCAAGAGAGAAACATCAACAAAATTACCTTGAATCACCCAGCCAGGACCAGTCCATGAGGGAGGACTGGAAAGGTCCTTTCCTTCTGCCTGCTGGGCTTAGATATCACATTTTTTGACTAATAAGTAGAAATGGTATTGCCTTTAAAATAATGAGTTCTAAAAAAAAATAAAATCAATTTCATGAGTTTTTAGCCAGCAGCTAGAATTCTAACCACTTTAATCTTAAGTTTCACGGGTGAACTTAAATGAACTTGAAATCTGCCCACAGCTCTGGCACTAATGTGTCACTGATGGGGAGCAGTAGCTGACAAAAGAGATAACCTGAATGCAGTCAGGACCATGTTTCCTCAGCTAAAAATATGATTGACACTTTTTATTATTAGTTGAAAAACTCAACAGCTTAAAAATGTGTGATAGGTAAACAGAAGTTTTTTACTGCCTTCCCAAGCTGAAAAAGCAGCTTGCTAGGCAATTTTTGGCAGAAAACGACATAAACTCACTATTACACTTGCAAGCCAAGTGAGAAACAGTAAAAGTGTACTGTTGTAAGAAAACCACATGTAGACTAAGCTTCACTTGGTGTCTGATGAAAAATGGCATTTTATGTGTCAACAGATCTTTATTTTGCTAGATTTTTATGCCTGTCACCCTCAATTTCTTTTTTTTCCCCAAAACATCTTGCTGACATTTTTTGAGACTTTTTTTCAAGCTTGTGAAATCCCATCAGCATCTCTCACACTCTCATAGTCTACAGGGCTTGGCTGACAGTATTGCTATAATGTTGTCTTTTACATTCTTCTACCAGCCTTTATGTCTGGAAAATGCTGATGTCAAAATTTATGGTATTGTCCCTTGATGACCTCAGATGACAAATTTGAAATAAGATTTTTAGTAGGTCTTCTCAATTTTTCTTATTCATTATGACTATCATACGAGAGTAAGAAAAAGGAGCCAAGAAAACATGCCTGGATTCAGTGTGGGAAGGCAGATTTGCTTGTGTTAGAGGTATTGTGCAAATGTGAACCATTTTGCAGTATAGTCTTTAAGTTATGGGATTTTAAGTCAGAGAGGGGGAATCCCACGGGTAATCTTTGCTGAGTAGGGAGAAGCCTCTCTCGTATGTAAGAAGGACTGCTTGCTGCTAAATTCAGAGGCAATGATGGGTATGGGGGTGTGCGCTGGGTTCCCATCCCCAACAAAGGGAATTTGGATTAAGGGAAGCACTCTTGAGATGAGAAGTTGTTGGGCCAGAGTCCTCCACAGAGCCACTCTGCCGTGGCTACCTGGGGTTGTGCCGTGGGACGGGGCAGAGACTGGGCCTGGGGCATTTGCTTTGGCTGTGTACAAAAAATTACGTCCCTCGATTTAGCTGTCTGTGATTAATGCTCAGTGCTTAGACCATTGTAAATGACTGAAGTGTTAGAAATGAATATTTCAAATACAGGGTGTCTTCTATTGCAAAGCTCCTTTATCGGTTTTGGAAGAAACCTTTTAGCTGACGAATGCTTTAGGCTGGTTATGCAAATGGTGCATGTTAAATAGCAGGATTAGTAAGAGGCCAGAGTCCCAGCTGGGGAGAGACAGAGGCAAACCAATGAGATTTGGCAGCTCTAAGTATCTCCAAGTGGGTCAGATCATAGTACCTGTAGCATGATATTAGGCATATTGCTTGTTGGACGAGGTTTGTGGGGAGGTCTGTTAGATTCCTGGATGGGAAAAAATGGGAAAGTGAAGGTTCGTAAGTCTGAAACCATTTTGGAGCTGTTTACTAGACAGTGAGGCGTTCATGTGTGGTGTCCTCTGAAGGTTTTGAAGGCATTGGGTTAACAGCATATCATAGATGAAGAGTGTCAGTCCTCTCAGCCCACCAAGTTTTGGTGAGTATTTTCCTAGGGGTTATACTTTGAATGGACCCAGTTCTGGGGAGCATCATTCTCCGCTGCCATCTCTTCCTCTTTTGATGCTGCTGGTTTCTATGAAATTAATTTCCAGTCCTATCTTACAGATGTTGTTTGACTGTTAATCTCCCCTTAACCTGAATGCTATTTTCTGTGTCATAATTCATTCAGCTTGACTTACAGTGTCCCTGGGTCATCACCATGGATGGTTGGTTTCTATCAGTCCCTCTTTTTCATCACTTAAATCTGATTTTCCTACAACTTGAAACATATCCAAACATTTTTTGCCTAAGCTATTTTCTCTTCCTTCATTTCAAGTACTGCAGCACAGCGTTTTCTGGTATAAACACAGATTCTTTGAAAATACACAATTAAAATGACTCTTTCATGGGCATTAATTAGTAGAAAAAACCCTTCAATAGGTGTTTGAGAAGGAGAAAGGTTTGGGGATGCTTGCTCAGATATACTTACTTCCAAATACAAATTACCATTTGGACGGTCAAAGTCTCTAGTCCCTGCTCTGCAACACATTTGTCATTTATCTCCTATTTTCACTGTTGGATGGGAATTGATCTGTCTAAATGTATGATATGGTCTCTTACTAGTGTCTCACAAATCTCTTCCTCTGACAAGTGAGTGCCCATATCACATAATAAACTTCATATTACACTGTGGAAACTTCTCAAGGGTCTAGGCAAAACTGGTCACACTGTCTGGAACAAACATTTTTTTTTTTCCCATTAGTTGCTGGGTTTATCTAAGCCAATCTTAGCTGGACCAAAAGACAGATATTTTAAAAGTTGTTTTTATACTTAAAAAAAAAAAAAAAAAAAGGATCCTCCAGCTAATATGGGTTTGCTGTGGTCTGTCAGTCTGAAATGAAGTATTCTGAGTTCTGAATGTCAAAACATGTGACATTTTTGAACTGACATTTTGGGGACATTATTTATTCATGAAAAGTTCAAGTACATTCAACTTTCCGTCTCTTTTTTTTGGCATGCAGCCAAACCCCTGAAATTTCAAACTGGGCAGAAAGTCTTTATTTTTGTTGTTGTTATTGTTGTGATTGTTATTATTATCATCATCACCACCACCACCAGCATCCTCCTCCTCCTCCTATTTAATTCTGGCTCTGTAATTTAGTTCTGACACATGTCCCAGGACCAGCAGGTTCAGTAGCCAGAAAAGACACAATGCTGTAAGTGACTGGGAAGGTGTGGATGTAGGATAACTCTCATTGGAGCCTCGATGCTGCCATTGAGTCAGCTTTTCATGGCCACACCAACCCCTTAACTTTTTGTGTTGCTTTTTCCCTTTTGCTCTCACCCCCACTGATCAGGACATCTTTAGGGCAGCAAGTTGTTTAATACAACAGTGACCCACAGTGACCTGCAAACCTATGGAAATAGCATGAAGTGCTAAGAAGTAGGTGTTAGTGAAGAAGGTAGGTCTCGACACAGTTGGAAAGAGCAGAGGTGCTTGGCACATTGTCTCGGCCAAATTCCAGCATGGCTGTAATTTAATGCATTAATGTAGTGCCTGTAAAGCTTTACTCATGTGGAATGGAGGCTGAATTATTTTAAAAGAACTTGCAGCCTGCCAGCTCGAGAGTGCTAGGATAGCACAAAACCAGGCAAGATGTGATGGCCCTTTTTCTCTTCTCCTTTCCTCCAGTTTCCACAACATTGCCTGGTGTCTGGATTCACGGGCCACGTCTGGATTCACGGGCCATTCAGCATGCACGGAACTCGATGCTGTGCAGCGATCCCCTATCACCCCTCCATTCCTGGTGGCAAACGGTGCTGTCGCCGTGGTGGGGTCACTGCTTCTGGGGACACCACACATCGCTTGCAAGTGCTGTGAACTCTGCGTCCAGCAGCATCCGAGAGCAAGTCAAGCCAGAGACCAGCAGACCCGTTGCGTAGAGAAGCCCACAAGCCAGGCACGAGCATCGCAGCTGCTGTTCAGAGGGAGCCTGGGTGCGGTAGATTCGTAAGGGAGGCTTTGTAGCCTCTCTTACTCCTACCTGGAGGGGATTTCTGGTTGCCATGCCTGCCCATCTCGGGTAATTAACCAGCTCAACCCTGGGGTGTAAGCAAAAGACAGAGGAATATTTCTTCCTCTTTGAAAGAGGCTGGAGAAGAAGAGTGGCCAACGCACCTTAATTTATTTTTTGTCCTTCAGTTCTCAATGCTTTGCTTTGCTTTATTTTTCTTGAAGCAAAAGGAAATACTGCCCTGAGAGACTAACGCTCCCCGTGAGCAGTTCTAGCTCTTGATACGGCTTTGGACAATATCCTCAGGGTCTGCGACTGCTGGCTTCACAGCCCCCTTCCTCCCTCTTTGCGCATGGCCAAGCCCTTCCTCTGCCACCAGATTCTTCTATTTGCCTCACCTCCATGTCCTCTCTTTATACCTTTTCTATCCCTGCTCAAAGGCATTTAGTATGGCCTTTGCAATGAAATGTCACTCTCCTGTCATTTTTTTTGTTCCCTGCCTGCACTTCTTGCACCTCCGGCTAAAGATTAGCAATAAAGGTGCTGTGGTTTAAATGATTTCTTGTGTAAACTGTCCTAGCACAACAGAGATCCTGCAGATAGTGGGATAGCGCGTGGTAGCATTATTACTTCCTCTCACCGTGGGCACATATCCTACGGAGATGAATTCCCTAATCATACACCAACTGGGCAGCAGGCGTCACTGAGGGCAAATATAAATCTTTGGCTGTGTTTCTATGGGAAACTTGGGAAGACTTAGCTCTAGCTGCTCTCAAGAGAATTAATTCCTAAACAACCTGTACCTCCAGCACTCCAATGACTCTGCTCCAGCCAAGGTGCCAAACTCTCCGTGAGATAGCACTGCCTGTGTGTGTATGCTCCCCTTTCCTCCCCAAAGCTTTCAAGCCAGGCTGTGCCATCCAGTGGGACACTAGCTGCTTCGCCTTGCACCTCAAGACAGCTATATAGAAAATCTATAGTATGCGTTCCTTGCCCTGGGCTGGGTTGTGATGGGTACATATTGTCTGGGTACCTACATGAGGGACCCTGAAGAGCTGCCCTGTAAAAGTTTACCCTGCGAGAGTGTGGGCATCCAAACGTTGGAGAGTTTCTGGGCTCTGTGCTGGAGTTTTGTAGGTGGGAATGTGGTGCCTACAGTCCAGGGAGGGACGTATGGCACTGCTGCCCTCAGTGTTTGCACCTGAACGTGTGCTGCAGTGGCTCCTCTGATGCTGAGACACTCGGGCTGCTCAGGTCAGCGATCTGTGTCCCTGGATGTTCTGTATGTGCGTGTGTGCGCGCGCGTGTGTGTGCGCGCACGTGGGGAAGAAGAAGCCTGCAGCTATTCTGCAGAGCCGGTGGAGATGGCTTGAAGTGATGGGTTGGGAAACCAGCATGGCTGGGCCCTTCGGAAAGCATTTGTGAGCAGCGAGGCTGTGCCTTGGCGAGTTGCTCTCAGGCACACGCTGTGGTGCCTCCATTCCTGCTTGAGGGAAGGCAGTTGCTATATTTAGGGCAGAGATTTGTGGTCACTGGGGATTTGTCTCCATGAGCAAAGGCTCCACTAACAACTGGCTTCTTCCACAGGACTATGAATTACCACTTGCCTGGTCCCTAGTGTTTTACTTTGGGTTCTTTAATGCATTGAAATTGGTATTTGCCCTATCTTAACGTTATGCTCAGAAGCTCTTTAGCCCCCATCTGTAACTCTGCTGGTTAACGGAGTGAAGCAGGCACTGAATAATGCGAGACCTTCCCCCTCCCATAGCATTATGTACCTGCTATAGTTGGTGAGATTACCACCCCCCCCGCACCCCAAATCCACCCAGCTGAATCAGGCACTAGCCACTTATCTCACCTCCATACACTGCACCCATTCCCCAAATCCTGTCCCACCGTGGACGAAGCTCAGGCAAACACCTAAGCTCAGTTAGTTGGAAATGCGCCTTCTGCCGATTGCCTTGGAGTTGGGGATCTGCAGGGCTTTTCCCTGTTTAGGAGACACAGCCTCAGAACAGTATGTTCCTTCTCATTTGGTATCTCTAAAATAGGACGATGTGGCGTCTATTGAAAAAAGAGGCTCTGGATACGCTGCCTGTGAGATTATATTGTAAGCTGATAAGCATACTTACCTACAGCAAATGCCAGCCCTATTAAGAAGCATTATATACAGATGAGGGATTAAAAGCTTAGAAAATATTTGTCTAATATTTTACTGAGGGTGTATTGCCATTACTCAGCAACTAACTCCCAGCAAAGCACATCCAGGCAGGAAGAATACGGCCAATAAATACACCACCAGAGGAGGAAAAAGGGTGTTTGGGTGACTCCTGCATCCTGCAAAGCCTGTCCAAACCCCCTGTGTGCACAGGCAATGACGGGAGGGTAAGACAAGAAATTGCCCTCAGACCCTTTAGATTCGTTCTGTGAGTCATCAGCTTGACAGCGTTCGAAACACTTTCTGTTAAAAAATAAAGAAAGGGGTGTTTGACATAGGTTTGACACTCTAGTACTTAAACATGCTGATTGTGACAATTTAGCCCCGTGCTTTGAGTTTAAAGATGATGAACAGCCCCTTGACCAGCTCTTATGCAGATGGGAGAGTGGCAACACCTTTTCTTGGGAAAAAGGGAGCAGGTGGCAGTTAAGACCTTAAAGAAAATGTTTCCTTGGAGCCCGGCATGATTTTTGTTCAGACTAGCCTGCTGGGACAGGTAGCTTAGGAAGAGGTAAGACAGGGTTTGGTGGTGATACTGGCGAGTGTCTGCTGCAGACTGGGACTTCATGTGAGCTGTTGTTAGAGGTGGGTTTAACTCCAGGTTCCCAGCACCTTTGTACTTCTCTTAAATGTTTAAAGCCCATCCCAGAGTTTTGCAGCTTAAAGACATCTGCAAATTGCAATTTATAGCTGATGCCCTATTGCATTTCTAGACTCTACTGCAAGGCAAAGTCGTTGACAGTGTCAGGCAGTCGCTGTGTGGAAGGAAAGCCATGAGGGGCTTAGGTGAAAGCTCTTTATCCACACATACCAGAGCAAGCCTTCAAGTTCAGGCTAGTTGTTTAGCCTGAGACATTAATTAATCAGTTGGTGTAGTGTAGGGGCCAGCTGTGTATTGCTTTTCTACTGATGTTGTAACAGCCCTGTTACTATTACACTAATAATATACTAGACCTAATTCACTTTCCCTGGTTGCCACCACCTGCTTCTGCTTAGATCAAGGGCTAATGAGCAGTTGACAGTAGTTAATGAGCTTCTGCAGCAAGCATTTCAATTTCTTCACTGACTAAAATTACTTCTCTCTTCTGGGTACCATGCTTTGCCTCCCTAGGACATTTGGCACCATTATTAGCTCCCCAGTGCGTCAGGGAGGAGGCATCTCCATCAGCAAGAGACTGCAGCGGTGGGTGCTATCCGGAACAGCCCTCCTCCACTGAGCAGGGGAGCTGTGCTTTTGTCCACAGCTTTCCAAACTGGTCTATAGACAAGTTCAGCTCTGGTTGTTTTACTGGTGACATGTCCAGCCAACCAACCCAAGCAGCCCCTTCTTCTGCGGCTGTGGTGTCACCTTCCTTACAGCAACGGGCTTTGTAATGGTGCCGGTGGTGAGTCCCGCTCTGGTAGGGCTATTATGGTAACTATTCCTGCGTTGTCCAAGATTTTTGATAATAAAGATTGTTGTATGAATTGCTGATGGGGAAGAGGATCTGATATGTGCCCACGGATTTAGGAGCTCAGTCACCGTTTTCCTGCTCTCCCATAGGTGACATAGGGACCCAGGTGTCATTGCCTTGCTGTGTGCCAGCTGTGAAGTGCTACGATTATAGTGAAATGAGTAATTTGCTGATGCCAGATAGGCACCTAAATTCTTCTGAAAATCAGCGTGAAATGACTTTCCCAAGATGGATTAGGCACTTGGTGGTATCTGTACATAGACGTACTGTCCACCTACCTTGCAACTCTGGTCCCAAATAATTTTTCAAACTGGGATGGAGTGTCTTTCAAGCCACAGGGGTGTGATTGCACAGCCGAGTCCAGATATTTGGCTGGCTGTGTGAAGGGACCATTGGGCAGTGGGACAAATGAGAGAAGGTGACCATTCAGGACATACTCCATGCCTGGCCAAGGCAACAAGCTGGCAAGGTTTGCCACTACTGCCTGAATCAGTAGTCATAGCATGTCTATGTTCCTGCAGTTTTAAGTATTTCTTGCTTCCCAGGCATTTCATAAAGATTGTTTTCCAAGTTTCTCTTGTTTTTGCAGAATATAGCCTGGGGAATTAGCTCAGGTTTGCCTAGCGATAGGATGAAGAAGAAAGTACTTTAATAAGAGATGCTGCTCTGTAATGAAGAGCCCACCTACAGACTGCTTTGTACAGCGTTGCTCAGGAAAGCAACTTCACTTTGTTGCTAAGATTGTTGGAGCGGTAACTGAGTGCTGGGAAAAATCTCTCAGTAAACAGGCTGGCTTCTCAAAAATAACTTTTTTTTCCTTAAGTTGTGCTCATCTGCATATCAATGTGAAATGTTGTTTGGATTCTCTATCTCTTCTGAATTTACTGGAGAAGTCGAAGGCATCACAATGAATGTTTAGATGATTAACCATCCTTGTGATTATGCACGTAAAACTCTGTGGACAGAGTTTCGCTCCCTATAGTGTCAGTTGTGGCTCCCAGAGCCATATGGAGGCTCCGTGGTCCTCTGCAGGCTGAATCTAGCACCGTCTGTGGGTCGAAAGCAGTGTCCCTGTCACATTTCTGCCTCTGCTGGAGATTGACAGTGTTCACGTGGCCTCCCTGGAGCCCACAAGCCATCTGCAAAGACGTTCCTGGGATGGCCAAAACCCAAGGTTCTTGGGCTGTTGGGACCTCATGGCACAACGGAGTTTATGCACCACTAAGCTGCTCATAAGCATGTAATTATTACAGTCCTTATCCCAATGGCTGTGCTGTGATGTCAGAAACATGGAACAATGCTTTAATTAAAAAAATATTTCACCAAGATGCTAATGATACCCAATACACAGCAGAAGTGTGGTAAGGAGAAAGTGGCAATACTTCATCAGAGTGAATCTTCTTGGTGGCATCTTCCATGTCAATGGGAAGTCAAAAAGAAAAAAAAAGTGCAAGAAAGAAAAAAGTTGCTGTATCCTCAGTCATTTTTGAAACCACCATCCCACTTCCAGACTCATGTCTGTCTCGTGTGATAGATGTGATAGTGTCTCAAGACATATTAAGAGCATATTCATTCTCTTTTACTATTCTGCTTTAAGGAAAAAAGACAAATTATGCCTTGTGAAGAAGCCATTTGCTATAAAGTGTAAAAATGCTTTAATATTAATATTTTATAATAAAATTCATGACATATTTATAAACACTCTATCAAGCATTTACAACTGAACCACAGCTGAGAGCTTGGACCGGAATAAATAAGCAAGGACACAGCTAGTATGAAATATACATCTTAGTTTTTATAATTGTGTGTGCTTTATTCTTTACACAAATGGAATGGATGCGCAGAGTATTTACACATAACAGGAGTGTAAGCTGGACAGGGTATTTTGTAAACTCCAGTTCAGATTCTGAGTACCCCACACTACAGCTGGACTGAGAAACATCCTGCTAAAGAGACGCGCGCCGGCCAGCGTGCCGGATGGAGCAGCCTGCTGAGTACAGGCTGCTGCACTCGGAAATTCGGGCTGGCCAATTCAAATTTAGGAACACAAATCCAGAAATTAAAAGGTTGCTATCCCACTAAGAGCCAACAGTGTTGCCTTTTTTTTTTTTTTTTTTTTTTTTGCCTTTTTTTCCCCCCAAGATCTTGCCTAGGATGCTGGCTACCACCCATCCCCAGAAGTGCTGTTTTACACCAGGGCAAGTTGCCTGCGCTATAGGTCAGGGCCAGACGGCGTAAGCTGCTAACACGGTGTGAGGGATGACGGGTTGTGTCTCACGCTCCTCACCTTAAAGACAGAGTCTCAAAAGGGCCAATGGGGTAGTGGTTCCTATTGCTCTTGGTGAGATGTCAGTGGGGCTGAAGCCTTCTGAAAACCCTTCCACAGCATTTGGCCCACGGGGTGTCTTTTTGTTCAGCAATTTCACAGCACCTACCTCGAAAGGATCTTGGTCCATGACTTGGCCCACTGGGTGCTACAGTAATATGAGCAGTAAATAATGATGGGAAGTGCTGAGCTGCTGTTTAATCATGTGGCCTTGGTGTTTTACAGTAATGCTAAAAACTAGGTGTAACGGGGAGGACGGATGTGTAACTTCAGGTGGTGTAAATGGGATGGACTCCACTGAAATCAATGGAGTGACTGTGACGTACACCAGCTGAGGATCTAGGCTAGCTATATGCTGGACAGATTTTAGATGTTATTTGCTGTTAGCTTTGATGCCGATTTGTGCCCTAGAATGGGAACCTTTTTTTTAACATAATGACGACGTCATTCTTACTTCTGAACTAATTGACAAGATGCCTGATTTTTAATGGAATTGGAAAATACATTTATTACACCAAGGCATGGGCCTGAGCACATGGATGCAGTTGCACACTGAACCGCATGCATAACATAGCAGACAAAATGTTCAAGAGAAAAAATGTTGAGATTAAAAGCTGTGAAGGATAAAAGACCACTTTCTGTGAACACGGCAGATATTATGGCTTTAAATCTGCAGCTTAAAAAGAAGATTGTGACTTTTTTCATTAACACCGTTTTTCCTACAAATAGCCTCATGTGTTGTCACTCACTGAATCCTCTGGTCAGGGATACAATTTGAAAAACAAAAAATAAAATATAAGAAAACCAAACCGAAAAGATAATTTGACTGAGTGCTGATGAGCAAGTAACACTGAAGGTGTAACACCAACAAATTCTCCATAGAAAACTAATATAAATAGGTAAGTGGACGTTGTATAACTAGGACACTCTTGCTGGCTCGTAGTGGTTATTAGCTCAGGTTCCACACTGCTCTCCAGGATGAGGATTTGAAATTTCAGTGCAACGGAGAGATTTCTTATCCTTGACTTTCACAGGGTGGTTCCTAGGACCCTATCCACACCGGAGCATCAAACCATGCTAGCTACAAACACAATTACATCACGGAATATTTATCTAGAAACAGCCTTTGCTACCAAAGAAATTACAAAGCGCTAGCATGGACAGGGTACCTCTGTAGGAAGGGGGAATTAAGCAAGAAAGAGGCTCTTTCACTGGTCGATGGTCAGACTAAGACCAGTAAAGAGTGCCGTTTCACTGAGCCCTGTTAGCAAGCTCTCAATGAGTCAGTGCATGGAAGATGTTTTGTGGCAAGGAGAAATAAATAGGTTGTAATATTGCACATCTGCACAAAGCTAGCAAGATGTTGTGATCATTCATGGGTGGACAAAAAGCTGTGATAATTTTGGTTCTGCTTAGACCCTACGGTGCTACACACTGTGCCAGAACATGAGAAATAGCACCAGGGGTGTGATCTGGCACTTTTCCTAAAGGGTCCAGCATTTGCATTTGTCTCATGTTTAGATGCTTGCAAGTCTTCTACACGGATAGAAAAGGAATCTGATTACGCTAAGGTGTGTTAGCACCAATATGGTCTCAGGCGCCAACTGCTGTGGGTTGTGAGTTTGGACTTTTTTTTTTTGCACCAGCTGTAATTTTGCATGAATCTTATGTTTCTCTTCCTCCGCCCACTACCACCCAGTATGATCTGAACAGCTGCAATGCAAAAATGAACTGCAGCTCTGAGGATGCTGAAACATGAAACGCAAAACGTCAATGCACAAAACAAATGGGAGTACGAGTCCTAAGGGAAATAAGACCTCTTACTGCTTCTCTTGATGATTTGTTTTTAAATATATGTTTTATTTAAAAAAAAAAAAAAAAAAAAAAAAGAAAGAAGTGCAATGGCAACTCTAAACTGGAAGCACAAACAGACAGGGAAAAATAAATAATGTTACTACAGTAACCAAGGACTGATGGAAAAATTGATTGTACTCAGCCATAGTGTTACTGTTCACCGTAAAGCACAGCACATGACAAAGCAAAACAGTTACTAGTAGGATAGTACCGTAAAAGGCTGCATGCTGAACTAAGAAACAAAGAAGCAGATGTGATTGATTGCTTAAAAACAGAGCTGAAAATTAGAATGAAGTTCCTGCTTTAGGATACTTGTTTTTTCAGGTCTGGTGGGCTATTTCCCAACCTGGGGCAATAGTACTTTGCCAGCATGGAAAAATCCATGGCTTCCAAAGATCTGGGGTCACTCTGTGGATTTCTGCAGAATTATCCAAAATTGAAGCTTTCGTTCATGTGTATTTTGTAAAAAAAAAGTTTCTAGCCCTTCTGGTTACAAAGCTTTTTTTGGAGACTTAACTGAAACCCTTGTTTATAAATCTGCGCTGGCCAGGCAAGAAAAATAGTAGTAAAAGAAGTGTGAACTTCTCAAAGTTACCATAGTAGGGCGGTAAGTGAGGCCACTTCGGGGCCACTAAAATGCCCGTATTTTTAACCCTGTCACTGCTGGTGGCTATAATACAAACATCCAGCCAGTCGCGCTCTCCGCGGAGGTTGGCTGGATATACCTGTCAGCTTGACAGGGCGTAGAAATATAAGCTTCAAATAGACAAGTAGCTGAGGAGTCTATTTAGCATTTGCCCTTAAAACATCCTTAAACATTAGGGCTGCTGTAGCCACCAGCTAATAAGCATTGGACTCCTGCGGTGCAGCAGGCAGGAGAGTGTGGGTTTTATAGAAAACTTGGTCCAGCAGCAGCAAAGGCAATTCAGTTTACTATCACGATATCTCTTGCAGTTGTCCCCTTGTGTGTCAGAGTGAAGAATGGCTTCGGTATACAAAGGAAGGGCAATGTGAAATGAGAAAAAAATACCTCCTTCTCCCCTTCCATGCACCCCAAACTGCAATTCCACAGACTTTCCCCAAATCCCTCACAAATGTCCATTGCCTCAGTTTTTGCTTTTAAGACCCTTGTTGACTGTGAAATGAATGAAGATACAAGTTAGTTGGTGTAGTTTCCTACAGAGAGAGGAAAGATCAAATGCTTTTGGTATTTCCTTTAAAGAAACAGGAAGACTCATAAAACATTTGGGGGTGAAGTATGACTCCCTCCAAGAGAGAAATTATTAACTGCATTCAAGCACTGACATTTTGCTTCTGAAAAATCACCCATTTCAATTTAAAGATGCATTATCCTTTTGCGTTCAGAAAAGGTCCTACAGGGCAGTCAGTTCAAGAGATCTTTCCACAGGAGTTCATCATGATTAAATAGAGGCAAGGGAGAGGATTAAATTGAGAGAAAAACAAGCTGACAACTACAATTTAAGGAATTATCTTGCTTGTCATTAATAATAGAGAATCTGTTCAGGAAAAGGGATAATGCAACTTGATGGTCCTCTTTACATTTTACAGTCGCACAAGGGTGTAAATATTTAATCTTTCACTTAATTAATCTTTACAAAATATCTCACAAAAACATTTTTACCTATAGAAATTAGTTTCTATACATCAATATATTTTTATTTTTATAAATTATTCCATCTTTAAGTGCCTTCTATCAATATAAATGATAAAATAGACAATCAAAAATTTTAAAGCTTTTCCCAGTTGTATCCCTCCTTGTCAACATAGGTGCTGTGAATCCTCATACATGTGTGTGTGTCCACATGGGAATGTGTTTGTGTGCATGTGTGTCTGGTGTAAAATGCTTCCATCCTCTCCCACCCCCAAACTCCGTTAAAATAAACTACATTGTTACTAGTTCCTGATGCAATAGTGTTTCCAAAGGGGAAAAAAGAAATGCTTGACTTGGTTTCAGAAATGAAAAGATGTGCATAGTTACCGAAGTCGAGGTGTACCAACTACAAATGTGCAATGACAAGCTTAGAATAGGATCCACCTCCCAGTCAAGTCAAAGAGCGTCCTACCAATGACTTCAGTAGGAAGTGGACCAAGTACTCTGAGCTTGATTTTGCAAGGTGCATGTGGCCCTGATCTAGCAAAACGTTTAAGCCCGTGCTTAGCTTTGAGCACATGAATAGTGCTACTGGAATTGATGGGACTGAACGGCACAGGGAAGGATCACAAGTGACTCCAAGTCAACGGGCTACTCGTGTAGGAATTGGGGTCAAGTGCTGAGCGCCTTGCAGGATCAAGCCCTATATGAGGTTCAAGAGCTGGGAACTTCTCTTTAAAGCAATCAACACACTGAGCTCAGCCATTGAAATCGATCAAAATGTCCGCATGGGCACAGGAGGTGGCTAGCTCCCCTTGACAGAGGGTCTCCATGTCAGAAGTTTATGCCTACAACTGGTGCTCTGAGCACACAACAGATTTGCTTTATATGGTAGAAGTCTTTTTGTTCCTACCCTTTGACCCATCAGTGTCCTTCATGGCTTCAAACACTTTGTGTTGTACATTCATCAAAATTCACATTGACTGCAAAGAACATAAATGCAACAAAAACAGGAAAGCCTCCAAATAGTATATTATAGTTTTCTTCTAAATATTCTCCCGTCGTAATCAGAGGTGCAGTGGCTAATTTATAATTTTTCCTTTGAAGGAATCCAGATGAAAGGCCCAGATTGTTCTTCAATTACAAGTTTGCATTGATTATATATATCTTCTAAGCTATCTCCTTGGACAATAGCTGCAGTAAGAACATATCAATATTTCTTTTAATTGTTACATTCTACAGCATCCAGTGTCAGATATTGATGAAATAAATGAGAAGGAATACGAGCACACTGTGATGTTGTTGATTATGGAAAAATCATATCCCTGCACATGGTAACTAAGTTGAAACCAACGGCACCTTCCCATGACAGAGACCCATCCCACTGCCTGTAGTGAGATGACTGAGCTAGGTTAGTTTAGAGAACAGCAGCTCTGTCCCACAGGAGGGCAGCATGGTAGGCTCCCACTGTTGCAACTCAAGCTTTACATTTCAGCAGTGAGTAGCTGCAGATTTGCAGCCTATTCTTTTCCTGACCTAGTTACAATAAACTCACTCTTGGCTGAAAAAGTTAACTAGAACAGGTCCAAAGTGACAGAAGATAAAGCAACTGTAACACAAAGCACAGTGTCTATACTCCTAAATTCCTTGCCCCCCCCCCCCCCCCCCAGCAGAAATCTGGACCTGCAGTCCAGAGTATGTGCACTGTCAGCATGTGGAGGGGCAACTGGGGGCTTCTGAGTGTTACCCACAAATATCAGTCCCCTGAGTAGGGAGCTGCCTAAACCCATCCAAAGGAAATGCTGGGGCCCAGAGCAAGTCTTAAATCTTGCTCTTTTCCAGGTCAGGAAGAAGATGCCTTTCTCTTCCCCCCCCCTCCATGACCTGTAGCTTGAGCTCTTACCTTGAGGCTAGTGAGGAATTCTTTGCTCTGTACAAATGTAATGATGCAACATCTGTACTGATTTCATTAAAAGCAGTTTTGGGTCAGAGAGGGAATCAAATTCATGAAAAACTATTCCTGAAGTGCATCAAAATTCCAAGGAGTTGAATGCCTCAACTGCCCTTGAGTTTCAGGGAAACATTAGTCCCAAGCCAGGAGTCCTTACTGTGGACACACTATACTGATATGCAGCCTCTGCCAGAGACAGAGCTGATCCAGTTGTTTTGCAATAAAAGACTATCTCTTGGGAAAAAAATTGTTTTTAATAAGAACATACCTGTAAAATATTCTCCAAATTCTTGTTCTAATTTAATTGCTCGATCATAGGTTTTCTTCGCTTGCTCCTCTGTAAGACGTTTATTCATTTCCCTAGAAACACACATGAAGTCATTAAAAAGTTTAGATTCTTGATGGAACAACTTTCTAAAAGATCCATTCAACTGAATCACAGATGGATTGAAATCGGTACAAGAATCAAGTGATGACATTCTTCCGCCAGTTCATGGGCAGTTTCAGGATTTTAAATTTAATTTCATTCTTACGTAGTATGAACCTACATTTTCAGAGTATTTCCCATTTCTCCACTAAATTTTTATTTTGGGTTCACTACTCTACATTCCCGAACAAAATACGAGGCCCAAATCTGGTAAGTGCTAACTGAGATGGACTGGTGGCATCAGGAACCCGTGGCTAAATCTGGGAGCCAGGAGGTCTCAAGGTCTGAGCGCTCAGAGCTCTCCTGCTTCCAGAGCTGAAGCTCCTTCGGGAACCTCTCTATCTCCCAGGCCCACAGCTGGCTGTCTCAGCTGAATAAGGTTGTCCAAAATGCTGAAATGGAAGCTGGGTTTTGACTCAGGCTGGGCCTGTGGAAGTGAAATCATGATTAAAGGCAGAATTCAGCACACTGACACTCCTGACCCTGTAGAAGGAATCCCAGAGTCATTGTAAACCCTTGAAGGGAAGCCCCAGAAGGACCCAGCATGTCTTCCAGGGAGAATTCTTGGTTCAGGTAGGGGCATGAGTTCCAGATATCATGACAAATCAGACTGAGTCTTTCTGGCTGGAAGAGTTAAGATGAGTTATTTATGTATGTTCTCTGTTCCAGTCCTTTCTGACTAACTAGAGAGATACCTAGTCAAGTGTGTCTTGTAGATTCTAAAACATACAGGGTACCAATAAATGTAAAAACATAGACAGTGTCAGTAACATTCTGTTATTTCCAATGTTTTGTTATTTGATAGAGCATTTCTGTTTCAACAGAGGCATTATTTAATAACTTTAAGAAATGAGTTGTCTTGCCCATCCATGCTCAGCTTTTAGTACCACTGTACACTTGCAAAGAATCAATCATAGAATCACAGAATGGTTTGGGTTGGAAGGGACCTTAAAGGTCATCTAGTTCCAACCCCCACTGCCATGGGCAGGGACACCTTCCACTAGACCAGGTTACTCAAAGCCCCATCCAACCCGGCCTTGAACACCTCCAGGGATGGGGCAACCAGCCTCTCTGGGCAACCGGTTCCAGTGCCTCACCACCCTCACAGTGAAGAACTTCTTCCTCACATCTCATCTAAATCTACCCTCTTTCAGTTTAAAGCCATTACCCCTTGTCCTATCCCTATATGCCCTTGTAAAAAGTCCCTCCCCACCTTTCCTGTAGGTCCCCTTTACGTACTGGCAGGCTGCTATAAGGTCTCCCTGGAGCCTTCTCTTCTCCAGGCTGAACAGCCCCAGCTCTCTCAGCCTGTCCCCATAGCAGAGGTGCTCCAGCCCTCTGATCATCTCTGTGGCCCTGCTCTGGACCAGCTCCAACAGGTCCATGTCCTTCTTATGTTGGGGGCCACTGAGCTAAAGGTACTACTCCAGGTGGGCTTTCAGGAGAACGGAGTAGAGGGGCAGAATCCCCTCCCTCGACCTGCTGGCCACACTGCTTTTGATGCAGCCCAGGATACAGTTGGCTTTCTGGGCTGCGAGCGTACATTGCCGGCTCATATTCAGTTTGTCATCCACTAATACCCCCAAGTCCTTCTCTGTGGGGCTGCTCTCAATCCACTCATCACCCAACCTGTATTTG
This sequence comes from Astur gentilis, assembly GCF_929443795.1. NCBI lineage: Eukaryota > Metazoa > Chordata > Aves > Accipitriformes > Accipitridae > Astur > Astur gentilis. The sequence goes on from NC_064898.1 coordinate 20,767,587, forward strand.
TGCTTGGGATTGCCCCGACCCATGTGCAGGACCTTGCACTTGGCCTCGTTGAACTTCATGAGGTTTCACACAGCCCCAGCTCTCAACCCTGTCCAGGTCCCTCTGGATGGCATCCCGTCCCTCCAGCGTGTCAACTTGTTCTCAGGATATCTGCCTCCAGATATCCAAATTCACTAGCAATAATAGAGTTTGCTTTTCTGGCGTTTTTTCACTGCATGGATTTGTTTTTCTTAAAACATGATGGAAAATTTCTGAGGCAACTAGGAAAGCAAGAGAAGGGAGCACCTTGTGTTCTACATAAATCTGATCTAATGCCTTGCACTGAATCATATGATTATGTGGTAATGGACTGTGTACTGTATGACATGGGTGATGCATGTAGGAAATTATGCGCATGATGGTGCATTAAAAAATGATCTATGAAGTGCACAACAGTATGAACTTGCTACAGCTAACTCCTACCTGGCTTCTGAAAAATACCCTCTAAGGTGTCCAGGATGCAAAAAGGTATTTCTAGAAATGACTTAAAGCTTTCTATCTATGTAACTAACCATATAGCTGGGAACACTGCTTAGAAAAATCTCTCTGGCAGTACCAATGCAATGCAGAAAGCAGGTTTATAAAATGAAGGATAAGAAAGATTTCTTTATATAATTTATGACAGTTATTTGTGGATTATATGAATAGGTTTAATATGTGCCAATCTGTGTCATGCTGCTAAATTTGTAATACTACTAATTCTATTTATTAGAAAGATTGCTATCTAATTGAGTTCAGGTGAGCTTCTCATCAGCTATGCCTACTTGAACATTTCTTTTGGTGACTGAACCAAAACTCTGTCTTGAAGTGGGACATACCATTGCAAATTCTTATGCAAATTAACATTTTCATCTTAAGGACACTCAGCCAAAATTCTAGTGCTAACAACATCCTCCTCCTTCCAGATCTATTTCTGGTAAATTTCTGAGAAGTCTTCCTCAAGATCTTTGAATATCAGAGGAGAAAATACAAATGAAAACATAAACAAGCACTTAAAATAGTAAGTACTTTGAAATAAGCAGAAATTTGCAATACATGTTCAGATTGTAGAGTTGCCTGGGGTATAAAACTGTGCTAGTTGTATCCATGCCTCTGCCCATCCTGTCTGTGCCTTCAGGAGAGAGGATGGAGAAGGGGGAGGACGATGATGTCCATTTTTCATGATGAATTAAAAGTGCTGTCAAACCATAGTCACTTCTAATTTTTTTCTTTCCTAGCCAGGCACCTGCACCGCTGGTGAATTCAAAACGCTTGCAAGAGCTGTCCCTCCAGGCACGTTTCCCAGGGTTTTCCTCCTCCCCCAGTGAAGAGCTCACCCAGGCAGGCTCTTCATTACTTCCAGCTCTCATCCCCATGATCCCACCACCGTCCTCCTTCTTCTAGAGAGAGAGAGGCCAATAGAGAGGTACCAATGGGGATGCTGCTGGGATTAAACCTGTGAGGTGGAGTCACGTAGAGGTGGGGAAGAAAGGAAGGAAGGAAGGAAGGATGGAAAGAAGGAAGGAAGGAAGGACGGCAGGAAGGAAGGAAGGAAGGAAGGATGGTAGGAAGGAAGGAAGGATGGAAGGAAGGATGGAAGGGCAGGATGACAGAGCAGTTTGTTTACAGCAATTTGATTGCTAGGACTGAATTTAATTGAAGAAAGCAGGATCAGGAGACATCCAGCTCAGGCCATGTGTTCTGGTTGCTTTTACATCCAACAGCCCCTTATGGTCTTCCATTGCTGTGGTCATTAGTGTTAGCAGGGTATTTCCAGAGACCCAGCGATAACCAAGTTTCAAGTGCAGGTGCAAGCTTAATTTATGCTCCCTTCACTGTCAGATGAGTGCAAAGAAGCATATATGTAAATGAGAATTAGACTTCAACTTTAAGTGCTGGTTTTGCTGCAAGTTAAATCTTTTGACTTTGTTTCTCTGCATCTTCTGATGAGCAATTTTTTGTCTTTTGTGATTTTACTTTGATATTACACTAACTTTCAACTCACCTGTATGAACAGGAGTAATAGTTATGGCAGATAAACCTATAATTTTTTGTGTTGTAGTAGTTACATACATAAAAAAGACCAAGTGAGCAGTTGCATTATGCTGTCATAAAAATGTCCTCTTTCTGTTCCCATAGAGCACTGATTTACCATGTTAAACTTCTTCATACTAAAATAATAGTATGTATTGGAAAGGGGTTATATCGGTTCATCTATGCACACTCTACAACTCACTACTGCTTACATCAGAGTATTTATTTGTTTAGCCAGACCCTGAGTGATTTAGCTACATTGCTAAATAAAATAAATGATTCTTACTAGCAAGGGGCTCAGAATTATGTCATTATTCTCAAGACAATTCTTTAAAAAGAACAATACTGTTTATATCAAGAGTTGTCATTTCTGTTAGAAAATTTTGAGTGCTGTTTGATAAGATAAATACACATTAGATAGATTAACTAGATAAAAAGATTACTTGTGGAGAGCAGGCTGCAGGGGATAAACTAATTTAGAATGCCTGAATTAATTATGATTTTCTCTCTTTTTTTTCCAGGAGTTGTATTGTGGTTACATAATTAATTTATATAAGCCATATTAGTGAAAAAAATCCCAAACTAGTACTGATATATAAGGACTTCTGCTGTCCCATGAAAGTTTGGATTTCTAATCAAGGGTGTCTTCCACAGAGTATTTGCAGAACAAGGAATTCAGAGTGATATAAGGGATTTCACTTTGTTTGTCCCTACCATACTGTCAACAGGTTTAGATTTGGAGACTGAAGAACAACTTACTTTTGATTTATATCAGTAAGAAAAATTCTGCTAGCTCTGCATAACTTATTTTGTCCTAAGTGAAATATTAGCATTGCCGTAGTTTAATAACAGGATGATTGTCATAATGTTTTGCATCTTCATAACACTTTTCAGTCAATCTGTTCAAGGATTTGCTGTTCTTACATCAAATCAATGAAGCCGTTATGTTAGTGCCACATTTCTGGTTCTGCCTAATGTATATCTCAGAGTAAGGACCACTTTTATTTATTTATTTTTATTTTTTTTTTAATCACTCCAGATGCAATGTCAGCATTAAACAAATAATGGAAATATTTTATGGATGGGATAACTGTAGGTTAAGATCTATCTTAAACCAATCAGTGCAGAAGGTAGGCTATCAGACTACCCTTCACCTTCTATACAGCAACATAATGAGAATATAAGTGAATTGTAGGGCAGGAAGAAACATCAAGAAGTCATCCAACTCAAGATGGTTTTGGTCAGGATGGGGCTGTGCAAGTGCCACATTCTGTGCCTCATTCCCTGTAATGCGGCTGGACACACAACAACCTTATCACCAAAAGGCAGGGCCAGGGAGGATGCACATTCCTGGGATGGGGCATGTTAACATTCTCCAGCTCTGTCACCCAACAGTGGTGGGCACACCGTTACCGTAACCAGACAGGCATCTGTCACAGGAGGGGGGATGCCTAGATTTTAGCTGTGTAACAGATACCCATGGCATCGCCTGGCATTTGCAGAGCCTTTGGTGAGGGGAAGGCACAAAGTTCCAAATTTTATCCCTATCAGAGCAAATTAAGCTGATAACTCTTGCATTACCCGAAGTGTACATGGAAAACAAATGATCACAATGTGTTTTATCCTGAGCTTTAACCAGTATGAAGATCACTTCCATATTTCCTCCTCAGCCTTCTCTCCTTGACACTAGATAACCCCTGTTCCTCCTCCACTTCTAGGGTGGAACCCAGCACCAGGCCAGTGCTCCAGCTGAGGCCTCATCCATACCCAGTACAACAAAATGACTGTCTGTTGTGTCCTTACACAACACTGATATTAATACAGCCCACAGTGGCAGTTTCTTTTTTTGCAACCGCATTACCCATCCATTCATATTCCTGTGTGATCCATCCCAACCACCAGATGCTTTTCTGCAGTGCTATAGCTTAATTATTCCCTGCTTGTGCTCACGCATTTAATTTTCTCTCCTTTGTGCTGAATTTCATCTTACTGATTTTACATTGTTGTGCTGGTTTTGGCTGGGATAGAGTTAATTTTCTTCACAGTAGCTAGTAGGGGGCTAAATTTTGGACTTGTGCTGAAAACAGTGCTGATAACACAGGGATGTGTTAGTTATTGCTGAGCAGGGCTTACCCAGAGCCGAGGGCTTTTCTGCTTCTCCCCCCACCCCACCAGCGAGGAGGCTGGGGGGGCACAAGGAGTTGGGGGGGACACAGCTGGGACAGCTGACCCCAAATGACCCAAGGGGTATCCCAGACCATAGGACGTCATGGTCGGCAGATAAAGCTGGGGAAGAAGAAGAAGGAAGGGGGGACGTTGGGAGTGATGGCGTTTGTCTTCCCAAGTCCCGTTAGGCGTGATGGAGCCCTGCTGTCCTGGGGATGGCTGAACTCCTGCCTGCCCGTGGGAACTGGGGAATGGATTCCTGGTTTTGCTTTGCTTGTGTGCACAGCTTTTGCTTTATCTGCTAAACTGTCTTTATCTCAGCCCACGAGTTTCTCACTTTTACTGTTCCGATTCTCTCCCCCAACCCAACACGGGGGAGAGAGCGAGTGAGTGGCTCTGTGGGGCTTAGTTACTGGCTGGGGTTAAACCATGACAACTGAGTTTTAATCTTATCCTCTAAAGTGCTTGCCAGCTCAGCCTCGAGTTATTCACAAACTTTGCAAAAGTATTGCCCAATTCATCATTCAAGTAATTCATGGAAATAACAAGTAGTCCCAAATAGGGACACATCTCAGGAAATATTCTGCTACTGAGAATGTCCCAGGGAGCCAGAATAAAAATCAAGATGCGATACAATTCCGGATATCCATCTCATGAAAGAAGGAAATAAGATTGATTTGATTTTCTCTTGATGCACATACATTGGCTGCCTCTTAGAACCTTTTTACCCTCTCAGTTATTATACTTGAGTTGTTTAACTGTTCCCTAGATCCCAGTGTTTTTCTGAGTATTGAAATTAGGTTGCCTGGTGACAACATGAAGTTGGTGCCTTTTCTTTCCTTCTTTAAGTGTTACATTTGTCCCTCTCCAGTCCGTGGATCTTTGCCTATCCTCTTACAGACCTTCAAGGAAATGAAGGGCTGACCAAGAGGCAGACACTGAAAATCTGACCCAGGTTTACCCTCTGGTTCGCCCCTGTGACCAGACCCTACACCCCAAGAGCACCCAAGGCTGGATGGGACAAGCCGTGCCGCATGAGTCCTTGGTGAACTTGCTGCACAGGTTGGAACAAGTACACAGAGCACTGGCAGGGAGTCCTTCATGGTCCAGCACATAAGCCCACATGTCCCACTGTGAACAGTTCAAAGGCAGCTTTGACTTGTTCCTTGAGATGCGGGGATACCGTGGGTGGCAGGCAGGGAGAGCAAGTCGCCACTGTTCTCACTTCCTTTTGTTATTACTGATTTTAGGGGAGAGGCAAAATGTAGACTCAAGACCTGTGTTGAGACTGTACCCTGAAAAAAAAACGCTTGAAGGAGTTTATACTTACATCAGAGGCTCCCATGACTTAGGCTTAATGAAGATAGCGATGGGATAGAGTTGTGCAACCTGTAGTCGTTTGATAGCATTTCCTGACACATCGAGTATACAGTGCTTGCCCTGTTGGAAACAGATGAGGATGTGTTTGTTTTCGCAGAGTTTGCTGCAGATCAGCCAAAAGACGGGAAGCAATTCCGCAGCGCGGTGCCCTGGAACGGGGCCATTGCTGGCACACCAGGGAACGGGGACCCCAGGGCACGCGCTCCACTCCTCTGCGCACTTTACTTTGCTTTGGTGCTAATATAAAATAGCCACTGGAGATATGGGAACAAACTTGTTTTTTATTTTTACTGGGATGAACTTTGCAGGGGGGAGAGGATTTTCTTCAGAGATGAGGAAAATCAATTCATAAAAGTAATAGGATGTCTACGTTTTTACTGGTTAATTCAGTTCTTGTTTGTGTCAAAGACTCCCTGTGTCACCTGAGGCAAGTAATTTAATCTTTCTGTGCTTCATTCTTTTTCCTCTGTGAAAGTGAGATAAGTTTATTTACCTGTCTTACAGAGGCAAGAGGGAAGGAAGTTTTGGGGCATACCTGAGGCGCTGTGTTAGTTTCCTGAACTGATGGCACTACATCCAGGTACAGAAAGTGCCAAGGATGTTGTCATTCAAAGTCAGAGACTCCACTTGTGGAGACATTATAAAGCCTACAAATATTAGCATGCTGTTTTGCAGATATATATTTTTGGCAGAAGAGTCATGTCTGAGATACAGTGTGGAAACAAAACAGGTCATGTTGCATGGTCAATAAAACCAGTGTCAACCTACCCTTTCTGCCACGAATCTCACAGACTGGACACTAGTTCCATATAAATTATCATTGTACTGCCCAGCTTCTATAAATTTGTGCTCTTGGATATCTTTTTCCATTTGTTCTCTTGAAATGACAAAATGATAATCTCTCCCATCCACTTCATAGTCACGCTTTGGCCGTGTGGTATCTGCATGAAACAAAAGACAGACGATCAAGAAGTCTGTAAAAACATTTCATGGAAAAAAATGCTGCAATTATGGTTCGCTCAGTGGACAATGCTGGGTCTGCTGTAAGTGGAGGTGCCTCACATCTGGGAGCAGATCCTTGGCTACTACATACTGTTTTCAATGGAGTTATGACAATAAAGCTGTCTTTTCAAAGTAACGCCTTCTGATGTTTACTTCCAATCAATACCAGAATTCCATTTTTTTCAGCAGGATCACACACAAACCCCAAACACAAAATGCATTCCAGATTGTAAAACTAATCCTATTACAGTGATAAAATGAATCACAATCTCATCAATTTAATGTAGTCTTAATTATAAGGCTGATTCTGATCTCATCTCCAGCAGTTTTAAGCTGGTGTATTTGCAGAGACAACAGTTTAAAATGAAGTAAGACTGCAATCAGGGTCTGAAATAAACACTCAGCAAGCTCTAATGATCCAAGATATAAACATTCTGCTTAATTCAGGGTCCAATATTGCTTTCAGATTAGACAGTCTAGACCTCTGACAAATCACAGATTTCTCCATATTTTTATTGATGGATGCTGCGCAATTGAGTTGAAACATTTTACATTTTACCAGTATTTCAAACTTTTATCTTATTTAAGAAACCTCACATTAATTGATGAGTAAATTGAGTTAGTGGCTAGAAGGCTCCTTTTTTAAAAAGATGCTAGAGCTTTTGAGACAATTCTTCTGAGAAATTCTTTCCAGACTTCCACAATCTTTTTTTTTTGTTTGTTCCTTTCCCCTTTTTTGTCCAATGGAAAAATGGCTTTTGAGAAACTCAATTACAAATACTTCACAGATGCTGCATTCACAGCAATTCACTTAATGTGTGGCACCAAGCGCTACAGTTCACTTAGCTGCAATGAAGGAGTAAAATCATACTTACGTGGTACACATGACCCAAACTTATCAGGGAATTCAGATATCAAATCATCGTTGATCCGATCTTTCATAGGACCCAGAATAATAACTGGCCTGGTGTAATTAACTGAACAACAAAAAGAAAGGCACATTTTGATAATCTTACTGGCAATAACAGTAAATCTTCCCAAAGATGCACTAACCAGAGTTGTTGCCTTTATGTATGAAGTGAAAACTTAGGTGTACATTTTATTGATGAATAGTTTATTTATTGACATGGATAAGGAAAAAGGAACGAGTACCACTTATTTTGCAGAGCTCTGTGATGGTGCATGCACATGTAGTCAAACGACTATGTGGAAGGGTATATATTTGCTATTGCTCAACAAGGTCACTCCCAAACGCTTGCAGAAGGACTCTCACATGAGGCATGGAAAGGATATTATAGGATTTTTTTTTCCTCCTCACTTAAATGAGTGCACCCCCCACTAAATCAGGTGGGTGCGCTCTCATTTTCAGTTGTCTTCCCATAGGTTCATCTACCCTGCTTAGAGGCACATATCACATTCGAAGGAAAATAATAAAGGCCTCCCATGTAACAATATTGCAGTAAATCTAGAAAATCTGCATCAATATTCTGTAGACTGATGAACATATTTATTGGTAAAGGCCATGAGAGGGTACTGGGGAGAGTCCTGAGAATGTTAGGAAGTGAGGGCTAGCGAGGGAGACCCTTACAGCATTTCTTTTGTATGCAATAGACCCAGTGGCCAAGAAAAAGGAGCCACAGAGAATCTGGGGCTGGTACAGCAAGGCTTACTGCTCTGCTGGCCCCCAAAATGTGAAATGAAAAATATAAGGAACAGTGACAGAACAGCAGATGAAACTTACTTTCCTGTCTGGTGACAGGTTCATAAGAAAGGATGCAGTCTTCTTGGCCTCCTGACGAGAGAAGAAAGAGAAGAGATTGAAGCTGACAAGCAACACGTCAAGTACTAAAGCTTGATAAAATGCTTCACATAGAGACAGATTGGGTTCAACACTTCTCTCTGGTAATACTCTCATCTGAACCATTCCAAAGTCCCCCATAACTTTAAAGTGTGGAGACCACTTTTTTCCTTCCCCCTCCCTCCCCTGCCACATGTTTCAATTCTCTTGGCTGAAATTGGGCTTTTTCAATGATGGGCAGTAAGACTTCATTAATTGATTTGATAGCAAGGCTGTTTCCAAGGATAGTGCAGAAATTTAAGATGCAATTCTTTCGCTTCTCCTATTGTTAAGGCCCTAACATGCTGCTGCAGGGCAAATCCACAGGCTACCTAAATTGAACAATTTTTATCCTCAGAATATACACATTTTGGTTGATCGTCCTTCTGTGCATAACCTCCATAGTCTAGTTTATTCACAGCCTGACGTCTAGCTCTGAGCTATTTTCTGACCCTTATCCTTTCCCTGAACACAAATCTCACAGCATCATATTTTAAACACTTATCCTCCCTCCACTCCTGTTAGGACAGTGCTGTTTCCTCGTGGTGACATTTAAAAAGCAGAGAAATTTGCAGTGAGAAACAAATGGCACTATATGGAGCATGACTTGGGCGCAGGTGTGCAGCCCCAGTGCATCACTGTCCTCTCCCCTACAGAGTGCAAGAGGAGAGAGGGGAGGGTTCTTCAATCTACTGCATGAATAATTCCTGGACATTTCTTTTTTTTTAGGTTACTGTCACATACATGGTACCACGTAAGGGCTCTGGTACATTCTAAATACGACTTAGGCTTAGCAAAGTTTAAAATTATGATTTTATTTTTACTCGGTTCAGGGCTTGTCTCTGCGAAGATCCACAGATGGGATTTTGCAACTAATTTAGATACTACAGAAGAAAGAGTGCCATAAGGAGTACCAGGGCTTTGTAAAATAGACAGGATTGCCTTCATTTCATCTGTTTGCATGCACATGAGCCTGTGCTACATTATTCTGATGGGCTCCTGCCAAACCAAAGCATGCACATACAGGGGAAAAACACTGCCTGACACCTGATGGATGATACAGGTAGGATTTAGAAGGGGCTACACCTCACCTTGAAGTAGTCTGACTGCTATCTGAGTCACTCTTGAGGTTCCATTAACTATATTAACAAGATTTGTATTGGATGCAATGCCTAGCTCCCAAGTAGGTACAAAACTTTTTGTGGTTTAGTCTTAGGCTGACTCCCATCTCATGAATCTAATATGTTGATAGGTATTTTTTGTGATATATTATCTAGACAGTTGTCAGAAATGTGTAAGAAAGCTTTTCAAGTAAAATTAATGTTGTAATTAAGGACAATGACAGAAAAAGCAAATAAAAAAATGTACTGATGTGTTAGGAGAGAGGGACCAACTCCAACCTAGCAATGGTGCGGAAGCAGCAAAGGAGAAAACATCATTTTTAATAAAAGGAAGAAATTAGACAGCTTTTGAGGACAAGGCAACTTAACATATGAGGAGTGTGGATAATGGATTTTTCTCTCTATTTGCAATTGTTTGATACCGTAATCACTTGCTTAACTTTGGCTTTTTGCAAAGTTAAAAACGCTAGAACTATTGTTACACTAGGTTTCATGCATCAGGTGTATTATTTTCTCTGGGAATTCTAGGGGTGATCTAAAACTCAGGATGTCCCATTCCCCTGGAGATGAAACAATTCACTCTCCAGGCTGGACGAGCGTGCTCCTGCACTGCCTGCCCTCCGGCCCCCAGAGCCAAGGCTATCTGTGCTTTTCAACAGCCCCACAAAGTCGACCTTGGGGAGGGCGATGAAGCCATCATGTACTAGGCAGAGGGAAGGCAGCCTGTTTGTACGAATAGACTCTTAAACTTGAAAATACTTGTTTCAATGGCATACAGATCTGCAGAAGGGGATTCATTTCAGCTAATTTCAGAAGCCTGTGTTGTGAGTGCTTAAGTCTGAGCTAGTCCCTAGGTACGTTTTAGAGTCAATAGGTGCCTACAAATAGGCAAGTGCGTATTCTAAGACATGAGTCATCTGACCTATTTTAGATGTCTACTTCGGAATGAGAGAAAAAGTCAGAAGGGTGTGTTTGTCTCCATTGTCCCATAACGGCATTTAAACAGCAAGGTCAGATCCAGACATCTGCATTTAAACGGTAGAATCCCATGGGACTGACTCTGAGGAGCAACTGAAGGAAAACAACCAGTAATTCTGACACTATTGTTTAAAAATTTCTCTGTGGGCTAATATTTGGCTTTGGCACAGAATTATAACCAGCACAAATAAGGCAGTACAGATTTTACCTTCTGTTTTGCCCAGTCTCTGGCAGGCATGTCCACACGCTAAAGCTGTCGTTACATCCACGCTATCAGTAGGGTATGGGCTATGGAGACAAACAAGCCTGTTGTTTCACAGGAGTCTTATGAAACTGGTGTCCTGGTTTCGGCTGGGATAGGGTTAATTTTCTTTCTAGTAGGTGGTATGGTGTTCTGTTTTGGGTTCAGTATGAGAAGAATGTTGATAACACATTGATGTTTTCAGTTGTTTCTAAGTGGTGTTTAGATTAAGTCAAGGATTTCTCAGCTTCTCGTGCCCAGCCAGCAAGAAGGCTGGAGGGGCACAAGAAGTTGGGAGGGGACACAGCCAGGACAGCTGACCCAAACTGGCCAAAGGGATATTCCATACCATGGGATGTCATGCCCAGTATATAAACTGGGGGCAGTTGGCCTGGGGGGGGGAATCACTGCTCAGGAACTAACTGGGCATCAGTCAGCGAGTGGTGAGCAATTGCATTGTGCATCACTTGTTTTGTATATTCCAATCCTTTTATTATTATTCTCATTTTATTATTGTTACTATTATCATTATGAATTTCTTCCTTTCTGTTCTATTAAACTGTTCTTATCTCAACCCACGAGTTTTACTTTTTTTTTTTTTTTCCAATTGTCTCCCCCATCCCACTGGGTGTGCGGGAATGGGTGAGCGGCTGCGTGGTGCTTAGTTACTGGCTGGGGTTAAACCACGACAACTGGCCAGACTGAAAGCAAAATAAAAACTCCAGCCCCCTCACACTGTGCTGAAGCTTAAGTCATTGGAAAGGGTTGCAGCAAGGTGAAACGTTGAGGCTGGCTGTGATACACAGGGACTTAAAGATAGACATCTTCCTGATGCTGAGTTTCAGACTCAACATGGAGCGCAAGTGTTGAGGAAAGCTGCTCCATTTCCACTACTTTACTTTTCTGGAAAAAAGGCTCAGGAAGCTCAAGTTTCTATGTGAATAAAATCCTTGCAAGTACTGTCCAGCCAAAATCCTGTAATTTCTCAAAGGCTAATATGCATGTCAACCGTACCAGATGGTATTCTTTAATGATCTCTACTCAGTCAGTACTGCATGGTTTTGAAGTAGTCCATAAAGTATTAAGTATAATGAAGAGTTCTAGAATCAATCAATAATCAGATTGCTATAACCTTGCGATGGCTTTGAGGTGTGGGGGACAGTGTGAAATTCAGCAGGACACGGGCTCTTATTTATCATTTGGCTAAGCCTCATTTACCACCCACATTAATGGCTTAATTAGCACAGATTAGCTCTATTGATCTGGAAAATCTTTGTGAAATTTAACAGACAAAACAAAAGGAGAAAAAAGAAAAAGCCCTTCCTGTTGGATTTTGCCATGATCCCCTGTTCTTCAGTAAAATTCCATCAAGTCAAAAAGAGAAGAGAAGAAAGAAAATAAGGAGGAAAGAAAGAAAATAAGGAGAGAAGAAAAAGAAGCTTTCCTAAATGTAATATACTTATGAGTAAAATTATTGGAGGGCTTTCACTTTCCCAGAATTGCTATGGCTCTGCTTCCATTTGTTCTTTGTTTGCCTGTTGGTGATTTCTCATGCTTGGGAAGAGAAGAATAACCTGGAGACTGTTATAACTCGTAGCCTCTATAAGCTGGGCAGAGAGGTCCTGGGCAGTCAGATGAGTTTCATAAAGACTACCAATTTAATCTTTTTAACGGGTTTTGTAGTATTTCAGAGCAGTAGCCCTAAAATGGATGTAAGGTGTTGCCTCTGTTTTCCCTTTCTGATTAGATGGCAGAGAGTCTGTGAGACTCAAGACCAGTTTCAGCGTAGACCTGGCAGATATCAGGCATTTTTCAGGTAACCCATAAAAAGGGCCCATTTCCTATTATCTTGCCAGAGCATCCAGGGCTACCAAGTGCTGGTGTAACTGCACCCAGCGTGTGAGTAACGGGGCAGGAGAGCTGCTGTGAGCTGCCGTGGTGCAGCCACCAGGTAACTAAACACCTACCCTCATCAAGCACCTTCTGCAGGGGGAATCCATGGATTTTGGCATGTTATTAATGGCTGTGAATGAAAAAAATCTGTAAAGCGATCTAAGACAGTGAATAACAAAAAAGTAGTACTTATGAAGACAGCTAAAATTATTTAAGATTTTAGAAAAATCAAAGAGAATTTTTGGGTTCGTTAAAATTTCTTGGACTAATGGTGGAGGTTACCATCAATACACATGTGAAAATACATGTAGATGAGCCAAATTAATTTTATTTTGAGCTCTTGCCTGAATTTTGTTGTTCAGCTGGATCTAAAATCAAAGATTTCATTTTATTTTTTATTTTCCTGTCACCATCCATTTAGGGTTTGGGCTAACGTATGGACTACCTGAGTCATACATGCAAGATCTTGGAGAAATAAATTTCTTGTTTTGTTTCATCTGCACAGACTGCACTGGACAGTCAATATCCTAGCCTCCAAATCCCTTTTCTGGACCTCTATTTATGTAAGTAAACACACAGTTTTTGGAAGTATGTTGATAGCTATGAAAGGCTGGAAATCCAATACATAAAAAGATCATTAGTAGTCTGAGAATGAACTTATGACTGAAAAGTGATCTATCAGCACCGTATGTTTAAGTTCAATATAGCTTATGAGGGCATAAAATGAGACTTCAATACTTGTGCCAATTTGAGTGTGCCTGGATAATACAGCAATCCTTGAGGAGTGTAAGAAAGAGCTAACGTAAGTGTCCTAATTAATCAGTGGCCTAACATAATAATCAGGACTGCAACCTTGTTCTGAGTCTTCAAATCTCATTACAAGACTGACTTGCTGACAGGGGGTTTCTAATTGTTTCTAACAATTTCCCTTATTTTTACTTTTTAGTCATGTATTGCCTCTCTAAGTAATTGGTGCAATCACAACCAGTTATGCAATTAGGCTGAATAGATGTGGTAATGTGTATGTAATTTTGATGACAGCTGTAAAAACCTTTACTGAACTACATGTAAGAGCGCTACAACACATATGCAAGAGAGGGACTTGAAATTCATGGCCATTGTGAAAATCATGTCTTACAAAATAAAAACTGATGAGTCCATGGTAAAAAATATGTTCTTACAAGCTTGGTTTGAAAAAGAAATCAGAACATTTTAAGTTACAGAGCTCAAAATAAACTTTCAATCATGGTTTGATTAGCTGGTTCAGGGATAAGTCAAAGTTGGCTGTGTGTATCCTTATCACAAACAGAACATCATTCTGCTAGACCAGGACTTTATATACCACTCTGCAAAATTGGTTTTACTGTTGAGAACAGGTGCAAATCAACTAACATAGTTGTAGCCTTCATATTAGCATGGCCACTGTGATGCAGCAGCAGCTGTGTGGCAGCTCAGCCCCTTTTACATCAGGCCAGCATTTGTTCCTGGCTCAAAAATACTTTTAGATTTTTTTATCAAGGGCCAGATTCTGCTGTCAAATGTGTTTGTGGTACCCCTGAAGTTAATGGAGGTGAAGGTTATCTGCTGGGATAAAAAAAATCCTACTGTTGGCTCCAACTCTTCTGCTTATTACAAACCCCATGTTGAGAGCACTGGCAGGAAAAATCAGGTTTACTATCTGCAACAGCCTTGTTGCTAAGAAATGGTCAAAGAATTTTCTCTTGAGACCACATAGGAGGACTTTCAATTTTATCATTATTTTGAAATAAAAAGTATCTGATTTCTGTTGAGAAGTTGATTTTTTAATGCCCAACCCCAAGACATGAGCAATACTTCAGCCAAATACTCAAATTTTTAAGCAATATATTTTTATAAACAAATATGAATGCATCAGAATATCTCCTAGAAAAAACCCAGTCAATTTGTAACCCCTCTATTAATCACTGTCCAGGGAACAGCCTGGACAGCTCTCAGAAGCCTTCAACATCACTTTGTGTAGTTGTACACCTGGTTTGGAATGGTTCTAGGAATGATCAAGTAGTACAGGTTTCCACACTAGCTACTTTTTACTAAATGCTTATCATGAGAAGCAAAAGTTAGAGAAACATGTTAAAACAATTGCCAGAGACGCACTAGAAAAAAATGCAGAACACCTCAGTCTGGACTCCAACTGGCCTGTTTTTACAAGGACAAATACAAATGTCTGCAGGAAAACATGTGGCACTTGCCAGTCATTTCTTACCCACACGCTTTTCTTTGTGCTGGCCAAGTTATGAATTGCTGATTTAATAGAATCATGGAATCATTTAGGTTGGAAAAGACCTTTAAGATCATCGAGTCCAACCATTAACCTAACACTGCCAAGTCCACCACTAAACCATGTCCCTAAGCACCACATCCACATGGTCTTTCCAATACCTCCAGGGGTGGTGACTCCACTACTTCCCCGGGCAGCCTGTTCCAGTACCTGACAACCCTTTCGGTGAAGAATTTTTTCCTAATATCCAATCTAAACCTCCCCTGGTGCAACTTGAGGCTGTTTCCTCTTGTTCTATCCCTTGCTACCTCGGAAAAGAGACCAACCCCACACCTGGCTACACCCTCCTTTCATGTAGTTGTAGAGAGCGATCAGGTCTCCCCTCAGCCTCCTTTTCTCCAGGCTGAACAACCCCAGTTCCCTCAGCCGCTCCTCATAGGACTTGTGCTCCAGACCCTTCACCAGCTTCGCTGCCCTTCTCTGGACACGCTCCAGCCCCTCCATGTCTTTCCTGTAGTGAGGGGCCCAAACCTGAACACAGGACTCGAGGTGCGGCCTCACCAGTGCCGAGTACAGGGGGACGATCACTGCCCTAGTCCTGCTGGCCACACCATTTTCTGATACAGGCCGGGATGCCGTTGGCCTTCTTGGCCACCTGGGCACACTGCTGGCTCATCTTCAGCCGGCTGTTGACCAACACCCCCGGGTCCTTTTCCACCGGGCAGCTTTCCAGCCACTCTTCCCCAGTTTCCCACAATTCAAAAAGCAGTGGGGCAGGCAACCCCTTTCTTCCTGCTCATTTGCTGGGGAAACAGAAGAGAAAAGGGGCACTGGGGCAGGGTCACAACCCCATGCAAAACCCCTGGGCTCTCCAGCAGTTTCGTTTGCTTCCCATGAATTTTTCAGCTTCACTTTTTTTCCTGCTCTTACTATGCCCCATTTCACCAGTGCACAGACTGAGGGCTAGATGAGTTTGCAGGTCAACACACATGGTGTCCTGGTAAAACAACTTGTAGTGCATCACCTTGAACACACAAATTTTCCTCAAAGTGGCACTACGTCACACCAAAGAACAGCTTTGCAACATGGCTGGCTCCAAATGGAGTTAAAACAAACTTGGTTCTGTGGCAGTGACTGACGTTGGGCCCCATTCCCAGCTACCCAGATGCAAACGAGAAGAGCAGAAATAATAACTACATGCTGTCTTATTCTACCAGGAATGAGCTTTACCCTGAGCACCTATTATTTTTTTCCTTTCATTAGGAATAAATAAATTAGAAGGCAGTGAGTAATACATCTTCAGGAAATGTTCACAGACTAGGTCTGATAATTACTTTTCGCACATGAGGGATATTGGTAGGCTTCTACGGTGCGGTGTCCTCTTTTAACAGTCCCACAGGGTCAGAATTGCAGTGAAATAAGACTTTTTCATGACAGGCCTCATCTCTCTTATCTCCATGCCCTCACAATTTGTTGACTGCTCTCTCTGACCACCCACCTCTCCCCCTCCTCTGTCTGGTTCTTCTCTGTTCCCGAGTCATCATTTTTCTAGGGGAGATTTGCTGCGATGAGCACGCGATGGGACGTACTGTTGACATAGGGGAGCCTGGAGATCCAGAGAGTAACCAGCTGGACTCAGGAGGGCTTTAAGTCCCCACAGGAGATACGCCGATATACCATGGCCATGTAGTAATGGAACACACAGTCAGGTTAGTGTTGATATGCCATCATGGCCATCTGAAACAGTGATTTCCAGCTGGTAACTGAAGTTGCTTGCTGCCCAAGGTCATGCCTTCAAATGTCACGTCAGCAGACACCAATGAATCCTTAGCAAATGGAATTAGGCCCTTTGGGTACCAGGTCCTGGATTTGAAAGCCACTTTCATTTGGCATAACCTAAGATTGGCTTCCTCTGCTGCTAAATGGCATAGCTCTCCCATGGGCAGAGAAGGAAGATGCTGCCTTCATCTTCTCCACCAGGCAGCAGTTGTTGGACGTACCAGTAACGTGTGGGGAGCGCCAGCCAACAGGATGTAGGCTGGATGCTGCTGGGGTGAGACAGGAGCTTGCCCAGATGGAAACCACTCTAGAAGGAGAGTGCCTGCACTGGGCAATTGTTACCCCGACACTACTTTTCCTTCCAGGAAACTATGTCCCAACTAACTTCCTCAAACCATTTCCATCCCTTTTTTTGCACCTCAAAACATGCACTTTGTTTCAAGCTATTGCACAGCATCGAGGAACTGGCTACCTGGCCTGTCTTATGAGGAAATTTGGGAACTAGCTTTTGTGGATCTGACCCAAACGTTTAGCTGCAACTGGGCACCCCTGTTAAGTCTCCTGTTTGGGACAGTTCATCAGGCATGGGATGTGCTCCGCCACCGGCCTAGATTGTCCTCTGGGCTTTCACCCTGAGCTCACCAACTCCAAACACACTTGGAGGATTTGACTCATGCAACCTTTTGAAAATTTAACCTATTGACTCATTCCTGATTGTGAAGTCAGTCTGGGGAAAGAGCGTCTAATATTTCAAACATAAAATCCTCCTCTCCTCCTCAGCAGAGGACACATTAAAAATAAAGCAGTTCAGAACTGGATTTTGGTAGTTCAAGAGCACCTACTGTTTTCTTGTGACTCTGGCAATTGCTTTCCAAGGAAACCTTTGCAATACAAGAGAATACAAACTAATTTACCATTTCTGAATTGCATAAGATTAGCTGTTTTACTGAAACAAACCAGTGTTTATTAACAGAGCTCAACTGCTATGCACTATATCAAGACTAGTAAATATGAGGTATGATACCAATGATTACCTGAATGTATGCGGGTGCTTAGCACAAGTGCTGAGTGACTGGTGGAAAATTTGATTTGCTAAGCAAATGGCTTGAAAAAAATTAAACAACTGGATGATTTAGTAAGCAATCTATCATTTTAATTACCTATTATTACATTTCCAGTCATTTATTTAATGCCTTATTTTTTTTTTGCTTTTCAACATTTCCAGAAAAAATAGTTATATTGGTTCAATTTTGGGCTATGACTAATAATTACTCAGAATGTGCAATCTGCCTCTTAGCTATATGACCACATGGAGTCTGTAATTCTAACCAAATCAGGTTGCAGGGTTGGGACCTCTACCTACAGAGAATCAGTGACATTCAGTGTCAGTGCCTAAGGGCTGAAGGTCTATCTTACCTTTTTCTGAAGACTTCAATATGCATTAGGAAATCTGTACTGGCAAAATTAAGGGCTCAACAAAATTTTTGGGACTATTTCTTAGACATTCATACAGGCATGCAGAAATGCACGTAAAAATTGTGACCTTGTAAAGAGGATGTCTTCTGCAGATTTGACTAGAGATGTGGAGTAATTTTACTATTAAAAGATCATCAAGAAACTGCCCCTCCCTGCTGAAATAAACTTCTTGTCACTAAACTAAATAATCTTGACTTTCCCAGGCTACCCAAAGCCAGGTTTGGTTTTATGTCCCAGAATACATTCCAAATAACAACCTTCCTCCCTTCTCTTATAAAGGTTGCCAGTTTTCTTTTATAGCTTTGTACTCAAGACGTGGTCGTAAATTTGAATTCCAAGCCATTTGCTCCAACCATCTTTTTAACATTAACAAAAGAGTAGCAAGGAGAGAAACAAAATAAAAGAAACAAACAGAACAAGCAATGCAAAGTAAAAGGACTCTAATGAAAGCAGTAACTTACTGTAGCTACTTTCACTATCGCTGGCATTAGAAGAAACATGTTCTGCAAGAACAGTACAGCAAATTAAAGAACATAACCAAGCACCACAAAGCTGCAGAAACTTAAAAGAACTGCCACAGTCATGCAAAGGTAGTTGTGCAGAGAGGAAATAAAAACTATGCAGTGGCATCACCTGAAAACTCTCAGATAATTTAGTACACAGGTAAAATGAAAGCTTTCTCTCTTGTAGCATTTCAGAAAGAGACTGTATGTATTAGCTAGTGATATGCGTCATGGCAAAGCCAGGCCTTTTCTTGATGAGACAGTTAATGACATCTCAGATAACTTAATTTCCAATTATATTATGGTCCACTTGCATCTCACTGGAAGTCTTGAGTAATTTCATGAAACCTGAGTGTCTGCTCATATTATTCTGTACTATCAGTAACGTGCATCATTAATGCATTGGAACTATTCCTGCTAAACTTCTAACCTGTGTCCATCTTTAATCACTGTGCACTATCCCAAAGGGTTAAATATTAACATGAAAATGGTTTTGATATCAAATATTGTAACCGTAACTATTTTACCCTGTCCAAAAAGCGAAGACAAAGCCAATGAGAAAACTAAGAAAATAAATGGAATAAATATTTTTTTCAGACATTGTCTAGCCTCAGGATTTGAGCTGGAGCATGAAAACCTTTACCAGAGCAGTCTGGATGGGTGAATAGGGATATACTAACTATCGTGACGGTATCAGGCTTTTGGTTTGGCAAGCCTGGTGTCCTGTTTCTATTATCATATTATTTAAAGGAAGGTGCAACCTATGTCATGTGAAGTTGCTGTTCCCAAACTGTAGCCAGCAGACTGTTGACAGTCAGTCAGACCATGCTATATGGTCTCCAGGAGATTTGCAGAACCACATTAAATGCTAGTTTTAGTACTATCTCTGGTAGAAATGCTAATTACTTTGCACCCGAAAGATCATTTGACAGTTGAAACTTTTCAGCTGGTCCAGGAGATTTAGAAGCCAATGCTATAATGGCTATACAGTTGGGAGCCACACTGGCTTAATGAGAAAGACACAGCGGTTAAATGGAAAATGGGTACAAATAAGTCACCTCCTGACAAACCCCAGGAGCCAAAATTTGTCCAATATTTGTCATTAAACCAGTGGGCAGATCAGGCTGCGGGTGATCCACAACACTCACCTGCAACTGCATCTAAACATTCCCAGTGAAAGAAGGAACTCATAGAAGCCAAGAATCCCCTGGGATGAACCCAGAGTAGACCATGCATGGATGTCATGAAAGATGACTATGGGAACAGTGCCAAGACCGCCTCTTCTCTGCAAGGTGCTGTGTGTCCCCCACGTACCAATCTAATGGCTTAGGGTTCATAGAGTGGGCCTGACTGGGTTACTGGAACAGCAGAAATGAGAGGCGATGATATCTGATAAAAATAGTAACGGAAAACTTTGATCTTGGGCTTAGTAAGAAGCTTTAAAGAATTAAACTTACATTTTGAAGAAAACAGTATATTGACTTTTTGACATTTCTTAGCAAGTTAACAAGGGTTGTTTCAAACTGATCTGCTATACAGGACCCTGAAGAACTTTATTAAACATGAAAAAAATATCCTTCATAGTAAGAACTGTCATTTAAAAGGCATATCTGAGTTGAATATTAGCGAAATTTGGATGGGCAGGAATGTCTAGAGGTGTGTCAGTAATTGAAAGCTAGGTCCGGTACTACTAGAGAAACTAGAGCCTATATAATACCTCTATGCTACTTTCTCCTTAGCAATTTGCAGAATTCAGTTATCTCCTTTCAAATGGTTGGACATTATGGAGATTTGCCTTTGTAAGGACACAGATATTCAGGAGGGTTATCAGATCGTAAATGTTCCTCTTTAGGCAGGGAAGGATCTGCCTTTGCTGCTAATGAGCTGCTAGGACACTTCACTTAAAGCAGCAGAATTGTTAAAAGGCAGGTGGCAGCGACATTTGCCGTCTATCACTGGCAAAACTAGTCTTGCAGAACTGTTCTTTGTACAAGAGACGAAGCTTTCATCTTTAATTTGAGAGGTACTGTATGGCTTAAAGTTAAACCATTAAAAAGTCCCTTCAACAAATGAGTCAGAAATGGAATAATCTCTAAAATTGTGTGCATGGATGTGCATTCCTGCAATTGAAAAGCACGTACAAAACAGTAGGCGATGCAGTGTTAGCATTCACACACCTTTTGCTCCAATTACTTGGCCCTTAAGAGAAAGGATAAGAACTGAAGAAGAAGCAGCCAAACACATGCAAGTGGCATTTTCTTTAAATTATTTAGATCAGGATACAGAATACAATGTAGCTATTTATATAGAAATCAGCTGCAAATATTTCATTCTATACAACTTTTTCTGGTCTAACTTTCGAGGAAGCAAAATTGTTTCTGAACAAATATCTGACACATTACACATTCTGCAATGCCAAGTCTTGAGACAGGATTGCTGCATCAGAAAAAGAAATTGATTAAGGTAGCATAACAGAGAATAGGTTGCTAATGGTGAAATGGGTCCAAAATTAGCTTTGGAGAGGGCACGGTCTTCTCTAGCCTGCAAATGACTTCTTCCATTAATAACAAACACTAATCTAAAATCCAGCAAAGTAACAAACACTCCCATGCAAAAAGCTGAAAATGCAGAAGCAACAGCATAAAATAATTGTCTATTGATCTCCTCAGGATATGATCAAGTTAAAATGTTCGACTTTCCCTTTAGATGGAGAGGGAGGGGTTGTTGCTGAAAAGAACAGTCTAGGCAGCAAAACGAGTTCTAGGTATGCTACTCTACAGAACTGCCATGATGGGAACAATAACATACTGTCAGAAACAAAAAGTGTTATTACAAAAGAAGTGAAAGTGTCTGCTTGATACACTGTATGTTATTTAATATCGTCATGCAGAACAAAATGATCGAAACATTTTTGATGCATTCACAGCTGGGTAACAAATAAAACTCTATCTTGTGCATGCTAGGAGTGGAGGGTCCTCAGAGAAGGAACAGAAGCCAAAACAAAACAAAACAAAAAAAGATTTACAGTGACCATTCCTGGGAACTTACTCAGAGTCTTTGTTCCATAACCGTCGTCACCTAATCCGGGGATGTCCTGCACGGAAGTCCCCAGAGAGAGCAATGAGAAAGGAAGAACAGCCGCAGAAGAGGAAGGAAGAAGTCAGTGGAGTTGAAATGGATACTACCATGACTGACCATGTTGATTGAGCAATCTGGATCCCTGCTTTTTTCTTTCTGTAACAACTTTAGACCCATATTCTATGGGAACGCAGCCAATGAAAGAGGCAGTGACCACAATACATGGCTTTTGGAGCTGTGAGGAAGAAGGAACAACCAGATAAATAAAGTTCCAGAAACGATCCTCACCGGATAAATTCAGGAGAAAATTATTAAGAAGAAAAGTGAATATTTGGGCTTGGAACTAGCACATATTTTCAATAGTGCTGGTTCTCTGTACAATTGAAGCAAGCAGTAAATGCTCGGGGAGGTACACATTCCAAGATCTGATT
The DNA here is from genome assembly GCF_929443795.1 of Astur gentilis. NCBI lineage: Eukaryota > Metazoa > Chordata > Aves > Accipitriformes > Accipitridae > Astur > Astur gentilis. Next base: position 20,789,781 of record NC_064898.1, read on the forward strand.
TACTTCTTTAAGCTGTTAGCATGGTTGCTTCATTTAATCGTTAAACTTTCAGTGAAGCTGCCCATGGCAATCAACTTGGAGAATGTCAAAGGCAAAAGAGACTAGAGCAGACCTTTTAAAAAGTAATAATTTAGTTTAGTATTGGAAAGAAACCACATTTGCATTATTTTGAGCCAGTTCTGATCTGGGAATATTTAATCTGAGAGAAATTTGGATTTATGACAGGTGCCACAACAACTTTGCGGAGCCACATTTGCTCTTCCAAAAGTTAAGGTCACTGTTTCATTCTTCTGAAAGTTATGTTTCCAGGGGTGGAAGGACCAGCTGGATCCAAACTGCAGTCACACATTGGTCACAGTAGTAATACCTCTCCTGCCTGCCTACGACAGATATTTGCCTAGATGTGTGGGATACTGGTATCATGCGTGTCACCCATTTTTTGTGCTGCTGCATGTGACATCGTCTCCAAGAGGTTACTTACGTTCTGGATCACTTGTTTCCTGCTCACTCTGCTCCTTGCTCTTGTAGAATGGGAATTTTCGTGAAAAGATGAAGTTCTTTTTACGCTTGTCATTGAATGACTGTGAAGGAGAAAAGGCATGGGGCAAAAACAGGGACGTCTAATTGTTGTCACACTCATGCTGACAAAACAACTAGTTTGTAAAAGTGGAGAGAACTGTAGTGACTCAAATCAGTCCAAACCAAGTGGCTGCAAAGAATGAGAGGTGGTTGCGGTGAGGTCTGCAGGTTGAAGGCAAAGCCCCTGGAGACTCGATCGATCTGATTACAGCGGTCTCAAATCACAACCTTCAGCTCCTTACTTGGAAACTATTGCACTTGGCTTGTTCAGATGAAGAGCTACAGATGGCTCAGCACGCTTTCAGATCAAGCCACTCATCTTTAATCATAGCGGACCGTGCACAGGATTAATTAACTGGCTGAAAAAGAATAGGCTCCAAAGAGGAAAGCGGAAGCCTTTGATTTGCTTGTAGTAGGTATGTGAATTCAGCCCTGTGCCAATTAAAATCAAATATTTTTTTCTGGTAACTGCTGCTGGTTTCGTGATGTTTTATTTGGCCTCTTAATCGACAACTTCTTAAATCTGTTTTAATGCGCTTTTTTTGCATAATTAAAAAAATACTTTGTTTTATTTTATACATGTATATTTACTCATTAGGTTCCTCTGGAAATGCTTTTAGTTTTATGTGATTTAGAGATGGAATTCTGCTGATAAGCAGTATTTCATTGCACGTCGACCAACATATATTGCTTTAATTTTTTAAATGGGGAGTTAATATGGAAAAAATTGGGGTTTTTTTACACACTAAAACCTTTGACTTTATAGACAGTCACAAGGGCTCATAGCAGTGTACTATGTAAAAGCAGGATATGCTTAGTTGGGACATTTATTTCAGATACTCCATGAGGAAGTAGGGTCCCTATACAGTCAATTGAGAGAAGCTGGCATTTCCAGAGGGCACCTACGCTGAGCTGCAGATAGTGCTTATCTGAAATGATCCGTGTTGTCGGTCTGACAAGGTCCTACGCTGTTTCCTATACTCAACATATGCAATACCTACACCACTTTGCAAGCGATCACCTCCAAGAGAGCAGAGACCTTCTTAGCTCATTTAAAGGACTAATCTCATGTGTTTGTCATTGCTCGAATGAAATATAACCAGTATTTGGCTCCAATTCTGAAATGGAATGCATTTAGAGTTTCAGAACATAATTAATTTTCTTACATTTTGGAAGCACAGCATAAAATGTGGTTTAGAATGTGTATTTCTGAAAGATGTAAAGTTAGGTACTGAAAATCTCTATTAAAATAGTTGTCTACTTGTGTCACGAAAGTTTCATGCCACTTTTACATTTCAAGCATATTTAAAGTTCAGTAACTGAAAACAAAGGAAAAAAAAATGCACACGTAGAATAAATGATCCATGAAAATCTCTCAGAGTATGTAAACATTCAAGGTGAAATTAATGTGGAGGTCATGCACAAATAATCCAGACAGCATGCAATTTCAAAACAAAGCAAATATGAAAGAAAGCCAGAATAAAAAAAAAAAAAAAGCACATGAAGGATTAAAATAATCTGTGGATGAAAAGAGGACTGACATGCACATTACATCACTTTAATGACCTAAAGGATATAATTAAATTAAAATGTGTTTTCTGTGATAATTGCTTTTATTTTTCCAAAGAAAGGAATGTAGCATGTTAACATTTCCCATTGTGAAAATGTTGTTTGTCACGATTCATCTGAATTTGACATAGTAACAGTATAGGCATTATACTTTAAACGGGGAAAAAAAAAATACACAATAGCACCTCAAAAATCAAAGGGGTTTTAAAATTACAGTCACTTCATTACCAAATGCCATTTCACTTCGGAATTAAAGAGAATGTTATTAAATTGATAAATAAATATGCTGTGTTTCACAGAGATTATACAATAAATAACACTTATAAGTATTCTTTTTCAATTTTTTCCACAACAATCTAGAGCAAAAACTTCAGAAAGTTCATTTTCACCAGAAAAGCATATATTTTTTTCAAGCTTATGATCTAAAAGTATATTCCAAATTAGACAGGTATACTGTAGAGTTATATAAACTTTTTCTCCTTTTGCAATTTCAAGTACTGGGTTGCCTTTTTAATAAGATATTGTTCCACTTCAGTTTGGACAATCAAAATCTGGCAATTTTTAGCAGGTGAGTATTATGTCCAACTGTGTCACTGTACACCAGGAAAAAGCCTTGTTCCTAAAATAAAGCTGGCTCTTGGTTTATTAATATCCATAAGCAAATACGTTTATGCATGTGTTCATATTTCTATAGACTAACCAATGTGTATATTCTTGTTAATGACCATATATACTAGCATAATGTAGTCAGACGGTTTGTATTCAAAATAACAAAGAAACTAAAATATTATAAAACACTAAAATGGGTCTGATCCTGCAAACTTATAGAAATAATTAGTCCTTGGTACTAACTGAATGGGTTTACCACGTATTTATTTTCTTGTACATTAAGTGCATGTTGTTTCACAAGAAACCAAAGGCAGGAGCCTTGATTTTGGTTTTGTATCCAATATAAATGTGATTAAGCTCAGGCTGATGGTCTCCACCTTAAGGATATGAAATCCTGCAGACACCCAGCAAAATCTTCTTACAGATACCATGATATATATCTCTAATGTATAGAGATAAGGGGGTTGGCAAAGATAGGAGAGGGAGACTCATGCAGAATAAAATGATGTTTTCATTGGACACACTCTATTAATTCCAGATTTTTTTCTGTTGGTGGAGGAGTAGAGACCCACACTGAACATGTATTTTCTTTTCTAAGAAAGGATCATGCATGTGAGGAATGGTGGTAAGGTTAGACTGCAAAATTCAGATGCATGTTTTTGAGAGATTTTATATCTATAAAATGGGAACTTTGAGACCTGACAAATATTCTGGAGCCAGTTTTCACAGGGGCTCCCTATGCTGCTGGAGAGCTGCGAAATAGCCATAGGGTAAATGAAAGCGAGGTATTTGCCTGCATCTCTCAGTCCGGTGCAAAAGTTGCACGCAACTGGAATTGAAATTGTGGTATCAAGCTTAGGCTTGATTCAACAGTATTTATGCAGGCAGAGTTTCTGAAAGTCAGTGAAAAGGTGCCTGAAAATGGATTTCTGTGTAAGTCACAATTTCCTTGCCATGAATATTGTAAGATCCTGTAATGGCAAATAACCCAGGCATTTCAGTCACAGCGAAAACCCTGTACAATAGATTACTTTTATACCTCACTGCCATCAGTTCACACAGACTACCACTAACCTAGGAATTGGCATTAGTAGGCACTTTATATAGACAAGTGCCTAGGACTGAAAAGCAAATGAAATTTTCAAGTACTGTCTGACAACTGAACAGTGAGGTCATTCTTCACAACATCTGAACTGTGATGAAAAAAGTCTTTTCTCAGAAAAAAAGGGGAGAAAAGCTTTCACTGATGTCCTGGCTTGAATTTTTGTTTGATACTACTTAGGCAGAGACTGTAGTTTGGAGAAACCAGAAAAAAATTGTGATGTGCGCTCTTTCTTGACCGAATATCCCCAAATATCCCCAGTTATGTAAGTCTCGCTTACACATACCAACCTTCCCTGGTTGTGACAGACATTAGGACACTGTGTGTTTCTCATTCGTAAGAACTCCCTTCGGTACTTTCTTTTGTGTCAACATCATTTTTGTATTCTAAATGCTTTTCCCTAGGTGCAGCAGCCATATATACGTTACCCATCAGCTAATAGGACAGCGTTTTTTTAAAGGAAAGTTTCATGTAACATTAAATAAACAATCCAATTTCAAAATTTGCTTTATAGTGGCAAACACCACAAAGAATAGTGTACCAGTAATTTGATAGTTGGACCGTACTGCAGGAGGCAAATACATCATTGTTTACTTTGAGCTCCTTCCCAATTTTCTTTCACAATGTAGCTGATCCAGCCCACACTGTCTGGTGCAGATGTGCTCTTGATAGAGGTTGTCCTCTTTACGCTTTGCAGAAGAGCCTAATGTGTTGGGGAAAGAGTTCTTCTGATGCTCTAAAAGCTCTACCGGCAACTACATCTTCTAAAAGCCATTAAACTCCCAAATACTTTGGGAATACTTTATTTTGCTATTTCATTCAGCCAATGCTAATCCTCGGTCATGAGCTGGGAACCAGTGTTCGGGGATCACCTAAGAAAAAGCTGTTACAGAGCACTGGCTGTGAAATTCTTTTATACAGGGTGTAGATGAATTTCATTTACCACCTAAAAGGCAAGTTTGAGCTAAGCTTTAGCCTAGTTTTTATTTACGTGATTATCTGTATCAGTCTCGTTCTGAGATTGGTCTAGCAGCGTATATGAGTTCATTCATTTTGCTGCTTCTCATCTGCCATGGTTTTTTTGATTGTTCTCCTTTAATACCTGTTTTTGGTGCAACTTAAATGAAAAGCCCTTGCTTATACAGCATTCTACAAAAAAATCAAAATTTATCAGCAACATTATGTCCCTGCAATCCTTTTCTCTGTATTTAATCCACACTTTTTGTATTAGGGACATTCTTTTATTCTGTTTGAACACTGACCTTAATAAAGGGCTGGGCACTCAAACGCTGTTAAATTTCTACATGTTAAGTCTCTCCATCTTACTGAAAAGTTGCACTGATATCAGAAAGAAAACTTTTGGACTGTAACAGATAGTGTCATTTCTGCTTCAAACGTATATATCACCTCTGCTTTTATAATGGGGCTTTCTCACTCAGCAATTTGAAATGCATGATAAATACGAAGTCTCCAGAACAAACTTTTGAAGACAATCCCGTATTAGTATATTGGCTTTATGTGAAAAGTGGTTTTGCAGTTAGCATGGCAGCATGGTCTGGGGACCATGGGTCTAACGGCACTTTGGGATCTTCTGTCTCATTGTCCCGTCTGCAGTACGGGGACCGTAGCAGTGCCCTCCTTACAGGCACTTTGTGGGGACTAGGACAACACTATGACCTGGTCGATACTAGCACTGAGGCCACGGTAGTTTCTTTTATTAAGATAATGAAGTATACTCAGGTTAAGTGACTTGACCAAGTCTGGAAGAAAGCCAATGCTACTGAGCGATTCTTGTTTTCCTGGTGGAACCCCAAACTTGGCCATGGACTGGGTTCACACACACAGAAAGCTCCTACTGATGTCTGTGCAGACACGCAGAAGATAAACTAAGAAGTCATTAGTGGCAACTATAAACCTCATTGTATAGTGACCACACAGTATATTCCTTAAGACATACATCTTTCATTCACAGTCTGACGACACAGTTATATGCTAGCAAGAAACACTTGACAACTTCCCTAGATCCTTTTATGAGATGCAGGGGAAGCATGTCCCTATTCTGTTAAGTTCAACCTTAAATTTTCTTACATACTGCAAGTATTTGGAAAAAACCCCAAAACCACACCCAAACAAACCCTGGGCTACAGTCATTCCATATGGAAGTTTTGCACCATGATCTGTTTTGATAAGTGAGAATAAACTTTGGGTGGGAAGAAGCTCAGATGAAGATAACTCTGCTTGCTTAGTTTTCCCATGAAGCTGCAGGGAGATTTGGATCTTGGAAATCCAAAATGAAAAAGTACAACCCTGATTAAAAACTCCATTCTGTCTAGCTTCTACAGACAAGGGTAGTGTTGCTTAGTATTCATAAATATGAAATATTACTGATCTCTTTTTAAGACTGACTTAGTGCCACTTGTCAGCCAGCAACTCAATTTTAATTCCTAACAAAACAACAGTTAAAACCAACACCATCTACCAGGAGAACAGAAAGACTAACAGACTTTCAAGAAAGCATGTAAAAGTAGCATTTCCAATTCTGCAAACATGTATTTAACTTGGTGCGAGGTTTGAATCCCATTAAAAAGGGAGTACTCATCTGTGCTAATTTACATTGCGTCACTGTTGGCAGGATTGAAATGCCAATGCAAAAACCTTGTGTATGTGACGGCCAAGGTCATTTACAAATATCTGAAGGTTGTACACAAAGAGGGTGGGAAGGATTTGTTCAAGCAGCAACACTGAAATTAATAGTGTGAAAATAAGAAAGGGCAAAGCTCCTTGACAGTGAAATCAATTTGGATGTAGAATAATCTGCCCCGAGGGAAGTGGAAAAGCCTAGATCATTTTTCTTATTTAAAACAAATCTGCTAATCTTAAGTACTATGGGGAATAACACTGCAGTGCTGGGAGAGAAAGAGGCGGTGAAGGGAAAGGAGCTAAATAGTAAGGCTCTCCCAGTTCTAGTGTCTGTGTTTCTGTGATGAGATGCTCACAGATCCAGCATCGCAGGGCTGTGCTGGGGTCCAGCGCGGGCTTTGACCTAGCTGGGCTCACTACCATCGCACGAGCAGTGTGAAGGTCTTCCTCTTCTTTCTCAAGGCCGCCTCTGGACTTAGAAAGTGTATTTGATGTTTGGCAATGTTGTCCCAAATTTTCCTCTACTCTTTTTAATTTTTTTTTTTTTCCCCCAAAAGGAACTTTCCCGGTTAGAGCTGATGTATGCCATCAGCTACTGATCCCTCTAATAAATCTTTGTGCATGTGAATCTGTCTCCCCATCCTTTGTGCCACAATGATGACGAAAGAGCCTCAGAGATCAACGATAACAGTGGTGTGCGCTTGGCAAAGTTTTGGGACTGTCTAATCAGCGGCCCAGACCCACAGATTTTCCTACAGTGTACACTGTAGGACCTTTATCAGCTTGATCTTCATTCCTCAGTTTTGATCAGATATTTTCTCATATCTTTTTCTTAACTCTGATTCCCAGTTGACTGCTGGCATTTCTTTAGATCTGCAAATGGAACTGAGGGTTTTGGTCTCCTCTATGCAATCTTTTGAATTAATCTACCTAATAAATAAAGCTGGAGAAGGTGTTAGTTAACTGTGCTAAAAACCCCAACTTGCTCCTTTATCACTATTTTTTTGTGGAATCATTTATTTGTGCAATCAAGTGCTGTGCACTTGACTTTGTGCAAGTGTAAAGTACTGCATAAAACGGACCATTGCATAAAAAGAATAAGTTGCATAAAGACCTTTATTACTCTTATTTTGTGAAGTAGTAGTGGAGAAAGATTTACAATACCTACATGTCTTCAACCTACTGACTGAAAGATAACTGGAGCAGCCTTATCTTTTGAACTGCCCTTTTGAGTTAAAGGAAGAGTGTTTGCACTCACAGGTGACTTGTAGCAGGCTGAATTATGGCAAAGATCTGGCTCAGGAGACAGTGAATCATACCAGGCTCATGGTTTTCATTTAAAACATTGACTTATTTAGGCCTTACAGCTAAAATTATAAAAAAAAAAGTCATGGGCGAACAAAAACAAAGTCAATCTTTGAGAGACTGGTGTGAGGTTTGTGTAGGAGGTGACGTTCCTACATCTTCCAGTAATGCATCTCACACTACCAGTCTCACAGACGGGAGGGATATCAAATTAGATGGACTTTAGTTTTGACCCAGGTTGGCAGTTCCTGCGTCCCCATAACCTCCCAAACATGGCCTGTGAGTCACTAAGTCAAGCGTAACCGAACTGCCAGAAATATAGATGTGAAATATGGAGACTGTATCATCTTAATGAGTGCTAACGCGTAACTCCGCTCTTCTAGAGCTTTGTGGGAAATCTTACTAGAAGAAAATTTTGGTCTGCTTCTAATTCTTTCCAATGCTATACATTTTTCTTTTCAACCACTTTTCTTAGTAGAAACGCCAAGTAACTACGACATTATCTATACATACATGCAAATTTCCTACCATTTAATTCAGGGCATTAGACAACAAGTTATAAAAATAGCACACGCATGAAGTTAAACTCAGCACAAATTTCTGCTGGAACAGCTTACAAGAAAAAGCAATTAACTCTCAGCTGCAAACTTTGGTATTTTACCTGTGCTAGCAAATTTTCACCGTGTTATATTTAATCTGTGACCAATTTAAACATTACACTACATATCTTTATGTCAGTGACTCTCTTAAACATTTCTCTTACCTAAGCAGGGATGGCACACACTTGTTGTGGGATAGAAAACACTGATACTGTAGTCCCTAACATTATGGCCACCTAAGAAACAATATTATCTTATAAATAAACTCCACACAATTATCAGTCTGAAGAAGCGGGAAAATTTATGAAATACGTGTATTTAACTTGCTCATTAAGTGAAGAAATGACTCTATCAGTATTTTCTTTTTTTTTTAAACCGGAAAACAGTCCCAAAGATTTTTTACATTAGTATGGTTTTTAACTTGAAGAAAAACTTCTACTGGGTTTTTAAAAGAAAGCTACGAAAACATTTCTTTGCTTCAGCTGAGTAAAAGCCTCAAATTTGATCTGACAGTATTTTTCACAGTTTCTGGAACTGTTTCACCTCTCTAAAAAAACAGGTTCCTTAAGGCACGCCAGTTCCCTGCTAGAGACAGCACTGCTACCGTGGCATAAATTAAAACTGAAGACTCACTTGTTTTCCTTTACTTTCGACTATGACCTGGGCCCAACAGGTGTTATTATTAAATTATTGCATGTCTTTGTGGAGTGCCTCAAGATATCCTGGAGCAACGAGACACTGTACAGTTAAATTTCCCTGGCTATGTGCTGTTTTATCACCTGAATTTCACTTGATTACTTCAGCACATGAGTGAACTAGATGCTGATGACAGCAGTATTTCTAATGTTCCTTGCAGAAACGCTGAGCGAAATGTGTTCAGCTCAAGGGGAGCAGTCAGGGCAGCCAAATCATATGGGCTCAGGTCAAAACAGATGCGCAGCCAGCATCCACCGCCTGGCACCAGCTCTAGCCCTCGTGAAACGTGAAGACAGGACTGGGGGGATGTGAAAATGCACGAAAGAGCAAGAGCGGCTGGACAAATGAGACCCAGCTTTTCCTCCGGCATGGGGAGAAGATGTCTCCTCCGAGATAGAGGCTGCACTGGCAGGAATGATGCTGACATCTGCTTCTTCCATGACACCCAATGCTACCCCTGTTTCTGAGGTCTTGCAGCCTTTGCCAGAACTTAAATCCAATAGAGAGAAAACCAGAAGCAAGACAGCAACAAAGCCAGATGGAGAAGAGCAATTTATTCCTCCTCCCTGCGCTGGGCAGTTTCGCACCAAAGCTCTGGAGAGACTGTTCAGACCTACTAATACTCTATGCCTATAAAAAGGCCTTGTGCAGAAAATACCTCTGCTCAGCAATTTTCTTTTAATAATACGCAACAGCTTTTTTTGACTTCTTATAAAGATCTATAAGAACGAATTGGTGAGGAATTCTTGCAACATGATTTCACGTTACTTTTTTAACCTTGTCATTAATTTCCATTTTATGACAGAGGAAGTATTCTTGAATGATTGCTAACAACTAAATTCCAATATTGCAGAAACAATGGTTTTGTAAAAGATTTTCTATCAATTAGTAATGGAGATGTAAAATCAGGAATTTTATGACATGAATGATTTCCAAAGCTTATTTTAAGTTGCACACATGAAAAATCGTTCTTATTCTCTGGTTACAGCAAAGCACATTTCAATCATTCTGAGACGGGGGAGTGTACAGTAAAATACTGATTCACAACTCTTGCAAATAAATGACATGCAGAATTATTTTCTATAAAAAGCTCAGTTCTGAGTAGAAGGGGTTTTTCTTGTCTGTAATTTTTCCACCTGTAGGTATACAAGCAAAGAAGTTCAGGAGCCTGCACTATCTCCACAGCAACAGCGTAATTTGTATTGACACCGCAGGAGCTCTATGCTGGGCTGAGCAGAGGGTTTACCCCTATACATTTCTAGGTAACTTTGCCTAATCTAGCCTAACCCAACCTGACCTAACCTAACCTATTCAAGTATTTATATTTTGCACTTGGCAAAGCGGTACCGGAGGACTATATTCAGCATATCTGTTACAAGTGCCTAGTATAGTCACTGCAACTACTAGCACAAAGATTAGCCCAAAAGAAATGGCTGAGATGTTTAAGTTAGGCTTTTAAACTGCACAGTTTAAATATGGCCCTGTGGATCATAAAGTTTAGATTACCACGTGTGATCAGGACAGAGCAGGTAAGAACTGCAAGTCCTTGTCGCACCACAGCCTTGGGAAGCACTGAAGGGCCATAACCCTGTCTCACTGTGCCTTGAAATAGCCGCTATGTTTTTAGAAGGTGCACCCAGTTAAGGCTCACAGAAATGGGATTCACTGCATCTGGTTTTAGACATTTACCCCGTAGGTGCCTGGGGCGGAGGTAGTGACCCCAGGCTCCCTTTACAGTCGGTGATGGATTCATCACGTCTCTTTTAAACAACAGTGGCAGGTTGGTGCTCTTGACCATGAAGAAAGGAAGAGCTGTTCACTCTGGGATTTTTGAGGTGGAGAAATATTAATTTAAGAGAGAGCAAATTCATATTTAAAAAAATCAGCTAACGTTTTACAACATTTACAGAATTGTCTCAACATCATGTGTAAATAATATTTCCGCAGGAAGGCACGTTTCAGGCTTTACAATTGTGCAGGTAAAATATTTCTGTGGCAGGTAAAAGGCAAGCTAGAACATTACAACCCATCTTTCTCTGCATGTGCTCCTTTGACATCTTCCAGAAGCCTATAAATAAATGCCTAATGGAAGCATATTTTAGCTAGGAATTCTCACTCTAAGCAAATTATTTTTAATATTAGTGGGTGTCCAATAATTGTCTGGCACTGAGACAATAAAACATTTTTGTTTTGGGCAAATTGCAATGTGTTTGTTAGAGTGTTACTGAAGAGTCATTTTGTTTACACAGCCGAGGCCACACTGTGAACCACTCTGGATGCTAAATGTTGCTAGGAATGCTAAAACATTATTAGGAACCAGATCAGAGCAGAGTAGAAATACTCTTTTTTTCTTTTTTGAGGGCCTGCCTAAACCAAAGTTTCAATTCAAATATCTCTAAATTAGGGGACTGAATTCATATTCTAACTTTTTACTCTGGTTCATGTCTGCTATTTTTAATGTGACTGAAACAATATAACAGTCCTTAGCAAAAAACACATCTGGGCCTTAGCTCAGCTTCTACCACATTTAATGGGAAAGCTCTTTGCCTTCAGCATGTTAGAAACACGATGTAACGGAAGTAAAAGAGAATACTCAATTCAGTTGATACCGCAAGTGGAAGTAGCACCAAGGAATGGAAAAAGATATATAAACTAAAATTTAGTTACACAGCAAAGCCTGACATTTTATTCCTAATGGTCGAAATTAATCAGAATTGGTAGTATAAGCCTTACAGGAAAAACGTTATCTTCTCCAGTCTACTGCTAGCAAATGCTGTTTGAATAGTCATAGGAAGGGCAAGCTAGAAAATTTTGGACCAAACTAAAGTGCTTTGATAGTCACAGAGCAAAGTAAACAGCAAGTTCATCCTGGTTGCTCACGATCTGGCCTGGGATCACATCGGTGGGACGTGTGTCTGCAGGACAAGTAGGTTCAGTAAACTCCCGCAGCCCACGGTCCTTGCCAGGGCCACGCTGTCGGTTTGCCTGTGCCCTGCCTGGTGTCTTGCCCATCTCACCTCACCTTACTGACCTGGCTTGATTTTGGACCCGACTCATCACTACGGAATTTCTGGGAGGCACAGGGCTGCGGACCAACCTCGGTTGTTGCCACCAGACCGGCCGATCATGCCCTGGGACTGCCCCCCTTGTTGTGAGGCTGCTGTCCCCCTTGCGTCCCCGTGGAGCAGCCCTCTCCTGCTGCTCCCTGTCACCATCATTTTGCATCCAGGTTATTGTCCTCCAGCTGCTATTGTGGGCAACCGAGAGCTGACTGCAGTTCGCTCTGCCCCCTTTAATCCAGTGTCTTTAAAAATAGCGGTGAGTATAGAAATAGAATAGCAACACTGCAGCTGCGTCGTTCACTGGCTGCTCCTTAAAAACTACAGTAGTGACAGGCTGGAAAAAACATAAAAGGGTTGGATTACGCAGGCAAGTGCACACAGGCAGATTGCTCCTAGGCACATTGCTCCCAGGCATATGTACCTCCAGTTCCTGAAGATTACAGCTACACAAGTCATCATTTTTCTAAGCAATGGTCGGAACACCAGTTGGAGGCCAATTTATAGCTGAGCTGAGCACTTATTCCGGTAAGAGCGCTCAGATTTCTTTGGAGAACACCCCACAGGCAGCCGTTCCCATTAAATAACAATGAGAAATTAGAAAGACTGGGAGAACAGAGAAAAGCCAGGCTAGATCAGTAAGGAGGGATAAATTTGGCTGAGATCAAGAATAAAGAATATTTAATTGTGTGTGAGTGCCTACGCCACCTTCACTAACCCTCCTCCGCATCACCCTTGCAGGTAGGTGTATGCTGCTTAATTTATGTTCAACCTCTTTTCTTCTTACGAAATCACTCCACCTGTGATCCCACATGTTCTGGTGGTTGACACTTCCATTATCTTTTACTCGGCGTCTGTTGCTATTTTCTAATCACCAAATGTAGTGTGGGGGGGAAAAAGGCAGAGGCCCCTCCTTTTCTCTTTTCATACACGTACACATGGACAAATACACACCAACATGGAGAGAAATGCTATTCCCTGTCTCGTATCTCTCCTTTCACTACCATTTTGCTACCAACTAGAGGGAATTCAGAAAGCAAACATGATTAAGCAATCGAGTGGATTATTTTATAAGGAAAATGGAGGAGTCAATGACTGCAACTTTTGGGGCATGTCAGAGAATCTACTCTCTGTCTCTGCAAAGTAACCCACTGGAGAGTGTGTGTTACCAGGCTCTCCAAATCAGCAGCTAGCTCCACAATAAAGATGCAGGTTTTTGAACATGCTCAGATTGTGAATTTTCTTCTACTTTCTATTATTGTCCCAGTACCAACCCCTTCAGGAAATCCATTCATTGTGTCAAATATTTTTAGAAGAGATGTGCAAAGAAAAGTTGGTCAAAATACACTGAATATGATGAAAACTTTCTGATTATGGACTACAAAACAGTTTCTCCCTAGACGTGGTGAAACTTTATACTTAGAAAACTTCAGCCTAGTAAAACACTGATGTTAGAAACAATCTTCAATAGGCAGTGAGAGAGGATAGATAGTCTAATACATCTTTATACTTTGTAATTTCTGAGAAGCAGGGATTCAGTTGAGATTATCACCCTTTTCTCTGCACTGATACACCCAGATCTGCCGCAGTGAACCACTAGCACAGACAGTGTACCTGAGACCAAGGCGGGTTCTGCTTGGTGAAGATGAAGACAAATAATCCAGTCTCCATATACATTGATAAGAGAAGAAATAGCAACAGGCTTAAACTGCAGCAGTTTAGCCATTTCTAATGATGAGGCGAGTTAAACACTGCAGTGGGCTGTTTGGGAATAATATGAAATTTCTGTTGTGGCAGGTCTTTAAGCAGAGATTAGATAAATCTGCGAGAGAGGAGGAAGGTACAGAAGACGCCCTCAGGGCAGGGATTGGACTTCGTGACCACCTGAGGTTCCTTACAGACCAGTTTCTCTCTGATTTGATGACTAGGGCTGAAAATACCATGATTTTCTACAGCATCGATTGTTTGGAAATAGGTGGGTTGGTGTGGAGTTTTTTTGGTTTTTTGGTTTTGTTTTTTTTTTATTTTTCAAATAATACGCTGTCAAAACGTGTCCTCTGTATTGAGTCCTGACAGTGAGTGAATTTTGCCATTTGGAGGAGAGGTGCATTGAGTATGTAGAGGGTTTTATTTACACCACAATACAGAATTTGCTATCTCAGTCAAGTTTAGCTTTTTCCTTTCATGCGTCAGTGCAGTGTTGCTAAAATGACAATAAAGCAGGAGGCTGACCTTCCATTGCAGGCAGGGCTGTGGGATCTGTAAACAGAATCTGCTCATAAGAAATATTATTAAATGCTATCAAGCTTCTGAATGTCATAATAAATACATTCAGAGGCATCTGAAGGGGCAGGCTGAGTGCAGTGTAGGTGATCTGACTGGAATACGAAAAGAACTGTGGATGACAAGCTAACTGAATAGAAAAAAACCACCCCTAATGGATAGTGATGGAGCAATATGGTGTGGGTCACAGCCCAGGACCTGCACTGCTGACGAGCAGCAGAGCTGCTGGGAGAGATTTCGGAGGGATGGGGCAGTCCCTTGTCTTGGCAGGCACCCCATCCCCATTTGGCACCCTGCTGAGCAGCCTCGCTAGGGCAGGCACCCATCTGCCAACGCGTCCCCGTAATCACGGACCGAACACCCTGACACACTGAGAGCTTGTGAGAGGCATGGCATTTATTTCACTGGGAACGGAAATCGGGGATTTGTCCAAAAGACAATGTTCTGGAGTCACTGGCCAAATAGGTGTGAAATGAAAAGGCATATGGTGTAAAAAACCAGTTCTCTGTATAAAATCGAGTTTTACCTACACATTATGCTTCATGATAGTGCAACACTCCTATGGGAACAGGCAACATCCATGAATATTAGAAAAAACGGTGAGATGTTGAAATTGTCTTTCCAAGAGCTACAGTTTCCACTATAAAAATATTTTCAAGAGACAGCCAGGAAGGAGTATATGATCTGACAGGGAGCAAAGCAAAAGAGATGCTATTTTTGTCTTCTGAAAGACTGGTTGTAATTACAACGGTTGAGAAAAAAGCAGATTAGTGGCTCATCTCTTTTTCCTCTGTAATATTTCCATCATTGTTTGACATTCTTTTTGATTCAGTAAAAAATCTGAAAAGCCCTCAACCACTGTGGGTTTTAGGATTAGAAAAGGAAAGGCTATTTTTGTTCAGCCTGAAGCCTATGGTAGGGAGAATTACCACGAGTTCAGTATGCTGCTTTGGCAGATATATAACGCTGCTCACAGCTACTAACATATTCTCCTTCTGGCGCAAAGGTGAGAATCAGAGGATACTTGGGATATGATCTTGAGTTCAACATAGCATAAAACATACTTTTAAATTAAGTTTGTGCTCACATAACTCCTTGAGCTTCCTCCAGCATAAATATCAAACATATACCTTTGGGCTGCTCTATTTTCCATTGATTATCCATAGATCAGTGGGCCCCAGAGGCTGAGACAGCAAATGCTTAGGAAATCGTATCTGTGTTATCTTATCTTCATTTATCTTTCTTGTGTTTGAAACTTTAAGGTAGCCAGTGTCCTGGAAACCCTGCCCTTTGCTGCAGTAGCACGGAGCAGCCACAGGGAACCGGAGGGGTGGACTGGTTGCTTTGATACTCCAGCCACCTTCAGTAACAATTAGAAAAGCTGGTGAAGATCATTACTACAATTATATGAATGAAGCTAGAGACTGAACTTGGTCAACTCAGCTGAAGCACACTCTTTGCTTGGTGAAATGAAGCTGTTTCTACCAGTATTTGTATTCTTTTCCTTATTGCACATCTCTAACTGGTTTGCTATCTTTAAAAATGTTAATAGGACCTAGGATTGTGATGATTGATGTCTCTCTCTGAACCTGAACAAATATGTTTCTTTTGGTCAAAATAAACAGAACATGAAAGAAAAGTAGCTCTATTGGGTTAAACCAGAGATCCAGTTAGCCCAGTAGCTTCTTCTGAAGTTGTCCAGTAGCAGATGTTTAAAAGAAAAAAATAGAAGAAACATGATCCTTCCCATTTTATAACCTCTCTGCTTCTTGAAATCAACAATTAGTGTGTCCTGAGCTACATGACAAGAGTGCTAAAAGTTGTAATTGGACCCATTGCTTGCTAACTTGCTCTAATTCCTTTTTAACTTATTTATTTTTTATACAACATCCTGTAATAATGAGCATCAGAATTTAATTATGCATTGTACAGAAAGGTACTATCTGTTGCCTGATTTAAACCTGAGACCAGAAGATTTCTCTGGAGCTCCCTAATTGTGATTCACATTCCCTGCTTTCGTATCCATCCCGATTTTGTAGACTTTAATTTCACAAGCCATGGATTGGAGGAGTCCAATGAAATGAATTAAAAGTGATACCAATATTCTAAATCACAGTTTCAAAATATGCTGAACTAATTTTCTGCATGAGGTAATGCACCCAAGTTTGGCTTGAAAAAGAGGAACTTTTGGGCCTTTGAAAGGATTATCCTTTAGCTATCCCTGCTAACATGTTTGTCAACTGTATTGCTGAGCGTTCTTAAACATCTTTTTAGTGAGACACAAAAAGCTCATCAGCTGCAAATATCACACCCTCTGTAATACTTTGTATCTTATCTCTGGATTTGGGATTAAAAATGAGGTATAAACAGATGAGAATGCATAAGACTTTCAAAACCTGTAGAATAACTAGACAGTTCATATTTTACATTCATAGTTAGCTCAAAGAAATTTTGGCATTATCTCATGAAACCTTTGCTGTGGGTTTTTAGCTCTTTATCATTGCTTCTATAGGGTAAGAAAGGAATTGGGGCCAGCAAGATGATTCAGGTAAAATTGCAAGATGATAACCCTTTTACCTGTGCACCCCCCTCCCCCCCGCTAAGGATTCTCTGTATTCAGTTAAATTTTGTTTAAAAAATGCTTCCATGCACATCTCGGGACCAAATTTAGAAATATATGATAAAAAGCTATTCTCCCAATTTCATCTTTAGAGTAAATGAAGACAGTACCACTTGCCCACATGGTCACGAATGTATGATCACCAAAGTGCAATAGACACACATAAGCCCATTCCTATCTGAATTTTAGCTTGAATTTGAAACAAAAGAGTTCTCCTGGGCCTACTGCAGCCTTGCGTATCTGGACTGAATTTCTTGCTGATTAAAAAAGTAAAGCATGCACTGTCAGACAGCTTACAATGCTTCTTTTTGAACACTGAAAGACTAAATGGAAATGCTGATCCCTAAAATGCACATACGTTGTACGCGCACACCTGTACTCAAACACCTCCTTTTATGTGTCGATGCTTAATTTAACAGTCAACCCTTCTTCCCTTTATGCTCTTTCAAACACAAGCCTACATTATCTTTTCCCAAAAAGCCTTGAAATTGTGGGATTTTTTTTTTTTTTAATAGGCGAAAGCAAATTTTAGCAAATACTAACAATAGAAAGTGTACTCCCAAACGGGTACAACGGTCATGGTCTGTAATTACGCAATTTTCTAAACACTGAAAAAACATTGACGTGAGTGGCTGGAAGATTAATGTTACACTGATGACAAAAATGGAAAAACAATTTGGGGAATCAAGAGGTAATTAAATTCTTGACAGACTCACTTGAATAAGGACCATTAGCTACATGAATGAATTATTCCCTGGAGACTTTGATTATATACAGGAAATAGACATTAAACAAGTACTTTCACTGGCAATATAAAGCTTATTATCTCCCAAAATAAATGACAACATGAGAGTGGTCATTTCAAACTAAACAATGGAGTTTTGACTCCTGAAGGAACGCAATGGGATGAATAAGTCCTTTCACAATGCAGTTTGTTATGTATTTTATACCAAGTTATCTGCATGTGCAAATAATGTGCAGAGGCTGAACTCTGATTCTATGTACCTTGTAAATCTGGTTTCAGTCAGTGCAATTATTCTGCATTTGCACTGACCTCGGGAACTGTTCTGTAGAGCAGTAACGGGGAAGTATTCGCAAGTATGAGATATTACCTTGCTGACACGTGGAGACTTGGGACCCACTGCGCTAGGAACTGCATGTTCATAGCAAGAGGAACTCCTTACCCTGCTAATCTGTCTGAGTGAAAGGACAGGATAAACTGGGACAAGGGAAGTATTATTATTCCCATTACAGCGGGAAACCAAAGAAAGAAGAGATTAAGAATGAGAATTTCAAACTAGGCAGAGGACCACAGGAACGGTGGGTCTGGAAGGGACCTGCTGAACCACTTGGTTTTGTCCCTTGCTAGCATCTACCTACGGCTGCGTCCTCTCACCACCTGGTTTTGGCCCTGCCCTGTGTTTTCTGCAGCCAAACAGGATTTTTTGCTGATGGTTTCTGAAGCTCTGTCTCTTGGTTTGCTCTCAGAAGTCAGGACCATTGTCGAAATTAAATCCCTGCAAACGTAATGTCAAGCATTCACTACTGCTGCAAATGCAAGCTACGCTTCAAGCAGACAAAATATACCTCAACAGCCAGGACTGTGGGCATTTCTCATGCTATAACTCTTGCTAGCCAGACGGCAACGCACGGGATATTAGACATCAGGCTAGTGAGAACTGTTGACTGTTGGGCACAATAAAGCGGTAACAGCAGGACGGCTGTTCTGTCCCGATAGCGCTGGTGGAAGGGATCTCGCCTGTTTTGTGTTGGCTGGCCCGTCGTGCCTGCTGTGAAACACACCTGTGTTCAATGTCTGTCACAACTGTCAAAGCAGAACATCCGAAACCTAAATTTTGCATCCAGGACTCTTTAACATTCAGCCTTTTGTTTGAGATTTAACAGCTTTTCAAGCCAGGGAATTTACACTTCATGCCCTATTTCATTTAACAATTATCCATCTGCACTGGGTTTTAATGTCTGTTCTTCGCTATCCATCATTTAACTACAACCGCAGCTATCACAGAATGCTCTTTATTTTCTTAGTATCTTCCAATTAGGAAGTACTGTCAGTCAGCATTATTATAAAAAGAATTATTTAGAAGATTATATCATACAACACTCCTGTCTGTATTGCACTATACTCCAGGTCTTGGTTGCAACGATCTAAATATTCCTTACGTTGCCAAAATTTTCTCTACTCTGAAACATATAAAACAATTACAAAGTGCAATTTCAAAAGGTTTCACTATGTACGTACCCCTTTTGCATCAATTACACCAGGTTTCGCGTTGAATTTCACCGTCTTCAAACGTGCACGCTCCTTTCTTTCAACTCTGAGGAAAAGCAAACACAAATAAACACACGTTGATTATAGAAGCATTTTGTACAACACGTTTGATATCTGATCTCCCAAGACCATTGGTGGCTTACTATGCATAAAGTGAGCATTTAAGGCAAATGTTATAAATTGGAAAGAGTGAGATGTCAGGTCAGTTCCTCAGCCGAGCAGCAATTTTCTGGCAAACACAGGACTGGATTCGAGGAGCCTTGGCTGCCCTCGCCAGCAGAACAGCACTCTCTCCCAACACACGTGGGAGTGTGGTAAAAGCACATTAAGGACAGATTTACCCTCTCTAATTTAAGCTGTCCAAAAATCAGGCAACATTTAGCGTTCTTATGTGGTCAGAGGAATGAAATAAGGACAGAAAGAGAATAAGCTGTTCACCTCAGTGCTTTCAGATGTGCATTTTATGATGGAGTAAATTTTAGATCATGCAAATAAGGTAAAGTGAATCCCACAATTTCTGAATCTATTTTTAAAAAACCCCCATGTTTTCAGACCAATGAACTGCTTAAAAAATAGCTTAAAAATTACTATAAAATAGCTTACAAAACAGCATGTGACAGACAGCAGTGGTGAACAGTGTCAAAGCTCATGGCAAATACAAAGTAAAAAGGAAGAAGTTTCAACACGATGGTTTGCGAAGATGTTA
Organism: Astur gentilis; assembly: GCF_929443795.1. Classification (NCBI taxonomy): domain Eukaryota; kingdom Metazoa; phylum Chordata; class Aves; order Accipitriformes; family Accipitridae; genus Astur; species Astur gentilis. The sequence goes on from NC_064898.1 coordinate 20,809,838, forward strand.
AGAAATTGCAGTTGTTGGAGAGTCTTGCTCCTTTTCCCTCCCACTGCCCCATTTCCCATTGCTCCCAGCAGACCCCCTCATTGCTGCCTTCTCCACAGCAGAAAAGTAACAGAGTAATAAAAGTGAATAGGTTGTAATGGTTTTAAAGAGTTAATCAGCCGACTGAGATGATCCAGGCTGGAAGAGGGGAAGGGGAGGCTCCTCTCCCTTATGCTTCAGAGCAACCTTTGCCTTGAATCTCAAAGAAATCCAGAGATTTTCTTATTAACCTGAGTTTGAGGGAGGTACCTAGAAGCTTTCCAGGGGCCAGTGTGTTATTGGACAATTCTTAGCAAATGTGTTAGGTATTTTAAGTTTTCTCAAATTGCCTCAAAACCAGAAACCAACATTTACCATGCACATGCAGTCAGTCTGCCCATAGCTTTGCAGAGCCACTTGCGCATGGTCACTGTTTAAATCTTAGGTTCTGCAAAACTGACTTTACAATACCATAGATTTTTAAGGGTCTTGCCCTCAGCTCGACTGAAGTAATTTTGAATATGCTCTCACTGGAAAGTTTTTCTTGTTTTAAAAACCTTATTTACAAATGAATTTCAAATTTATCTTCTGAAAGATGGAGGTATGCTATTTGTTAGAATATTCACGTGCAGAGAAACTTTCTTGAGGTTTTGATCACTTAAAACTACAGTTTTGCCAAAAAAAGAGCATTTCTGAGGAGATGTAGAAATGCCTAGGGGCAGAAGAGCTATTTTCAGCCGCTCTAAAAAGCAGTGAATTGGGTGGGTGGTCTTATTTAAACCATGCCCTCCACAAACATCTGCAAGCAGATAGAAGGCAAAAAAATTATTTTTCTGACTCATTTCAGTGAAGCCCTCATTGCGAGTGGCTGAATTCTGAAAACAAAGACGGGCAGGTTCACACTACCAAATAGTGTGGCCAAATAGGAAAGGACACAAACTATACGTTTTGGGTTTTTCTTCTTTGGGCTAGTTCTAGTCTGGCCCCATGAACTGACCACCCGTTAGCAGGTGGGTGCATTGGGTGCGCTCATCCTCACGATCAGTTTAATCCAAACAAATCTAGCATGTGTTCACCAAGACTGCCCCACGAGATGAACCAAAGGACAGAAAGAGAGGGCAAAAAGGACATTTGCTTTGAAAGCTCAATCCTGGTCTGAAAAACCAGAGCATACAGCCCCTGTAAGCCCATCTCCTGCGACCTGAGAGCCCAAATTGCAGTGGTATGACCCAAAATGTGGCTTAGTCTGTACAATTCTAGTATTTATATATTTAAAGAAAGTTGAAGTGCTCCAGTTAAAAGCCTCAAAAGTTATTTGATCCTGATAGCCGTAGCTTCAATAAACACAGCTTGAGAGAGGAGTTGTTATATTGTATATGCAATGCTTTCAGAGTGAGAAAATACTGAGATCTAAAAAATTCTCTTTGGGAGAGAAACACATATCAAAATCATTGGCAATGAGTTGATGCCAAACAAATTAATTCTAAAGAAAACACAGACAGTTTTACTTTTTAATGCTTAATATCTTTAGCCACCAAAATAATATAAAGAGGAATATGTGGCATCTCTATCCATTTGTATCTTAGAATCAAGACTGGACAAACAGAAGTTACAGTCCTCAGTGTAGAGGGAAAAAAGAGACACACAAGGCATTTGTAAAGGACATTGCACTAGATAATTCAGTGTTTCTGTTCCTAAATATTATGGATCAATATCCTGATTTCTAATATTCAATGAATGAGCATTATTTTAAAAACATGTCAGTAAAACTTAAAATCTATTAGCATACGGAAATATATGTGGTAAATATTTTACCTGTGGGAAAACTGTATACCCTTAGTATATTTGGAAAGTTCACCATTATTGCAAGATTTACATATGTTGTATATTTAAACTTTTAACACAGTATGCTTAAGTAATAATGCCAGGAATTAAAAAAAAAAAAATATCTAAGAAGGTATGAGCTATCCCCTAAACAAAATCAATGCCTAAGAAAACCAGGTGCAGAGAGAGAAATCTAAAGAAATGAAGAAGCTATTCATGTCCTTACTCACCTTGACTAATATGGTCATTACTGTAAAAGTGACATTTACTACCTTTGCAAAATCATCTACAGAATCTATAATCTACTGGCCCAAGCAAAAAAAATCTGATCATCTACCTATAATTGAAACAGTAACTCTATTTGTCGAGGATTAGGAATTGCTCTAGGAAATCTAAGTTGAATACTGCAAAGCTAGCTTATAAGAGCTCGATATTGTATTTTTATTAGACAATAAATAGCTGGTAAAGAAGTGAGGTTTATTATATCCTCCAAACTGGTCCACATATGACCCTTTTTCTAACTTTCAGTTTCCCACAAATGACATTAGAAGACATTCCTGCAAATCTCTTGGTTTCTAAGTATGGATAGTAAGAATACCTGGTTTCTGAGAATTATTTTTTTAAAATACAAACTCTTTTGATAGAATGATAATTAACACAACATGTTTCCTTCTGTCTGAGTGGGCTTATATATTTCCTACTGGAACACAGCAAATGTTGGTTACTATAGTTACAGTTTAAATTTAGAATAAATGCATTTCTCTGTAAGTGTGGAATATTCATATGGAAACAGTGCAAATGCAGCTTTCAAATTAAATCTATGTTATTAAAAACACGTGAACAGTCTCAAACTTAAACTGGCAGATGAAGTCCCTTGGTAGTACTGGTAAGAAATGAAGACTTGAGGCTGTGTAATTGCCTAAATAGGATGGATGCCTTCTGAGCAAATAATTAGCTCAAATGAACACAGCATTCCGCTTATTAATCTGTGTTAACATTTAAACTCATTCCAGTCCTGTCTAACTTCCGAAAACATCTGCTTTTAACTTCATTTCATATTCACTGCATAAAGAAATTTGGAAATTAACCCTGAAGAGTGGATCTTATTTATGAAATTCATCATAATTGCATTAACAGCCACGGAGGCATTGCTGCTTTCTACAGGCATAGCAGACAGTTGAGGAGCTGCAGAAACATTCTGCACTGCTTTGAGAAGTATATAAATAATGTCATTAAGTGCCATTAATCCTCCAGGCAAACATACCAACAACGTTCATACATGCTCAGCATGCCTGCTGAATATTACAAACATTTCATAATCTGGTACTGTGTTAAAGACAGCACACAGTGTTGCCTCCCATTACAATTTTCCTGACACCTTCCACAATAAAACTGTTCTCGGTTACTTATAATTTAGCTGAACTGTAAACCTCCAAGCTGAAATTTCATGTGTCTCAGAGCAATTACATTACTGTTGCTGCCCGAATTGTCAATGAAATGGGTTAGTTCTTGACGAAAGGCTAGGATAAAAGAAATGGTTTTGCCCAGTTTAGAATATATTCTTACAGCACTTCAGCTCAGGTGCTCTACTGCCTTCATGTCTGGGACTTGAAATGTGGCAGTAGGTTGCTCTGGTATCAGGGATATACCTCTCTCTTTCCTGAAGGAATCAACCCAATATCTGAATGTCAGAAAAGCTTTGGTTTTCACATGCTTTGGAGAACTCTGTTAGCATTTAGCTCGGTTCTCCAAAGATTTTGTCTTTGTTGAGGTGGTCAGGGTGCGGGACTGCAGTGAACTAAGATGTTCCCATAATTTCTTATCTGAGCTACCGGGACACTTTTGCCATAGACAGAGCTAAAAAGGTAACTAAAATGAGGGCGGTAAAAAGTATAGAATACCCTTTGAGCATCATTGATCCAGCTCTTAGAAAATACATCTTAATTATTATTTAGAAGGAACACTAATTCAAGCACTTTTAGTACTTTTTTGAATCTTCATTTTTGCAATTGCTACATTTAAAGAAAAATAAACTTTACCCCCTTTTTCCCAAAGACAAATGGAGTTTAGGCACAAAAAGCCTTTTGCAGCAGCTGACACTGTGAATGCCTAAATAGCACACGAGTGTAAATTCTTTACATTGCTTTAGCTGACAACAGACCTGCCATCCCTTGGACAACATATTGATCAGTCAGCTGAGGAAATTGCTTTTAAAGGAAGAAATGTTTCACTTCAAACTGTACCCATTTTTCATTCACCACTGCAGCACAAAGCAGGATAACGGGGAGGGGTTGTGCAAAAAATGAAGTGAAGGGGGAGGATTCCCATCTGCAAAATTTGCAGAGGCCCATGCCCCTTTCTATTTATAGATCTTCTTGGTAGAGCTATGCTTAAGGGGTGGAGGAAAGCACAGATACGATTTCCAAAACTACTTCGTGGCTCAAGTCCCATTTTCACTGAAACTCAATGAGATTTCCAGAAATGCTCAAAGACACCTACATCCAGCATTCAATCGTGACTTGGGAGCTGAAATGCTCTGAGCCCCATGTGGCGACAGCATCGCCTTGCACAACTGATGGGGATTTCACCTCCAGCTTTCCACCCGCTCTCCAAGAGCAGTTCCCTGCAGACATACTGCTTGTGTACAGGGAAATGGTCTAAGGCCGTCTGAGATCTGGGACAGCTGGAGTATATCCTGTATACTCATTTTGTCTTGAAACCTTTCTCGGTAGTAGACACCTCATGGCCCTTTTTTCAAAAATGGTCAGGATTCATTGTCCTCTTCCCATGTAAAGCTAAAGAAGTGGGGAGGTACATTGAAAATATACCTCTGCCTTCAGTGTTTCCTCACAAGCAAGTTCAAAACTTCAGTTCTTTGGGATGCTATTGTCTCCCTACTCCTCTTCTAAGGAACTTATTACTGGGATGCAACACTCACTGCACTGCAATGTCTATCTGCTTTTGTGTTTCTGGGCATATGTAGCTATTGAAAATGGGCCTCTGGGATTTTTCAAAATCAGACTTTCAGTTCTTCGTGTACACTGCAAACAAGAAGAAATCAAGCATAACTCAACCAGACATGAACTGTGATCCTCCATTGTTGGGGGTTAATGGACCTCTGGGAATTTTGTCAGTGCCTTTCTAAAAGCACTAATCAGTCTTCACAGCGGAGATGTAAAATATCAAGTGAGACATGCTTTAAACTTCAATAACAGCATTCGCCACTGATGTAGAATACAGATGCAAATTGCAAACTGGTGTCGAGAATCAAATAAAATGGTTACAGTAGCCTAACTTGCACAGACTTGGCACTGAGGTGTTCTGCAGAACAAAAGCTATTTCCAAATCCAGCATGAGAACTGTAGTAAGGGGAGTTATCAAGTAGAAGAATGCAACGTAAAATGGATACTTGAAAGACCTTGCTATATTTTACATCTTTGTTAACGTGTTTCTTCTTGTCCTGCTTCGCCATTTCCAGGTCATCCACATTATATTTATTTTGTCAACTCATCAAGTGAAAGATAAGTGAAAATCTGTATTACTATTTAGAGTCCAAATATGTAGACTCAGTCCATAGTTTTTTACTGCTTCCATTCTCTGCACTGCTTAGTTTTGTTTATGTGAGGTCTGGAGCTTGCCAATAGATTCCCATTCTCAAAATTATTTTTGAGCGTTCCTGAAGTGGTATTTTTGCAACAGAACATGTATTTTTCAGTAGGAGAGAACATGCTCTCGGTCAGCTCTCCATCTTCACTGACTTGCTTATAGAGAGCAGTTTAGCACCTGGTCAATATTTTATGAAAAAAGTAGACCTAACACCATGAGGAAGTGAATTCTCATAAAATTGTAGAACAACCTTATTCTGTTTAAAAGCTAAGGGCTATTTTCCTTCAGCATAAAAGTTTCCCATCATTGCAAGAGAACAGGGAGAGGTTTATACATACACATACATATCAATTTTATTCCATACTTATTTTTTCCAATTATATTAGTAAGTATAGTCTGGTAACTAATTTTAGTAACGTGATTATGCCATTTTATAAAGTTTTATCATCTAAGGATTAAAGTCTTAAGGGATGTTTAGAAAGGTAGACAATTTATAGGAAACCATTAAAAATAAAACTCACTTGAGTGGATAAACATGCCCTTTTGCCAAGCTGAGCAGAATAACAAATTTAAGTTGGCTTTTTGCCCACAGGGACTTCTGTGCTGGGAAAAACTCTGTTCCTTATCCTCAAATGTTTGTGAAACATTGTTTTTTATGTACTTTCCTCCCCATTTTGCTCTGAAAGGAGAGTGTGGTTACATGTATTTGTGGGGAGACTGTTGTCTGTTTGAGAACACAAATATCAGGCTAGTACCATCATACATCTTCAGCTGGTAATAACAGAGATACAAGTTGCATAACATTTTGCAGTCAGATGTACTTAAACTACCTGAAAATGGATATCTTAGAATGATGTCCAGTCTGAGAGCAGTTTTGTGGCTGCACATCTTAAAGACGACAGAAAGATTAGTGTAAATATTTTAATGTTTTAGGACCAAACCCTCATTGGCTACAGTGGGAGCATTTACGCTTGGCCATTCTGGGGCAATCTATGCGAAATCACAGACTAAATTACTTTCAGACCCACTGACCCAAGTGAAGCAGATAGACACACGTCATAGAAAATGCTGAAGCTTGACATTCATGAAGTGGGAGGTTGCTGTCGTGTAGGGCTTGCAATGCGGAGCTTTTCTGTGTGGACAGACTCAGCAAAGAAAAAGTGAAAAGATCTGGAGCTGTAAAATCAATGCTACAGCAAATTAAAATCTCTTTACTACTGAATTAGAGCATCTGTCTAGGAATTTAATGCACTCTAACTTATTACGCACATTGGTTTCATGCTTTTTGTTGGCTCACTTTAACTAATGTGAGTGTTTCCACAGGGAGGGAATCTTAGACATAGGCTACTCAGCTTGCTACTGCCCTTTATGGGAAGCTGAATTTGTTTTGTTTATCTATCTGGACAATAGGAAGGACAATGAGGCAGATAAAAATTCTTGTGATCAAAAGCCCAGCGTATGTAGAAATTCTAACCTAAATCTATACATTTATACATCTAAATATAACAAAAATCTAGTGTAAATCTAATTCTGTTGGTCATTCTAGTGTAAAATAGTTATTTTTGATGATAGGGGAGCAATTGACATGTGCAAACGTAGTGCACAGATAATACCACAGGCTGCCCGAGACATTGGTACAGGACTGGTAGTTATGTCCCCTCACCTTGGAGACCCTGCCCAGCATAATAACTGTGCCCTGCTTTCACCTTAGGCGTAGCTTGGATAAATCTTTTTGGTGGATGTGGAACCAGGAGAAATTTGGCCTGCAATATTAATTCATTAATATTATATAATAACACCTGGTGACCGTTAAACCACAACTGAGTGGTTTGCAGCCTCTTATGCTGAAGTCCTACTGTTCCCAATATCAATATGACACAATATCACAACACCTTTCTAGCATTATATTTATTATATTTGGTTTCTAACCAACTGACTACTTAGTCCCATGGTCGAGAACAACAGCTGTAATTAGACAACAAATGTATACTGACAAATGGACAAAATGCTGTTTTCAGATGTGGAAAGAGTTCCAATGGTATTTTAGCGGTGCAGGATACCGAGCATTTAGTTTTCATTAATCTCCACTGAGGTCACCAGCTCACGAAATTTGGTCCTTGCACAGATCAGTGGAGAACCACAATGGGGAACCCCCCCCATTTCTTTGTGCTGCCTCTTTGAGTAACCCTCCTCTAGCTGCAGTGCTACCTTCCAGAAGTCCCTCTTAAAGCCTGACTTTACAATTTAACAATCAACAAGGCAACAAGTACACACATTGGCAGCAGCACTGAAATCTAGTGACAAGCAGCTTTCAGACTCTATTGAATCACTAAGAGGTAAAGTCTGGTAATCTATCCAACATCCTGGAGAGAATAATGAGTGGCAGCTCCCCTATAATTATAAATTATGATTTCTTCTGGTGTATCACATATATCATAGAGGAGAAAACCAGTATGGAGTCTTGATTTATCCCTCAAAATTTCTCTTATCAGCTCATGCTAAAATGTCACTGTGTGAAGGGCTCTCCTGCAAAAAGATGTACAAAAAATTTCCATGCTGTAGCTGCCTACATTTGGTCAAATGAATCTCAGGACTACTCTGCTTTAGATCAAGCCTCTCATAGTCAATAAATCACACCTGCAGAGGAAATTCAACTCAGAATTAGTACATTCTGGCGAGTATGATGAGCTTTATTCTCTGTAGCTCAGCCCTGTATGCGTTGATTGCTCATCCTCCCCCTGGGTGGTATAAATGACCACAGAAGATGCTGGCAAGAGCACATCAGTCTCACTGGCTCTGAGGGATCATCCAGAATCCACAGAAAGGAAATAATACTCACTTTTCAGTGCATTGGAAAAAATAACCTTGTACAACTGAAACCTTTATGAAATAATAGCAACCTCTCCCCACCCCAGCTCAGGTGTATCGCATCATTTCGTGAATGCAGACAGAAAATCAGATGCCATTGATTTTTCCAGACCTCTCAGATTCACTAGTGGAGAATCAGGATGACAAGTGGAGAGCATGGTAACAATACCTGCATCTTTTCAAATTCAAGACTCTTATTTTTAGACTCTAACCAACCTATTTTCATCTCGCCTCTTTTTTTTCCTTTTTTTTTTCTCTCTTTTCTTCAGCGTTGCCTAAGCCACATCTTTTTTGTAGGCTGTATCGTATGTCTGACCTTGACTAGAGACCCTCTATCTTTTGTCCTTGAAAACATCACTGGGTAGGTAACCCAATAAGGTTTAGGCACTTTAGCCTCTCCACCTTATAGAAGATACAACTTCACGTCTAATCCGTTGCTTTGCTTTGCCCTTTTTTTCACCTATAGTTGTTTTATTATGTATGACAGCTTTTTGTAGCTTTTCATAGTATGCACCACACTGCAAGCGAGCTTTGCACACATACTTCCCTCAGTAATAACTGAATAGACTTTCCTCTTTTCCCATTTGTGATCCAATCATGTCATTACAACAGTATTGACTGTAGCAATTAATAGTAGGCAAGGGTTTTTTTTCAATATCTAGAGACTAAATCTGTTTAATGGGCACATTTTTCCCATCTTGAAAATTATAATGTAGTTTTTATTTCTGTCTATTATACAACTCCAAAATTGCTTTTTGCTGAAAATGCTGGTGTGGTTGCCAAACATGGTCATGATTGGAGAAAATAAGGTCCTCGCAGGGCTCACATCAACAAGGTATTTGATGGCCTTTCAGTTTACTTTTAAGTAATTTAGACCAAGGAGTTCCATGAACTCTATTAGCACCTAGGCAAACTCTTCTGAAACAGCAGCAGGAGCTCTAGACCATCAAATGTCTCATTTCTCCACTATTAAAAAATGGGCATGACAATTTTTATATTAATGCTAAAGCCAAAAGAGCTAGGAATAGAAAGTTTATATGAAGTATGAGACCATTGCTGCAAAAGAGAAACATAACGCAGTTTGACAGTTTTCATTTTCCTCCTACCCTTTCAGATCTTGACCTTTCTATAGCAACTATCAACAGAGGCAGAAAGTAATACTGATTTGTGTGGTAGTTCTGATACTATCGGGGACTTGTGGCTAATTTTAGGAAAGCGCCCAGGCAGAGTAAACAATGCAAACAATGAGAGAGATTCAGATGTCTGTTCTTTCTCCATCAGTCAGCACGAATCCATCACAGCTAAACAAAGGTTCAGATTTAGGTTGGAGAGTGGATGAAAGTTCCTTCATTTATGTTATATGTGATATTGATTATCCATCAGTTTCCGGGCAGGCAGAGATTAAATTAACAGATTTTGAAGCCAAAGAGGACCATTATATAATTTAGCGTCATTTTTTATATCACACAGGCTGAGAAGTTTAATTCTATTACTCTCACAAAAGAAAGACATACAGTCTTGATTTGAAAATGTCAAGACATTCATTACATCCTTCAGCAGTTTGATGCAATGGCTAATCGCCCTGACATTAACACAGGTGCTCTACTTCAAATTCAGAGCTAATTCCCAGACTTGGGTTCTGGTTATTCCTTTTTCTGCCGAAGCTCTTTAGTACATGGTGCTCTTTCCCCCTACCTCCCTTTCTTTGTGAAGTTACTAATCCGCTATAATTGAGTCACCTTTTGAGTTTCTTTTCAGTACAGTTAAACAACCTGAGCTCTTTAAATCTCACAGCCAAAATCATATCTTCCAACTCTTCAAATAGTAACTGTGTGATTTTCCTTGACTTTCCCCATTTTTTTCAGTGGATTGATGCACCCAGTCTTTGGAATAAAATGGAATATTTTAACATCATGGCCAAGGAGGTAGGAAGGAGGAGGCAGCACTCACCTCCTCTTGCTGGGTATAACTCCCATCTCCTCACTGTCTCCCTCCAGAGTGACCCTCCTTGCCTGCCACCATTCATCGTCCGAGGCGTTGATGACGTGAAGGATGTCTCCATACTTAAAACTGAGTCCTTGGCTCGGGAGGCCACTGTCTTTGCTCTTGTCATAGTCAAACATGGCTCTGTGGAAGGAAATAAAGAAGTGAAGACAGGTGATTCTATCAGTTTTGGGAACATTTACTTCTGAACAATTTGTCGTATTTTATGTTACAGCTAACCCTTGCTGCTTTCCAAAGGGAAAGGTCTTGCTCAGAGGAAAACTTTCCACTGTGAAGTTAATCTTTACAGAATCCTCCTTTTTTTAAGAGAAACTGAACAGTAAAGTAAAGCATGGTATTTACTGTTTCACTTTATGAAGAACAATCACCGTATCAGAGTATCTAGCAGACAAACCTGGTAGCCAGAAGCCCCTCTTGTCACCTCACCAACAGCAATTTGTGGCTGTTGGGCTTGCCCTTTTCCCACATTTCCCTGTGCTCAGAGAGGGGGTGTCTGGCAGACAGGGGTGCATTGGGAGGACCGAAACCGTGCTCGGGGTGATGCATTTCTTTAGGTGAATGGATGCACCTATCTTAGCATCTCCTTCAGACCAGAAGTGAGCTTTCAAAGGGAATCTCTTGATTATTCCCACTCACGGTGCTTTGGTTCATGTCCTGGAGCTGTGTTAGGTTGCACACATTGGATTCCTGAAACTGGAAACTAAACTGAAAGGTGCCCTGACCCGAGCAGCACTAGTCTGACATACCCCCCTCCAAACGCCAGCACCGCTGCTTTCCCTGCCCACCGCCAGTCCCCCGTGCCGCAGCACTTGAGCAAGCAGCCCGAGCTACTTCATTTGCTGCTGAAGATGTTTTCCACCAGTTTGAAGTGGACCTCTGCCTTGGGTATGCCTACACAAAAAAGTCCCATGTGTAGGACCAGGGTTCTTACAGGAAAAAAATACATGGGGATATTTTTCCCATATGAAGTGTTATTTAAAGATCATGCCTGTCAAGAATTGATGTTTATTTCCTATAGGGAAAATAATATGATTATAATCCTGACTATAGAAACGTTAGATCAGTAAAATCCCAAGAGGTGTATAATAATTCCTACTCTTTTATTGTCAGAAGTAAAGCCGTGGCAATCTCTTCACTAGTAAACACTTCTTTGAGAAGGATTTGATATAATTAATTGTTGTGCATTGTAGTGTAATTGCAGAGAATGATTATAGCAGCTTTATGGGTAGATTTAAAACACTCAAGGCTACCTCTCATAATGACGAGAACTTAAAAAAAAAGTTATCAGAATTGTAACTATGCAACCAAAATAATTTAAAAGCTCTCATAAGCGCCCACTCTGCATGAAAGGTCTGGTTCAGGAAGAGGAAAAATGCTGTTTGGAATATATCTTCTCTTACAAGAGTTTACAGTCATGTACTAACATGTTCAGAAAAGCCCAGATAATTCCCTTCTCTGAGGATGAAGACAATAAATAATCTTGCTGAATTTTACATAAACCATGAGCTTAGATATGCTTGTGCCTTTCTTGGTAAATGTTCTTGGACTGCATGTAAACTTTGAAATATTTTAATGACTTACCAGTGGAAATCCTTTAAAAACTTGGCTATATCTTAGGAAAAATTTACATTCATAAAGGATTCTTATCAATAGCAGGTCATCTGCTGCCTTCTCAAATAAGGCTTTCTGGGAGGAAGTATGATGAAGCAGCATATAAATCCAGAAGCAGCTAAGTACCATCAGTCACCTCTTCTTAACCAATTAATGACACCTGATCTCTGGAGAAATGGCAGTGCACACACAAACGGGCATACAACATACCATCCTGTTGGTATTGCCCTTATCAGCATGCAGTGGTCTGAGTTTTACCACTGTATTGAACAGTCGTCATCTTAAAAATTCACTGAATAATTGTCCACCTTGCCATGGAAGCCTTTCAACATCTCAAAACCCTAACCACGCAGTTGGCGACCATGCTGGATACTGGGCAGATGTAATACAATCCTGAATGCATGCATAATTAAGTTACTCAAACAAATGGCAGTATCTTCTGTTGCAGAGAATATGCAAGACTGTCACATCCCAGATGTAAAACTGGAAATGCTCCATAGTTGGCAAGTTCTAAGATGAAGGGTGCATTTCAAAAGCTAAGTAGTAGAAAGAAAGTAGGGCAGTGTTCTTTGTCCTTGAACAGACACTTGCACCTCAGAGCCCACATATTAACTTAAAATTACCGACTGCCATCGTGCTAGCTGATGTTAACGATGAATGCAGATGGCAATGTTTGCCACTGACTTACTTTGATTGGAGTAATCATGTGCAATGCTAATTAAAATGAGATTATAGATCTCAGACAAGAGAATTTTTGAGCACGCTTTTGACTGAGTGAAAGATTTTGTGGCTGCATGCTCTACAGATGTTGATTACTCCATTAGTAAATGAAAATTATGTGAGAGCTGACTTCAGTGCTCTTTCCTAAACATTTCAAACTAAGAGCCAGGTTTAAGTTGATAACGGAACCGTATTTAAGCTTACAACTTTGATGGCATTGCTGGCTCTGTAAAACATACTTTTAAAAGTTGGCAGTTGCCCAGCTATAAAACAGAGTTCTTCACTCTAGGCACTCTAGGCACATGTATGCCTGTAGAAGTTAAGATGACTACCTTGGGCAATCGAGACCTAGGCACACTCATCCTCATGTCCTCCTTTCAGTTCTCAGGCTGTAAGTACAATTTGGATCTCTACATGCCCAACTGCAAGCTCTAGTTTTACTTATTTAAGAGGCTGATATGTCATTTCTAATTTTCTACCTGACGAACAGCACCCAATTCTGTTTGTGCTCAGTCTTGCAGTGGTATATAAAAATAACACATCTGCATCTGTTGAGTGTCAACTGAAGTGATACAAAATGAATGCAGCCAGACATCTCATTTGGTAAAGGAACCGAGCAGGGCAGACAGAAAAAGATGCTTTTTGTTTGTTTGTTTTGCTCTTTCATGCTTTTGGACAATGACAGCCCACTCTTACAGGGTGCCACACTATATCCTGCAAGCACTGAAACTTTCACCTGACAGGAAAGTTCAGCTCTCAGCAAAGTCTATTTGATCTCTGCAAGATTCTTTACCTGGATAACATACGAAGGTATGTTAGATACCTTAGACAGGTTCTGCCATGCCATGGGGAATATCAGAGGAAAGGCTAAAATTTAGTAGCATCTTTGCAGAATATTATATGTTGAGGAAAGGACATAAGCAACCCAGTCCAGCAGGAGACCCACCCTCCCACAGAGCACCCGCCACCCGTCTCTGAGAGATGAGCATCATATTTTCCTTGCAGTTAGAGAAGGACCAGCACGATCAGGACCTGACTGCCATAACTCCCCCAGACAAGTACTCTTCCAAAATGAGATGTCTAAAAGAAACAGCAGTGTTATTCAAACCAGCCAGAGGATTTAACCCATGAAGACATGTCACAGTGCCTCTCGCTGTGATGAGTTAGATGTGTCTCCACACAATACAAGCAGCTACTGGGGAGCCTGCTCAGCAGAGCTGAAGAGCTTTCTGAACTTGCTACCGTGACTATATGTTTTCTTATGGCTGAGTCTGCTTATTCGTGGGTTGCTCAGGCAGTTCTTCAAGGCACTGAGCCATAACTCATTTTTAGTGTCTTTTACTGCAATTTTAAAGAATAATAGTCTCAATAACCTTCCAGCTTTCTAATGGCACTTATCTGACAGGCTTCGTTACTAACAGCTTCTCCTTTCTTTCTCCGCAACTGATAAAAGCCCATCTTAAAGAGCAGTTCTTCTTCTTTCAGGTGTTTTATAACCTCAAGTAGCTGCTTGCATCCACTGTTCAGCCCTTTTTGAATCATATAGGACAGAACCAAGAGCTCTACAAGGCTTTCTCTGTGGCAGTAAGGGCTCTTTCTCCAGTCAGCTGATTAAGTCTACTTTTGAACTGGGATAGTCAATTTTTAATAACAAAGGAAATCAGTTTAAATTATTTAACTTTCATTTGAGAGCTGTCACCAATGTCGTGATCACACCAGCATCAGAAAAACTCCTGTCCAGTATCTTCTAGAGAGTGCCTTTCACAAACAGGACCCTGGGTTACACAGAACAGTTAATACATTTTGAGGTTACAAATATAGTAAGCCCAGTGATTACTGTAAGATGCAGATAAAACACTGAAATAGGGAACAGAGCTTCCTACAAACTAGTTAAACTGATGTGGTGAAATCATGATTTGGCCATCTTAGTTCCCTTACTAGAAAAACAGCAATAGGAGTGGGTGTGATTATCAAAAGCATAAAGTATAGGCACCAAATTTCCATTAACACCTTTCAATTTTTTCCTCAATTCCCATTTTCTGCATGAGTTTGGGAAAACTGTTTAATATCTGTACAACATTTGGAAAGTGAAAAGTGTTATTCAAGTGCTAAGTATTGCTGCTGTCTTCTTGGTGAAATCCTCCTGCTTGTAGAAAATTAAGAAACACTGTTCTGAGAAGTGAAGCAGAAGGTGCAAATATTTAGGACAAGATGGATATCACAAATATTTAAGAGTCTTGTTTCCCTGATATTATTCCAGACTTCAGAAGTGATCATTACACTAGGCTAATCCCAGCAGTAATTTGGACAGAACCTAACAGGTTTTATTTTTGTGCTTGGGTGGTTCTTAATCATTTTGAGGAACCCACATCAGTGAAAAACACGAGACAAGCATTTCACAACAGCATCAAAAATAATTGCTCAAAAATTGTTTGAAATGAAAATACTGCCAGTGCCAAGCTGTAATATACTGCCAAATATGCAGTGAGGTGTCCATATGGCAGTGAAGACCACTAAAACAGGGGCATTTTTTTTTCCTCCACTTAGTGTAAACTCTTCAGCATTTGAGGTAAGTCCAAAAGCTAAATTGCATTGTGCAGTAAATTTCTATTTCTAATGACACCTGTCCTTGCAGTTAGAGTAATAAATGTTTGACATAGGAGAAAATATATTAGCTTTAAGGAAACAGCAAATCAATTCATTGTGCAGTCCCATATATTGCAACCTATTGGCACCCACCATGTCTATGTTGTTAGCAGGATTTTGAGAATGAAAAATAGGATACAGAAAGACTAAATGATCTTGCTAAGCCTGTGTCAGAAAAGGGAACTTAACAGAGAAACATAGCTTCCTCAGCTAACGCTATAAACACCTTTTGGAATTTAGTAGTCTTCATGATCTCCCTGACAAGGCAAGGGATATTAATGCATTTACATCACAGCAATATATTTTGCTGAATGCTCCTGTATGTTCAGTGCAAAACCCCAAAATCTTCAACTTCCATATCACTGCACTACGGCCAGTAATCTCAATTTGATACAGTTCAGGTACTGCATGGAAGCTTTATTTGCATCTTTGAAATTACTTTCTGCTGGCACAGATGGGAGTTTGCACATAAATTTACAGACTGCTCTTTGCCATTTACTTGGTTATGAAATGACAACAACATTTAGCAAGAGAGATCTTCAGCTTCTGTAAACAGTCCTAACTCTTCTGCAATCTGCCAGCATATCTGCATTTACACCACTTAAGAGTATTACTCTCCTCTCTGAAAATTTCCTTAGCAAAGGTTCTCAGACATCAGGCTATAAAACATCATCATAAGGGGGAGATACTTTATTCAGCTTCTTCTCTACATCTATCCTACCCCCCGCCCTTTTTTTTTTTTTTTACAAATGGGGAAATCCAGTGCAGAGAGGTTTAATCATTTGCCTGGGTTTAGGCAGTAATTCAGCATCAGAGTCAGAATCAGACCCCAAGTTTCATAGCTGTCTTTTCTGCACTCTCAGTAATAGATGTATTTCCACCCACTTGCAGGCTCAGCTTGAAGAAAACATTAGAAGAAAATGAAAGAAACCCCAGCTTAATTCATTGCTATAGCTACAGCAGAGAGCACAGCAGCACTGTGATAGAAGCAGCCATTGCCATACAATTAAGATGCCATTAAAAGGGTTAAATCTTCACATAGTGACATGTCAGTAAACACTTTCACCTTCTCCTCCCAGCTTCATTTCCATCTGGAGAAGCTGAACAGGTAAATCCTATGCTTAGAGCATAGAAAAAGTTGCTCTCGCCTTGTGAGGTGTGGGAAGCTCCGAAGTGCTGCTTGGTACGACTGGAGGCTGCCAGAATAGCCCCTGTGCTGGGGATGATCCAGTCGTACATTGTCACCTCCCCTGAAGGAGTGGGAGGGGACTGCTTTATTAGCTTTTATAAGGAATGTACTACTACGACAATGTGGTTTCAACAAAAAACGTCTGAATGTTTGACTTGTTACCTACAACTCAAAGATACTGTGATTCTTGCTTTTTTGTCTTGTCTCGTCTCATCTCGTTTTGTCTTCTCTTCTCCTCTCTTCTCCTCTCTTCCTCTTGTCTTCTCCTCTCTCTTCTCTTCTCTTCTCTTCTCTTCTCTTCTCTTCTCTTCTCTTCTCTTCTCTTCTCTTCTCTTCTCTCTATCCTCTTCTCTCTTCTCTTCTCTTCTCTTCTCTTCTCTTCTCTTCTCTTCTCTTCTCTTCTCTTCTCTTCTCTTCTCCTCTTCTCTTCTCCTCTTCTGTCTTCTCTTCTCTTCTCTTCTCTTCTCTTCTCTTCTCTTCATATTTCCTGTCTTGATGATGTTGCACCTCTTCATGAAGCTGATCCCCTCAACCTTAAGTACTGCAGTTGAGCTGAGAGGGACAAGTGTTAGAAGCACCCGTGTTATCAAATTCAGTCATGCCAAGGCACTGCCACGTGGTTGCCATGTGGACGTTAGCACAGGTCAGGAACCATTCCCAGCAACAGTGTGGATGCACCTCCCTTTTATGGTGAAGAGGATATAAAGGGAAGGATATGGGCTGTTGCGGTGGGCCATGGGGGATAGCACTGACGGAGAGCCGGAGGGAGTGGAGCTGCCCCTCAGGAACCTTCACTACACCAAATCCCATCGCACATTTGCATTCAAGCCTTTTCCGTTTGCTACCATGTTATTTCTGTACTTCATTCAGCATTTCCTCCATTCAGTCCAAGTCATTCTTTATCATTTTGCTCCTAGTGGGAATTTGGCAGAGTGTTATGCCATGGACTTCAGTGCAAAAAAAGGATTGGAGACAGCAGTATTAGTTCCAGAAAAATTTCACTAAGAGGAGGGAGATATTTTCTTTATGGTGTTTACACCGCACTGCCATTTGTCCTCAGGGAATATTTTGTTCATTTTGCAGATCAGACCACGGTTCTTAATGTCAGCTCCTATGAGCCAATGTTTATGTTGTTGATGGGGTCTTTAGCAAGTGCTCATGTTCTCTGCAGGAAATGGGTTCTTCTCTACTGAAAAATTTAAGTCAACATTTTCAGAAGTTTCGATCAATGAGTGTATGTTGCACTTCTCTGCTCTTGCTATGCAGCACCATACAAGGTCCTGTGTTAAAGGCAAAAATCTCTCACAGCCCACAGTGAGGAAGGTCCGACAGCTTTAGTCTTTCAGCTGTGGACGTGGACAGAACTCGGATTACTCCCAGGTTTGCCTGGCTTTAAGCTCTTCCAGCAGGAACTGAAAGGTGGCTTTAGAAAGCAAAGCTCTTTCATGTCTTCCCTTGGGCCCGCACAAGGAGAATTCATTTCAGGGTACACTCACTTTTTTGTTTCTTTGGCATTTTACAAGGCATAAAAGGGCCAAACAGAATTCCCTTCCTGCTTGCAAACATCTGAAAGCAGTATCAAGCTGTGTGCATGTGCCTTGCCCTTTCCATAATTTATTGACTAGGAAAAATTGGCTGCCAATTTCATCGGTGATAAACGCAGAAGTTTTTAAATACATCTGCATTGTATTCAATGTATTCCAGATTTAGAGTTTTAAGGTTTGCTTTAAAGCTGGGAGACCGCCTCAGGTCAGAACACTAATTAGATTTAGCCTTAGGTATTTTGACAAACTGCAGAGAAGATCTGCAGCAGCATCTTGATTCTGGAGTGCTTCTTCAGCCTTCCTGAATTTGTGTGTGAAATTTCACAGTAAAACCCCAAACTTGTAAGTGACATTCAACTTTCACAGTAAACTGGAAAACTTAGGCCAAGTTTGCTCTAAGTTGTTGTTGTTTGTTGTTTTTTTTTTTTTTTTTTAAGAAATGAGATCATTTTTGACTGACTGTGACCTGGCCTGTGCATTATGCATCAAAATGATGTGAAATTTGTGTTCTTGTTTTTTTCTTTTCTTTTTTTTTGTGTGTGTTTTTTTTCTTTTCTTTTTTTTTTTTTTTTTCTTTTCCTCCCCATGCAGACTAAGTGAAACTGCTGCTTGACTACGTCTCTGGTTTCTGTCTGAGGAATCTGTGCAGTTTCTCAGCACAGATTCCTGTGTTGTGACATTTAAGATTATCCATATCAAGAAAGCAAAAGCGACTGGATGTCAAATCAGGGGTACTTTAAACTACTGGGTAATTCACCTGAAACTGCAACCTGTGAGTTGCATAGTTTGACACAGGAGCCAACGAGTCATTGTGTGATTCTTAGTTTTAAAGAAATAATAACTTATTTGCTGTCTGATAACATTAATTTAGGGATTTTTTTCCCCCCCAGGGAAAATAAAATAAATAAAATAAAAACTTAAAATAAAATAAAATATTATTTTTCAAAGACAATGAGACTTAAAGGGAATATTGTGACTCTGCGTAGCACAGCCTGTAACCACCTCCCTCCCTCCCTCCCTGCTCCCAAATGTGTCTTCCTTTTAATACAGAATACACTGTAAAAAAGCACTGAATTATTTTTTTTTTAAGTAATTGGTTTACAGTAGTTCTAAATATTACAATAGCTCTCAAGGATCTGCTTTGGGTAGTCGCGTTTTTTAGGTAGTTGTCTCAGATACCCTGTAGTTTGCAATTGCTTTCTCTTAGACCTAATCATGACCTGTATCCGTTAGCAGCTTTTAAAATTACATTGTGGACAGGCTGCCCACAGAATTCATTGTGCTTCCACTGAGTTATAATCAAAAGCAAATTTTCAGTCACGAAAGAACCCCACTGATAACATAATTATTACTACCAGCCAGATATATGATGGCTTTTTTGTTTTTTTGGACAAGGATATTAGACATCTGGAGAACTAAAGTAAGAGAAAGCCTTCCTACGGAAAAATGATCCACTTTTATGATTTGTATAATTTGAACATAATGGCAACAAAAAGAGTGGTAAGAGATGGACTAAGCATAATGACTCTAGCACTGAAAAACACCCCAGAGAAAAAATTCAGACAAATGTGGCAGTGAAATGGAATATTAATTTTTCTTTCTTTCCCCCAGCCCCCCCAGAAATCAACACGTAATACTGGAGTGTTGTCAGTCAGAACATTCTTACATACTTCCGTTGCAAGAAGTGTAGAGGCTGGGGAAGTCTACAGACTTTCCTAGCATGGAAGTGCTCTTTTGTTTATATCATAATAAATCTTTTTATACATTCCAACCTTTAGAAATTATTTTTGAAAAAGAACTGTTCTCTAGCTATTGAAAAAGCATAGACAGGCAAAACTAGGAGAAAGTATTAGTGAGACAGAACATTGGCTACTCTGTCTTTGATGAGAGAGGGCACTTTGGAAAAGTCAAGATATTTGTTTGCAACAGCTCTTTCTTAGTAATGGTTTCTGCTTGGCCTTGAATGTTGTCCTTTGACAAGGAAAGAGTCAGAAGTTGGATTTGCATTGTTACTGCGTCGCCTGACTAGGTTCTTCTGAAATAATGAGGTGCCACATGCATACAGGAACTACACCATGGAAAAGCACCGAAAATTATTATGGAAATTAATTCTCCTGCCTAATGTGGAGAAATCTACTAAATCCATAAACTCTGCTGCATGCAACTGTTTGAGAAATCATAAAAACATTTTGTCTCTAGGCCAAAACTTGAAGAGCTCATTAAGGGTTTACTCAGTCAGTGGGAGGTTGCTGATAGAGTGAGTCCTTTGTGTTTTAGCACAGACTTCAACTGGAAGCAATGCAATTAATTTTTAGGTTTGACTTTGTCTCTTTGAAAAAAGGGTAATTTTGCAAAGATCTGAATGCTATCAAAGTCTAAACTTGTATTTTTATGGCACAAAGGTCAAGTGACTCTACATAACCTCTGGTTCACGAGGCCAAACATGAAATCTCTAAAGGCTTCAGATTTACAAGGTGGAACTCTATAGAAATCAATAGATGTGGAACAATGCCAAAGGCCTGAGCTGAACTCAGCTGAAATCTTCTAAACTGTAATGGAAATAAGAGAGAAAGTTTGCCTGAAAGAGCAGCAGCTATGAGAAATGATGTACTATTTGGTCAACCACTTCTGTGGATTCC
This sequence comes from Astur gentilis, assembly GCF_929443795.1. Taxonomy (NCBI): domain Eukaryota; kingdom Metazoa; phylum Chordata; class Aves; order Accipitriformes; family Accipitridae; genus Astur; species Astur gentilis. The sequence goes on from NC_064898.1 coordinate 20,830,507, forward strand.
TTGAGCTACTATCTGTCAACCCTTACCCATCACAAAAAGGTTTACCCCTCCAAGTTTTATTCTGTGATTGGGTTGAATGTTTTCCTAGTAGATGATGTTTCCTATAAACCTCCATCTTCTGGAGTCAAACGGATACTTCAAAAGCTCAGTTTTCATCAGTGTCTGCTTCTCATGGAGAAAAGCTTGAAAATCAGATGCCAGAATATGCAAAAGCAGAAACAAACAAACAAAAAGGGCAAATAAAAATAATGGTCTTTGGTGTCGCCTCACCAGTGTCAAAACATTGTGATTGTTTGTTCTTAATGGTTAGATCTGGTGGTTTCACTATGTGTGTGGTTGTCAATCCTCTTTAGAAATGGACTTTGAAGAAAAAAGTTCTGATCAACCACTATTACCCAAAATATTTAACAGCAGCAATATGTATTTTAATATTTATTAAACAAAGTTGCAAGAGGATGATGCTAAACTTCTTAGCTTCCCTCCTTTAAACAGAAAATTAAGCCTGTGCTGCACTGAGCTCCTTGCCGCTCATCATTCGCTCCATTGCATTATCCACACCCTCCTTCTCCGGGAGCCCTGGCTCTCACGCGCTCAAAAGCAGGATTAAGGGTAACATCAGAAGTTCCTGCGTCCCATTTTTAGAGGTAAATTAAGCACATCTGAGCCTAGGTTTTGTAGACTTTCAATGAAGATGAGACTTTGAATTGCTAAGTCGCTTTGAAAACGTTACCCTAAGCAGCTTTAAGATTGACAGAATTTGCCTTAAGCTGCTCCAAGGCTGACAAGACGAAGGTCTGGTGCAGTCACAGAAGCGCTTTGATTCTTTGCTCTTGGATGGTGCTAGGACCAAGGATAAGCCATTTTTTCTGCTACCATGAACAAAGCTCAGAGTGTTGATGGTTTTGTCCGTAATGACACTTGCTTGTTCTGTGTGTAATTCCTGATTTAAGCAAGGACACTAAGCAACAGAACTGGGACCTTTCCTTTTAATATCTTCATTTAAAATGAGTCTCATGGCAATAAAAAGCCTAAAAATAAATCTTCCAGGAAAGCCAGCTGTGTTCTTCTCCCTCCCCCTGCAACAAAAAGTTTCTACCTATACTGGCTTAAGCTTACCTTGATTTTAAGACATTCCTCTGTCCTGCAGAAAAAAAAAAATATACCATGAACCCCTACTTCTACTTAGCAATTAATTTTAGATGGGAAATGTTTATCAGAAGCCATGTCCTTAAGTTTAGGCAAAGTAATAATAGCAGTCTTTTGAGTCAGGCTCCTAAAAATAATTTTCTTTAGCATTTGAGTAATCTGACCAACTTCAAGCAGATTCAAGCAGATTACACGTACTTAAAAGTTATGCATTGACACTTATCTGTGCCATAGAATATTTTATGTAGTAGAATATAATTCATGGATGCACTTGCTTTTCTAATATTGCTCATAGGTAAATATTTTCTATCAAATTTATTTTTAAAAAACTAACTGCACATTTCAGGATGTAAAACTCAGTTTGAAACCTCATGCACCACTACCATTTCCTAAGCCTGAATCAAATGATTGTGTCATGCCGGAAGCTGGAACACGGTACAGCTTAATGTTAGATTTGTGTGTGCAGGAAATACAAGACTGAGGCAGCAATGATAAAAATCTAATTTATGTCTTTGGCAGCTATAAATGAACAGTAATGTCCTCACTGGCTTACACGTTATGCTGGAATCTTTCCTCTGCTTTTAAAAACTTTGAATAATGCCCTCTACAAAAAGGTTTTGTAGTGGGGAAGGTTGTCGAAGAGATCAGTTGAACAAGTATCTCTTTGTGTGTCATGTTCATCATGGGCTGATCCAAGAATTTTCTCATTTTATGTTGCTTGCTGACCTTGATGACGTATTTGATAAGGCTTGCTAGAGAGGTGGTCCATGCCCCAAGCCTGTCAGTGTTTAAGAGGCATTTGGACAATGCCCTTAACAGCATGCTTTACCTTTTGGTCAGCCCTGAATTGGCCAGGTGGTTGGACTAGGTGATCCTTGTAAGTCCCTTCCAACTGGACTGGACTGGACTGGACTGTTCTATTCTATTCTAGGGAGGAAAAGCCTCTGTAAGAACAACAAACCTTATCATTAACAAGGAAGGTGCATGAGGTCAACTCTCTTGCTACCACTGTGGGAAGGAGGAGCAAATCCCACTCTCCCAACAGAGAAATCCATAGAAAGCATGACAAGAACTTTTCTGAAAATCCAGTACTTGATACAATGGACCGTGTAGGAATAAGGAAGAGCACTGGACAACATTCACATTTGCATTACTCAGGGATAGTACATCACTAGTGGAGCTGCTCTGAATGTGCGGGAGAGGGCAGAGTCTCACCAGGAGGATGGTGAGCACTGGTGCAGGCAGTGCAGAAGTTCTGCAATTTTGGGAGATAATAAAAACTCAGCTGGACAAGGCCTTGAGCAACTTAATGTAATTTTGAAGCAGATTCTGCATTGAGAGGCAGGTTGGACATGCAACCTCAAGATAGTCTCCTCCAAGCTAAATTACCTATGATCATATCGGTTCAGAAGGACTGAAGTATAAAATATGTTGAGACACAGGAGTTTATCTCAGATGATGTTTATCACTTTTGGGCATATCAAGAATTTTTTAATATATATTCTGTATAAAATGACAGTCAGACTTTGGTGTCTGAGAGACAGCATTTTCTGCAGTGGGTAAAAATATTTCACTTCGCTTAAAACTTCCTTGATGTATGTAACTGAGGACGGTAGAGAGATGCTCAAGCTATGTACAAGTTCAGGTGATGTTCTTCAGAACCGTGCACTGATATTAAACCAATCTTCAAAGCATTATAGCCATGTTAAAGCTGTACCTCACCATGGCTGATATGGCTGTACTGTAGTGATTTGGGAACTAGAGTGTGTCTGGTAGCTCAGCCATCCTCAGGCAGTGTAGGCACCCCCAGTGTGACTGTGGGCTTATGGTAGAGAGGGCTTTCTTTGTTCATATTTTGGGAAAAACAAATTAGGTGCAATGCAGAGATTATTAGAGGAATCTAAACTCCCCAAACAGTAAAGGAGAGAGCTAGGTACCTAAGGGAAAGGAAGAATTCAGACCATTTACATTAAATGAGAAAAATAGGCTGATATAGGTGGTGTGAACATTTCTCTAAATTGATATCCTGTTTCCCTACTTGTAAAATAAGAATACTTAAGGAGCGTATTGTGAAGTGCTCAGAGAGTACGGTAAAGTGGCAATATCGATGCCTGTAATGGGTAAATTAAACATAAAGGGTGAAATCTCTTTCATTTCGATAGAAGGAAGCATCTGTTGAAGCTACACATTTTGTCAGAAAAGCCTGCAGTGTAAATCACGCTGTCATTTAGCATTTGCCTATACAAAAACTGTGCCATTAAAATGAAACGAGTCTTACAGAATAACAGCATAGAGCCCCAAAAGTAAGTTCTTTTTTTGATTCTGACATCCCAGGGAGTCATGGAAAAACAAACAAGAAAGAAAGCGAACAAACACACATCTCTGACTGAAAAGATGTTTTTCTTTCACTTCATGTGGACAAGATTGTTTGAAATATTCATCAACAAGATTTTTTTGCCTGGACCAATTCTTAGACTTTTTTAGTATTTCATAGCCTCATTTACAAGCTGTAGGAACTTCGTATTTGTTTACTTCAACATGGAAACAGCAATGCAAATCAGTGGGTGATTTAGAGGCTGAGTAAGGATGCTCTCTTTGGACAAGGCTGTGGTGTACAGTGGGGAGAGAACGAGACCATATGTGCCCTGTCCCTAGGTGCTCCCTAAACATCTGCTGCTAACCACTGTCACAGAAAGGACACTTGGCTAGATGCGCCTTTCTTCTGAGCCAGGGTAGCTGCAAAACAAAATTGATGTCACTTTTATAGAGGAAAATAGATACAGAAGGTGGGAAACTGAAACTGCCTGCACAGCTTGCATTAGTGCTGACAAGAGAAAGGACGTGGAAAATTTTCAGTGTTTCAAAAACCAAACAAAGCAATCCAGAAGGAAAAAAAAAAAAAAAAAATCAAACACTTGAAATATCTGCAGGTGACAAATTATGAAAACTTGCAGCTTAAGGAAAATCAGGTCGAACGCTTCAGTTTGCTGACAGTTTTCCCTGCGTGTAGGTGATGACTCTCACCAGTCAGTCAGTGGGGGAAGAGCAATTCCCAGCACCCAGGATCCTGCGCAGGCAGCCCAGGGACTGCCCGACATCAGCTGGGAAAACTCACAGGGGCCAGGGAGGGACGATCACTGTGGAGTTTCCATGTATGTGTCATTTCCAGTGCTATATCAGAAGATTTCTTGACCAGAGCTACCCTGTATCTCCTTGATTGAGGCCTGTGTTTGATGATTAGGATTGCTTCAGCAACCTGAACGCTGCTATAGCATATAGAGTGCTGTGTTGCATTAAACAGCAATAAATACTGTAAGCAGGGGTTTCAAACCACCTTTGCCTATCTGCCTTAACTTTGTAGATTGACCACAGCACTTTGTTCCCAGATGTGTGGTCTTGAAATCGTTTTTACTACATCAATATCCAAACATTTATCTTACGTTCAGCTCTACCATTCCTACCTCTGGCTTTATAGGATCAAACTCCATTCAGCTGTTTAACACAACTTCTGACTAGCAGTGCAAATGCCATCTTTTTAATAGTTCTCCTTCTGTCTCTGTCTCATTAACTTAATATTTCCCATCAAACATCAGCTAAGGAAATACCTGTTTCTCTAGCAACGTCTGAAATGTTTCCTTTCCATAGCTGTGATCTATCACTGCAGTTCTGTCAGTAAGCTCTGTAAAGTGAACCAAGTTAATGGAAGGACTCTAAACAGAGCGAGCTTGTATTGCGATGAACAACTTTTCCTTTGTATATAAACAAGCAAGTCAGTACAAGATGCAATGTGATGAAACAAAAATAAATTAAAAAAAACTTTAAAAGTACAAGATGCAATGTGATGACATAAATATAAATTAAAAAACCTTAAAAAGTAAGACTGTATGGAACTTAATTTATCTTCAAAGGTTCTTCTGCCTTATGATCTCAAAATCTGCATCTTAAAATCCCTTTCTGAAGTTAAGACTGAGAGTAATAATAAGTACAGGCACTACCTTCTTTACCACAGTCATTTATTAAGCGAACCCTCATTGCAGCATGCGACTGCCTCTGAGGATAATTTCAAAAAACCTTCCCAAGTGTCCCACATAGCGGGGCCACATCTGAAAATCTTTGTCCCTCCTGCAGCCACAGCAAGAATTTACCGCCACTAATTTATCAGTCGCGCCGCATTACTGATCTTTAGCGAGGCGAGTTGAGATTTTTCATTTTCTTAATTTAAGAGTTTGTATTACCGTTCCTCCCTTTACACAAGGCTGAGGGATCTCCTGCACACAACAGTGGAGATGTCTACGCTTTCAGCTCATCTCCAGTGCGAGCCTCTGCCCAAGTCCAGGCTCAGCTGGGGCAGGCTCGGCTCTGCACTGCCGGACTCTGCGGGGGCACCGAGGAGAAGGCGCGGTGCCCCCTCCAATCCTTTCACAGCCGAGGTGCAAAACAGGACAAAGACAGGCTGTCCTGGCCTTAAGACGTTACTGTTGGCACCTCTGACGTACTCTTGTACCTCCCCAAATCTTGTTGGCAGCTCGGGTAAGACCAGCCTGAAGGAGTTGGGCTACCGGAGTCCCTCCCAGCTCCGAGTGTGTCCCAGAGCCGACAGGAGCCTGTCTTCAGACACATCTCCGTCTTAGCTCTTCTGGCTGGCTGCTGTAAGTATCCCAACACTCAAAGTACTTGCTGCCACGAATCCAATCCTTGGCACCTAAATCATCTCCCCCCAGCTCAAGCTGATACCTTTCGGTCAGTGAGATCGGTCCTTGGGGGTTCTGTGCTCAAAGCTGGGGACAATTTTGAGGAACTGCAAACCCGAGTGTTTCACTACTCAGCATCCTTTACCAAACGCCTGTCTCTGGGCCCCTGCCTCTGTCTTTATAAAGGAAGGATGGACGGCATTTCCCTGCCGTGAAGGAGAACGGTGAGGATAACTATGGTAAGGATTGTGCAGCATTCAGATACTAAATACCAATTACACAGGGCACTGGGGTGTAATAAGAAATCTCAGGAAAGAAAAGGCCATAGCAATAAAGCTAAATGAATTATTTACAATCAACTACAGGATGCATTTAAGGATGAAGCCACAGAAGAGCCTTTCAGACCTGTCAAATCAATGGAATCATCTGCACTTGATGTGTCAGTAGACAAAGTTTAATAACAAATCAATAAAATGAATAGTAATAAATTACCAGGATGAGAGGAATGACTCAGCCATGTGGAAGTGGAAAATATGAAGCCAGTTTTTTAAAGGGAGATCAGAAATAAAATTAATCTGACTTGAGTAACAGGTTGATCTATTTAAACTCCTTAGAGGAACAGTAAACTCGCAGACCAGGAATATCGCTTGGCTTTCCAGAAAGCTTCCTCACCTCATGTAAAAGATATAGTGGTCTAGGAGTGAAGGATTAATAAATGTTTAAAGAATAGGAAACAAGGGTTAACTAAGAAGATTTTATTTTCACAATAGAGCAATTCCCGTAAGTGATCTAGAAAGGGTGGTGAAAAATGAGGCAATAATACTTACTGCAACCCCAAAAACTGACTGAGAAGACTTGTGAAAGGATTTCAAAATGTCAGGTGAATGGATGATAAAATACTTGATGAAATTCAGTGTCAATAAATGTAAAGGGAGGCATGGGGAATATTAGTCCTTTGTAAAGGTATGTACTAATATACACTATCTAAGCAATTACTCCCCAGGGAAGAAATACTGGAGGCTTTGTATATTTTTCCAGGAAAACAGGAATTCAGTGCTTGGCAGTAGTGAATTTGTACCTGGAATTTAAGGAACTTTAATAAAGACCCAAACAGAAATCTTTGTTATTATACCACGATACAGACACCCCCACACCTCTACTACAGTCAGTCCTCTGATCCCCTCGTCCCGAAGAGGCAGAGAAGGAGCAGAGAGGCCAATACGGGCAATCTTCTCGCAGGCACAGATGATACAGACTAGGATTTCTCAGCTTTAAAACAGGTGACCAAGAAAAGAGTATAATAAAAGTTAATGAAATTACAAATTTCAGGGAAGAGGGAATAGGGGACACTTGCTCACTGTTCTCACAATACAAGAAATGGAGGGAATCGGAATTTAACCACTAACAGATGATATACAGTATGCAATTAACCAGTGGGTGTTGTAGAGTCTGAAAATTTAAATGGCCCTAAAAAAATTCTCCCCAAAAAGAGAAAAATCCATCGAGGACTGTTTTATAGTCTCAGAAGATCTGCTGTCAGATACTATTTGAGACAGAATAATGGGTGGGAAACACCTTTGGTCCAACTGAGTTTGGTGGTCATGTTCACCTTCACACGTTCACCCTCCACCACTGGGGCTTGGGTTTGATCTGTAGAACTCGAAACAGTAGTCATTTGGCTTGTGACAACCTGCTTGAAAGACAACTTTTATGTTTATGTCCTGCCATATTCCAACTAAGAAATTCAAGCTGAAACCCCATTTGTACATACGTGATGCAGATGCCCATAAACAGAGCTGGGAACCACTCCTAGGGCCAGCAATTTTCTTCAGGCTATGTAAGTCGCTGTCTATATCTCTGTTTCTTCACCTAGTCCTTCCTTCAGAGAAAGCTTAGAGATATGAAAAACACTAATTGGGAGATGGATATGACTCTTTTTATGTTATTAAAAAACCATCTCTTTCGGGCAATGCCCTTCCCTTTTCCTTTCTTCTGATGGGTAGGTTTAAAGGGATGGTGCACTCAATTTTTATCTGAAAGTCTTGGCACAGTCACTAAGGATTTTAAATCAAAATAATGTAAATTAATTTAGAGAATATTATTTTAGGTAATCTTTTGGTTTTCCACTGTTGAGTAGTGTTGCATGATTACACTGAATACAAGGATTGAATACACATCACAGATTTAAGGGCACTGAAAAATCTTCCTGAAACACAAATTTTACTGGCTGATTCATTGTTTCCATGAAAAACTAGAATATTTTTTTTCATTACAGAATTTTACTGGTGCAAGACTTAGTACATAAAATAATTTAAAAAACCTACCTATATATGTTTAGGTTTACAAGACAGTGGCTGCATGCACATCTTTCTAACCTAGCACAGTAATATTAGGATTTTAACCAAAGTGTTGAATACATTTAATGTCCTCATAGAGCACCATATTTCTTTTTGTAGTTAATCCAAGTATCCCTCATTTTTTAGAGAAAATCTCCCATTACAAATCTAGGTCTTTTTGCCTCTGGGTAAAGACATGAGCAGAAGGGTAATTTCCTGGAAACTGTTTCTCAAACTTTGCTAGTAAAAATGCTTGCATTTCTAGGGAAAATAAACTATTAAATTGGATGATAAATAAATGCTGAAGCAGCAACATCTAAAGAAATGTTTTAAGGACTATTTTATATGCTTACACCTCATAATAAACTAAATAAGAGAAATATCATCATGATTTTGCTCATGCAAAAAATGCCTTGGAAAAAAAAGTTGCCATGTACTCCCTGAAGATGTCTTTGTTCTTGTCTCTTGCTAAATGACTGACAGAGTAAAAATGAAGTGATTAACTTCTAGCTGACAGAAAACAGTAACATGGGTCTGTAATGATGGCACCCGCGAGTGGCATAGTGTCCTACTTATCTGCATTTTAAAGCAACAGCTGCTGGGTCTTTTGCAATGTCTGCAGAATTTTAAAGAGAAGCAAGATTAGAAACAACAGTACATCCTTACTACAAATGCCACAAAACTGGCCCTCACAAGACAGAGATTGAGCAGAAAGTGTTGGGCATATGTGAAATAATTACACTGGGGGGAAAAGCAGCTCTTGTAACTCTTGACATCTATGTAAAAATACCCTGGCATTTCTGAATCAACATAACCTAGATGTATGGTTTCACCGTCTACCAAATTTCCTCTAGACAGAGACATTTGTGTTAAAGATCTTTTTGAATCTGGACACTTTTCCTAAAAGAAGTTAATTAGAAAAGGATGCAGATGCCTTATTGTCAGACTACATTTACACAGTTAGATGTCTCTGCACTGGAGAATGCTCAGTACTGCCAGCTGGTTTGCAACCTCACTGTCCAAGGCTAATCCCCTCTAGCACATACGAGCTACACGACACATCCTATGGCCCTGAGAAACAATTAGTTTAAGAATGTGGTACTCCTCTTCAAAGTGGCTGAAGTAATGTGAACACATGTCGTAGCCTCACAGCCCATGTTTTATAGCACGACACCAGAAGAGTGTTGCATGTCCTGAACAAGCAGCATGAGGGTATACGGGGATCCCTTAGAGCGAAAGTCTGCAAGACTGTGTCATGCAAAGAGAACCAAACACAGTGATGTCTTATCCATGCTGGCCAAAGAAATCTCTGGAGTGAATGGTCCTAAAAATAACCTATCCACATTTGGTCTTGAAGGGAACTAGTTAGTTTGCTCCAAAAGAGAGCTTGGGAGTAAACGAGCCGTACAGTGTGAGCAGTCAAGGCCCTGGGCACAAACTGGGCTGCTAGATTATCTGGATTACATAGTCATACCCAAAGAACTGTGCCACAGTAACATATTTTTAGAAATATTATCATTTTGTTGATGAGATAAAGCCATATCTAACATATCACATTGCAGCAGCTGGAATTCCTATTTTGGAGTGAAATGAATTCATTAATGCGAATGTGGCTGACAAATTAACTCTGATATTTTCTTTGCTAATCATTGATATTGTCTTTAAAATGGCCTGCTAGTTTAAGGGTTTCTTTGGGAGAAAATGGCAGCTCCGAGAGCTCTACAGCAGCATGAAATTCCAGGCTGGCATGGGATTTGTTTTAGATATAGCTATGATTGTGATTGTAATTGCTTTGGACTTTCCTGATGATCACTATTCAGAAAGCTTCAGATGATCGTGAAAATCAGAACCATTTCTAATCTTACCTCTTCGATAGTTGCTTGAAGTACAGTAAGGTAAAAGGGTACTGAATACAACCTATGACGAAACTTTCTGGAGACTGATAGGTTACTCAAAGCTGAGAATAAGATTCAGACTGACTATTTTTAATGCCTAAAATGGTCTTAGATGGATTTTAAGCACCAAGGCCTTACTGCAAAATTCAGAGTTCCTACTCCTTTCAGTAGACCAAGTATTTTAGACTATATTTACTCTCACATATTTGTGAGAAGCTGGACATCTCTTTCTCTCATTCAAACACTTATGGAATTCACATTTAAAGCAGAGAAATATCCATACTGCATTTAAACCCTAAAGGGGTCAATCTTATTATGCTTCAAATATACTTAACAAACATAAACAAAGTGAATGCAGAAAAACCACAATAGGAAAGGCTATTACCATTCAAAAATGCAGCTATGATATTTACCTTTTTCTAGCAGTCTAGTGGTTAGAGACTTACTTGAGTATGGGAAGTAGAAGATTTTGCCACACCATCGACTGAGGAAACGGGAGATATAAATGCAGTTCCCTCAGCTAACTGAAGCGATCCAAAGCCCTAACTCTCTCACCTTCATAAAGTGCCCTAACCACCAGGTTGCCATTTGTGGAAAGGACATTTTTCACCCCTTCCCTTGAAGGGGCAGTGTGACCGAGGGGTATGGAAGTTGGGGGAGGAGGGCAAAAGAAGTTTGTGGGGACCCTCAACTGGAGGCGAAGGAATGCAGCGGCGAACGAGCTGTCCTGACTGTCACCAGTGATTCCAGGTTGGCTTTGACTGAAACAGCAATAATGCAGGGAAAAGGGATGTGCACCTGCCAAGGTGTTCTGCAAAATGTGAGGAACACAATCATCACCATCATCTCTTCCTCTTACATTTTAAACAGGCACTGCTGCTCAGTAAAGTGCCTATCCTCACTTGTACAACTTTGGTCTCAATTTCCCAGAAGAGTGGGTACCTAACACAGAGACTGAAGCCAGGCTTTTGGCAAGAGTGAGAATTCAGACATATTCCAGCATTTAGGTTTTCCTCTAAGCTAAATCCAGGGCAGGGTGATTGAACCTAATCCACCCCTGAGGTGTTGCCGTGCTCCGTAAGGGAGCTCCATTAAGGATGCATTTGGCCAAACTCCCTGCTTAGCACAGCAAAACTGAATTCCCTACTCAACACTTCCATTTACTGTATGCCGAATTTATGTAACTAAGTTAAGCACCTTGGATCACCCTCTAAAGACCAAGTTTTATGAGACGTTGTGATGCCAAAGCTGGGCTCCTGTAGCTTATAATATGGCCTGAAATTTGCGTGTACTTCTGTCGGTTCTACAGGTAATATTTGAGTCAGCTATGCTCACTGCCTCTGCATCCTCACCCTGCTGCTTGAGGATTGCTTACTCCTACAAACCACCTTGGAAAATGCTTTTAACGAAGTCAGTTCCAAGATTCTCCCCCCATCGATCAGCAATAATATTTTTTATACAGGCTGCTGAATTCTCTCCTTTGAACAAGAAGTCTATTCTCCTTGAGTGACACTGAAAACTATTCAGTATGGAGAGTGGTGGTTCAAGGTCTGACCCATTTTGTATTGACTTGAGGGAGAATAAGTGTGCCATGTTGCTGAATGGCAACATCAATTCCTTAAACAGTGTGCAGTGAGATCAATGAAAATAAATTAATACATCACTTTAAAAATGGTGTCATGGAAAGAAGTCTCATGGGCTTTCCCTTGAGAGATAAAAGAGGTAAAGAACAGTATTTGGTGCAAATAAAATAAACCAAATACTGGGGAAGTCCTACAAAAAATGCATTAACCTCCTTCACAGACTGTCACCAAATGGGATTATCTCAAAGCTCACTTACTTTTCTCCCTGTCATTAAGAGGAGAAGCTCATCCCTGAGTTTTACTAAACAAAACCTAGAGGTTTACCAGATAAAATGAGATTATCTTCTGCCTACACAGTATAAGGAAAAGGATGAGAATAGGATTTAAAATAAGGTAGGAGTGATGTGATAGCAATGAAAAGATTTATGTTTTTATGAAGGTCTGGGAGAGCCCCAAAAAATCAGAACATTGAAACACGGGGACTGTCACACTACCATGCCTTGCTACAGTTTAAGCATTTCTTCATTTCCAGTTAACCTGAAAGGAATGTTGTCGAAACAGCATTATTTGCTTGGTTGTATTAGGTGTAGAAATATGTTTTCGAGTAGTTAAAATTCTTCTGTTTACCTCATCCACTTAATTAATTATGAGGGGTCATTTGTTTGAGAAGATGACAGACTGGAAGCAGAAGGCATTCATGATAGTTTAATTATGGTTTAACTGATGTCTTACAAAATTTGAGAAAATGGCCAGATTATTGAATGGGTGAGAATTTATTGTGATGCTCTTGTTATATCAAAGTGAATTGTGATGTTATTCAACTGAGCAGAATTCTTAGAACACTAAACCCCATAATTGATAAAGTTGTATTTTTTCAATTACCATTTTATTCGCATATTGATGCAAGGACCTGAATGGAGTAACCTTTTAGAGAAGTGTAATCCCATTCTTTCTGAAACCCGTCAAGGACTGAATCCAAAGTAAGCTAGAAAAAATAATTTGAATTACACAACTGGACTGCAAGAGTGGAAATGTATATCAAGGGATGGACTATAATTTCAAAACACTGCCCTGAGGAACAAGTACTGAACAGTGGAGTCTCACTAATTTGCTTCTCACTCAACCCCCCAAAATAATAGGTGTCTGGAACTATAATGACAGTGAACATCCTCTAGGTTTGTGCATGACAGCCTGCCTGAGTCTTAGACAGCCCAAATCCCGTCCTCTTCACTCTGAGTTCCAGACAGACACAAAAGCCCGGCTGTGAAGGGTTGAAAGATGTGAAACGTAATGACTGTAGCTGTGCTATTGAAGTAATGAAGAACTGAAAAGCATGACGGATGAGCTCTTAGATAATGGATTAATGAGCAAGATGCCTGTAGTTCATCAAAGGACTAATGGAAATCTACACAAGGTACCTGCGTTATACTATGGAGAAGGATGTGGAGACGGGGGACCATCCATATATAGCATTAAAGAGACGGATAGAGCAAGAACAGAACAGAGTGATGTTAATCATTTCAGCTCATATGTATATTTCATGTATGTTAACCAATTAGAGCATAAAAAAGGCGTGATGGAAAATAACTTGCAGAAGACCATGATTTAATGTGTGGAGAACAGATAAAACATGAGTAAAAGAAAAATGCAACTTGAACTTTTTTTAAAATTTGAGCTACTAGGCAGATACTACTGTGTGATGCTAGATCATTGGCACCCTGTGTTACATGCAAAAATTCAGTATACAGGAGTGGACGCAGGGACAGGCTACAAAGCAGGAATTTAGAAATGTTGCCCAGGCATGTAAGGGGTGGTTTCAGGAAAGCCAAAGCTCTGCTTGAGTTGAGGCTTGCCGGGGTGCCAAGGTCAACAACAGCTTTTACAGCTACATTGGCAGTAAAAGACTGAACAAAAGAAATGTGAGTCCATTGTGGAATGGGGTGGACGATTTAGTGACAGTAGACACAGAGAAGGCTGAGCAGCCTTATCAGCACCAACAAGGTCTCCCAGGGTGCTGTGCTTGGAGTCTGGGTTCAGGAATAAGAATGACCAGCAGTGGCTGAGGACTGAACTTGACCCACCCAAGTCCATGGGACCTGATGAGCTGTGTCCAAGGGGGTGGAGGGAACCGGCCAAAGTCACAGCCAGGCCTCTGTCATCTTTGAAGGATTGTGGAGATGAGGCGCAGTCCCTGATGACTGGAGATGTCAAGTGCATCTTCAAAAAAAGGCCAAATGATTTGAGGAACTACAGGCTGGTCAGCCTTCCTTTTTGTGCCTAAGAAAGTCAAGGAGCAAGTCCAGTGGGATCACATTTCTGAGCACGTGAAGGAGAAGAAGAGGACTGGGAGCAATGAACATGGACTGACCATGGGTAAATCATGCCCAGGCAACCTGATGGCCGTCTAGGATAAAATGGCTGTGGATGAAAGTGAACAGCGGATGTCATTTACCTCGACCTTAACAAGACTCTTGTTTCTTGTATCCTGAAATGTTCTTGCAGCAAAGCTGGGGCATTATGGTCTGGATGGGTGGACAGCTAGGTGGGTAAAAGTCTGGCTGGGTATCAGCCTCAGAGGGTTGTGGTTAATGAGTTGTTCTCTACTTGGAGGACAGTATGAAGTAGGGTATCACAGGGGTCTAACCTGGGATGTCTGCCCTGGGGTCTGTTCCCATCACGTATAACATCTTTACCAATGACCTGGAGGAGGTGAGATGTGCACTCTCGTCAAGGGAGCACACAGCACTACACGGGGTCCAGCTGATATAATTGAGAGCAGGGCAGACATCCAGAGCAACCATGGCACTGATGGATGGGGCCAACAGGAACCTTGCGAAGTTCAAGAAGGACGAGTGCGAAGTCCCGCACCTGGAGCAGACTAACCTCCTTATGGTCATAGGACAGCGACTGACACCCTGGGGAGCAGCTCTGCAGGCCCTGGGAGTCCTGGAGGATGGCAAGGTGGGCATGAGCCAGCCATGCGTCCTGGCAGCAAAGTTGCAGGAGGGTTATTGCTTGTGCCTGATCCTACTGAAATGTCCCAGGGCATCAAGGGAATAGCCCGGTAGAGAAGGAAAACAAACTCCAGCTTTCTAAATCTAAGACTATTGATCTAACCATAGGACTACCCATTATTAGATGTCTGTAGTGGTGACTATGTGGAAGATTTCCAGGCAGGTTTAGCAGTCTACCATCCTTTAATATACAGGGACTATCCACAAGAATGTTCATTCCTCATTGTGAGAAGCCACCTCCTTGTTCCATGTCCGTTTTGGGGACTTGTGCTCCAGGAAGCATTTAACCCTTGTGTAACGGGAATAGGAGCCATTTCAACCCCAGGAGACAAGGTATTCCCATGAGGGACCTCGAAGGGAATAGAAACAGGAAATACATCCTTCTAGCATTACTTTCTCTCGCTCATAGGAGGAGCAGGATGACTGAGGCCATCACAATTATTCAATTATTGTAATTTTAAGCTGCAAATGCACTGGAGTCAAACTGTAAATGCTCTTCCTCCATTACAGCACGAGGTACAATTTTGTAGCCCTTGAGGAAATGTAAAGAACAGCCCCCTTCTACAGAGCACGATTGCTCAGCAACGCAAAACTATAAACATCTAATTTTTTTATTTTACACAAGCACAATTACCAATTAATCAGCTGTTAGGGAGATCTATGTAAAACAAAATATTGGCAGAGGAAACTTTAGCCTGCCTAGTACATGGCTGTTTTTATCAGTGAAAAATGCTAAGAAATCAGAAAATAAGTTCTAAAATTAGTTAATCAGCTCAAACAAAGTTTCAATTATTCTTGTAATTGGGGATGATTAGATTATTCTGTACACACACTGGGAAAAAAATAAGTCACAGAAATACAGAATCTCTAAGTCCCAGACTATCATCATTATTTAAGAAGTATTTATATTTTCATACAAGCATTCCTCGCCAGATCTAATTAGACTAAATTATTTCTGTTAGTACTTCTTCTTCCAAGAATAGCCTGCACAGCTGATTTTTCAAATTATCTTTGCCCCATAAAGCCCTATTATCATGTACACAGTATGAGCAGAGGTAAAGCACATCAAGAAAAACTTATCCAGTGTTTGACTTTGAGAGATTTTAACGCTTCTATTATAAATATCACTCAGAGAGAATCTTACTGAAGTATTTGACCTAAATGTCAGCAAGTCCACTTTCCGGCAGTACTCAAAGAGAGCACAAGTGTTTTTGCCCACATCTCAGCACTCCTGAGCCTCTCTTGCGGGTGTAGCCTTTTAGGTGTGCAATAAAGACACAATTACAATAAATATTCCCTTTTTGCTGACTGAAAAGGCAAAGTCCTTGACTTAGGCTATACCACTAGATTAAGGGTGGAGACAGATCAGATTCCAATAAGCCTGGACTGCTATCAGCTCATTTCCAGAACAGCTCTGCAGAGAATAGCACTGAAAACTCTGTAGCTTTACTTTTCTTTGCTCTACATCTCGTAACAGAAGTGGATGAAAGGGCAGATATGTGGTATGCTTTCAAAGGAAAGGATATGGTGATGTGTTTTGAATGGAGTTTATTTGAGTCAACATGTTTTTTCATGATTTGTGGTTCCAGTACCTTAATAATATGACAGAAGTTAGGGAGCGAGAGACTGGATTATCCTTTTCTTAAATCTGTTGGGGTTTTCTTACTTAGAGCACATCATAACTACAATGACAGCCTAGATCATATTGACCTGAAACTTAAGCATTAGAAGTACTCTTCTGATCCCATTAGAAAAACTGTCTCTGGTGAGTCCTCTTTTCCATTTTGGCTGCAATAAAAAAATCCAATCTCTTTTCACACATCTAATTCAGAAATTTGAGATCAGGTTTGACCTCAGACTCTTCAGAGTTCTGTGCCTTAAAAAGTCACAGATGATCTATTCAAAATCTCTTTCTCTCCAATAACTGTAATCAGCTGTCCTATGATGAACAAACAGCTTGTCATAGTGCTTCAGCATCACTCCCTATCTCCCTAACAATATAACTGTGTATTTTTAGGTCCTAAATGAATGCAGAATCTGAGCTCCTCAATTCCAGAATGATACCACTCATCTTCCTCGAGGAAGAGCTCAGCTAGGATGGAAAATTCTTTGTGTTCTTTAAACAGGCAGACCACTTCTAAACAGTAACTTGGAGTAAAATTCTTGATAGTACTAAGATTTTTGTCCGAGTTATGATGGCATATGACTCCTTGGTTCACACCACATTAACTATTAGTTAATACTGACTGCAGATGGGTTTTAGTGCTGTTTGTAGAAGATGAAATTATTACTGAATGTTTAATAAACATATTTAGAATATTTCCCTTATTCCATATACTTATCTGTCTGCTCTTCTCAAATATAGCAAAATCCCATTTCAAACTGATGTCCCCTGCAGCTCTGGAATATATTTAGAACCCAAGGCAACTGGTAGAAAAACAAATGCAAGTCTTTTGTGTGATGCACTGGGGTACGTAGTGCATTCCCATAGATGGAACACTAAAAGCGCAACTGCAGCGTCTTAATACTTTTATAAAGTTTCCTAAAAAAGCAGCCTTGAAACCTGAGTATAACTGAAGTGTCCTTTCTTAAGAATTCAAACACCAACAAACTAAGTAGGGATTTTCCTTTCACTCGTCTTAATGCAAATTAAGAGCTGCTGCACTGAACCAAGGATATTATAGCAATTAAAAAGTTTAGGGAAAGGAAACTCGGACCCTTCTGCACACTGTCCACATTAAAATGGAATATATTCTTATGTCTGCCTGATGCCTTTGGGATGGCAATGCAGAAAAAAT
Organism: Astur gentilis; assembly: GCF_929443795.1. NCBI lineage: Eukaryota > Metazoa > Chordata > Aves > Accipitriformes > Accipitridae > Astur > Astur gentilis. The sequence continues at coordinate 20,847,970 of NC_064898.1, forward strand.
AAAACTAAAGTAGCTTAAGAAGCACCTACCATACAACTCTTTCACACTCTATTAAGAGGAAAACAACCTCATCTTCTACAGGCTCTAAATTCAGCAATGGTCCTTGCATTCAGCTGGATAATTTTCAAGTCATTAATTCAGTCAAATTCACTATTATTTCATACCTTCAGTGAGCAAAATATTCCATCTGCTGATAGTTATTTCTTTTACATTTTTTTCTCCAGATTTCTTGCAGCCAAAGCTGCTGCAGTCCTCCTTAAAGGCAAAACTGTCTGTTGAATTTTACCCAAAGTTTAAAAATTGTTTTGATATTCTTAAAGGAAGCCTATAGGAGACTACTGCTAACTGAATCACTGTCTACTACTTGTGCAGCAGACAGACAAAGGCAGATAAATCGATTACTGAGCACAAGGAATTTTAAAGAAATGCCTGTATTTCTGATGATGTTTTGTTTAACCAATTTTTGAATTTTAGCAGCAAACAACAATATAAATTAAACGAGAAAAACCTTTAAAAATACACAATCCTGAAAGCATCGAGAAAAGAAAAGATGATTACACTAACACAGTAGCTATAATAAAATCATACTTATTGGCCTATGTAAAAAGGCAACATATCATTCAGGTATTGAAATAAATTCTGAGGCATTTGCTGAATGAGATCAGATTTAGGTGAAAGAACAGTTATTTGCCACAAAACCAGCCAAACTCGCCTGGTTGCTAGGCTTCATTTCTGTTGTGCATGGTAGTTTATAACCTGTGCTGAATGCCCGTGGCTACTGCACTTGCATCACGAGACATTGTGAGCTGTGGACTTCAAACTGACCCGTCATCTTCTAGCAGTAACCACTACATCTGGCGGGATAGTAAGGCCAACACAGAAATTGATAAGAAGTTTGTAAGGGTCCACTTCTCTTAATTCGTATTTTGTTTTTCTTACTGATATTCTAATTAATTATGAAAGTATAAGTAGATGATTAGATTTCCAGAGACTTAACAAGAAAATTCAGGTCCGGTTCAGTTTTGCTGAAAGATCTGCTAAAGCTCATGAGACTTTCAAGATGAATCCACATGCAAATATCAACGGTGAAGGAAGAATTCTGATTTTTACACCTGGAACATCTCATGATTCTGACTTGAAACCAGGGTAAAGACTGATGACTCTAATTGCACTTTAGTTGGGGCTAACTTTAGCAAGAACGAAACCCACGTGAATCAGATCTGAAGCAGTGCCATGCACTGAAATCATAACTGTGTTCCTCGTAACTCTAGTAAAGGCTTTAGGAACCTAGTTCTGACCGTGCTACTGCTAGTGTAGCTCACCCTTTTTTCTGTAAGGAAGGGCAGGTGTGAAATCAGGACCAGACACTAGAATGCTAAACAACAACAGTATATAATATTAAAACCTAAGTTATTAAATAACGTGATAAATTTGCTATTAAATTAATAATAAGTGTATGTCATAAAAGTCTCTCTGTACTGTCACGTCTGGATGATGAGACACGGGGCAGAATAAGTCAGAGGGCGAATGTACTTTCCGGGGCATCTCACAGGACATTAACATTCATCGCCTCTCCCTGCAGCAGAGCTTTCTTGTCACAAAAGCTCTCCATGGATGTGGCAATGCTCTGACTGCCAGTATAGAAAGGACAAAATCACTTTCAATGCTTATACTGAAAGGGCGATTGCATTTTGAACCTGCAAACCCTGTTAGAAACATTGCTTCTACCATGTTTCCTGCAGTGGTACTAAAAATGGTTTTGATTCTGTTTAGTCTCAGTTAATCTGTTTTCAAGGTGAGTTCACATAAATATCTGTTTCCTTGTACAGAACTACTTGAAGAAACCACAGACGTTTTTCAAATCTAAACTTTACTTCTTGTACAAGAATAGTTCCTGAAGTATTCTCAGCAACATGGATCTTGACAGACAAACAAAATCTGACTGGCTGGATACACAGGGGAACAGCCAAAAGGACTGAACTGTGGCTTTGTATCTTGGACCGCTGCAAGAAAGTGGCAAAATATTGCTTGATGGCCATTAGGCTGTGCTTCCATTTTGTGATTGATAACCTATGATCCTTATCTGTAGAAATTGTTTTACAGTCTCTGCAGAAAGGAGTAATTACAATAGTCAGTCACTGCAACCTCTACCCGGATTCTAAAATGTCTCAAGGACATCAAGAAGAGAAAGTGTGTCTGCAGAGATAGTGCTTTTTAGAAGGGAAAATTACAGACCTTTTTGGCTCCCAGAAAGAAAGGAATATTGATACTTCTTGGAAATGGAGAGGACACGTATCATTAGCAGCACGCCAAGGTAAAAACTATTCCAACCTGGCATAACTAAAATCTTAAGTGGTTAGAAATATAGAAATAAGAGGTTACAAAAAAAAAAAAAAAAAAAAGCTTGTATTCTGTCAAGCAACTGCTTCTGTCCTAATTTTTCACAAAGCTTTCAGCTGCTGCCCACTATGCCAGGACCCTTTTGAACAACTAAGAGGAAGATGTGGGAACAGAAATAGCAACACGGTATTGCCTTCTCTGTAAGCAGCGGTTTGTATAGCAGTAGGTATTATGTGGTGCTAGCAGGTGTGTTTTTAATTATAGCAGCACAATATATTGGGTGAAGGAATGGGGTTGCCTGCAAGGTCAATTGAAAAGTATAAGAAAAAAAAATAGAATCTATGGAAAGTTGGTGAATGTTTCATTATTATAATTCCTATTTAGTGAGGAACATCTGGCAAACTCTTCACCAGATAGCTCTGATAGTCTTCTTTTATTTGCTATATTTGTAGATAAAGCAATTAGAGTAAGTACTTGTAAGAGAAGCGTGACCCACAATCAGAGTCTTCACCAGAGATGAAGTTGGAGACGTGGCAGAATGCAGATGTACACACACATAGGTACAGAGACACACACAGAGATATGCTAATCTCTGAAATCTTTTTTTACTCCATTCGCTCTGAATATAAGGCACATTTGGAGAGGATCGAATCCCACCTGCCGAGGCTGGTGTGCGAGAGGGACAGAGACGGGGCCAGCAGCGCAAGCCCCACGCTGGGGCTGGACCCCGCCACGCTGAGCTGGGTTCCCCTGGACACCATCTTCCCCAAGCAACCAGTGCCACGCAACCGCTCACAGCAACCTACCTGCATCTAAACCAGGATCTATTCAACATGATGCCAGGGAGGCCTGGGAGAACCTGGTCTTTCTGCTTCAGGACTTTGTTCCCTGTTACAAGAGTGGGGTGGCAGGGAACGACCAAATGGAGTTGCTGAGGCGTTCCCTATGATCCCCAACTCTGTAGGCAATTCCCCACATCCTTCCCAGGCTCACTGTAGAGTTAGTACAGTCATTTCTATTTCTAATGAGAAATAAAAGGGTCAGCAAAGCCTGCTGGTCCCACTTAGCCTCCTCACTTAACTCGGTTGGGCTCCCTTCTCGTAGATGGACTTCCTTGCGGTGAGATGAAAGATCCCCCTCATTTATCTTTACTGGAATGAACTTCAAATGGGAATTCCCACTGCCCTTCTCAGCAGGGTTATGTCCCGTTTCCACACCATTCTCAGCTTTGTTTCAATGCGGCTAATTTGGAGAGCTTGTTCTACAGCCTGTTTACAACTTTTCCATATGAGATTTCAGGTAGAAAACTCTTTAATAGGGGCTAAGCAGTCTTATCTCTTTCTCTGACATTGGCCACCGTGCTAAGAGCCTCTGCTAGCCTGTGCTGTGCCAGTGCACATATTCAGATTTTCAACTTTTGACTGTATTCTCACAAACTTTTATTTCAATGGGGTTTCTTCTCTGTGATCATGGTCTAACTTACTGTCTTGTACTTTTCCAGTTGAGAACTGCACAAACTGATGGTGTCCTATTATAGCTGTTGACATGGAAACATCATAAGAAACTGTTTATTGGGCAAGACTGCTTTTTCACATAGAACAGACACAGCTTAAATGCATGTTTTGCTGATTCACTTTCAGCCATTTTAAGCCACAGACAGTTTATCTTCATTGTCGCTTTCCCCTCTCTGTGCCGACGGATCGTGTTCTGAGTCTGTGCTTAGAAATGAGGCTGCCTAAAACTATGACTGTCTCGGTTATAGAAATTTCAAACAAATCCTATTCCTACACGTGGTGAAGTTCTTCATCATCATCTTCTGGCTTGGAAATTATTCTAGCTGACACTTTCCTGCCGGATGAGGCTCCGAACCAGAAAGCAGGCAGTCCCACTAGGGAACTGGAAAGCAGAATATATGTGCAAGGAAAAGCTATTAAAGCATCTCTTAAGAAAAGAAAAAGGTGTGCTGCTTCTTTAGAGCAGACATCACATGCCAAGCACATTACCTGTTCTGGGACATTACTTCAATAACTTACGAAACAGAACAGTAAGGAAAATGGCCAGAAGTATGTACTACTTACTCTTACTGAAGCTGCTACTAGAAAAGCAGTTTCAGCAGGCATTAATAATTCAGCACTGAGGACATGATTTCAGGTCTCAGCCAGTTATTTCATAGCTAACAAGTTTTACTGATAATGTAAAGATAAGATGAATTAGGCAAGAATGGCTTTGATAAGGAGCCGCTTTATATTCTGTTTTATATTCTGAGCTTTAGGCAGAACTTGTTATCTGAGATTACTGTAGGTTTATTCACGCGGGGCTCAGTCCTTCGAGGTGCTCAGTACCGCGTGCATTAGCTCTTAATCTTGAACACAAAGTATTCAATGATTTGCAAAGCCATAACCAGATAGAAATAAATCTGCTTTTTGTGCCTTTTCGGCCAACTGGAGAATCATCCCTTGATAAAAGGCTTGCTGGGCTGTTGGTTCATGCTGCAGATAACGGTGCATTGCACCGTGCCTCAGGAAGGAATCAGTTGGACTCATTTCATACTGGGTACCTAAGAGCAGCAGCTATGATAAACATGAAGATGTAAAGGAGAGAGCTGGTGTTAGATGCAGAGATGAGGCTGTTTTGACTGATGTATTTACACGTTCACTTTTCAATCTCCATTAATTGCTGCTTCTTTGTCTGTGAAATGTTATTAAAAACTGCAAACAAGCCTCATTTTTCCTTAACTGTTCATTAGTATCAACACTGCCAAAAAATATCAGATGAATAAGAAATATAGTAAGTGTTAGGAAAAACTGTAGTAGTTTGTGAGGTGGCTAGTAGTTTCAACTAAGTATATGTCAAATATATCGATTTTCACAGTCCTAGGGTATAGCTGAGGCCTATTGTTATACTTACAGCATCACAGGGTGTTCTTTTAAGCACCAAAATGCCATCAAACTATAAGCCTGAAGGCTTTTGAATTGTGAATACTCCACGATTGATAATTTTCACATCCATCTTTCAGCTGAGAGTTGCAACACTGTTGTGTGTCTTAGTTATTAGTTATTAGTTATTCAATTACACTGTTCAGCTCCTGAATGTCCACCTGGGGAGAAGGTTGCTCGAGCACATAGAGTGACCCTCCTTGCTTTGAAAAATAAAGATTTGTACTATTTCCTTGGTTCTAAATCTGAGCACTTCTCAGTGAAGCCAGCGAGAATACTGGTGCCAGCAGGATCTGGAGAAGACTCTATATTCAGAGAAAGAACAGCTAAAAAGTAGTAACTGAATATTCAGAAACTCAAACTTAAGCAGGAAATGTGAAATGAGTAACATCCCAAGCAGGTTTCAATTTTCCAGTCTGAAATGGCACTTCAAGTGCAACAGTACATTTCACGAGTGTAGATTATGTGTGTACCTATCTGACCATTTCCGAACACGTCTGCTAAATGCTATCATAAACGCCAGCTTTCTGTATTATGCCATTTATCACAGATTTTCTGAACGCATGTTTCCATTCTATGCTGTAATTTGGACTGTTCAATTGCCTAGGAATAATCTGAGCTAAGTGAACAAACTGTACTAAAATTCCACTTTCCTCCACTTCCCATTCAGTAAAGAGAATTCTAATAGTTTCTATCATGCCACTAAAGTACAGGCACGGCTATGTAAGCTCTAGCTATTTCCCCATCAAAACCAAACAATAATGCCTAGGTGCTAAACTCACTCACATTCCCTCTCCAGAAATCTAGACTGACCTACAGTGCTCTGAAGCCTGAAAGAAATGTAGTCTGATGCCATAGCTGGAATCATAAACTCATTGAGCTTGACAGCCATGCACCGAACATGTGTGGATTCTCAACAGTGCTAACAAAAGTGGCGAATGAATTTAGAAGGAATCCTGGAGAATAAGAATATGGGGAACAAACCAGCCTGTTTAAACAGGACTGTCAGTGTTTCAAAGCTACGTTGCAGTGCCATACTGAAATACACAACAGAAGCATTCACAGACAACAGCCAGAGAGCCTGGTGTTACAACTGCTTCAAGATATGTATATGCATACTCTGCGTGCGTGTGGGAAAGCGAAAGATATTCAGTGTGGGTGGGATTCGGGTCACGTAACTTGAAGTACCTCTAATATAGATGTTTACATCTCAGCTAATCACCTGAGGCTCCTTCCACTCAACTGTGAGAAATAGACATTTTTAGGGCATGATTCGCCTCAGCAGTTTTAGATGTCTACTTCTGGATGAGATGAATTGTACTCTGAAAGTGCCAAGTGCACTCCACTGACTCAAGGGAGATACTAGGCAACTAGCTTAAGTGACGACGTTTGCAACGTACATGGGGATATAGCATATGTTTAACATATATCTCTTTGGACTTTATATATATATATACACACACACACATATATACATATTCTCTCTCCCCACGATGAGTATTTAGGTGTGACCATTTCATACCTCTGGTTCCCTCAGTACCTCCCTCCGAAAAGCCCGGATGACATTGTATCTTTATCACATTTCTCCTAGATCTACATAGTAGAGCTTTCCATCACCCAGTCTGACGTTATCACGTGTTCAGATTTCACTACCAGGATGTCTCCAAGAATTACATTTCTCATGTGGGTTTCAGACTGCATCGTGAGCAGGAGAATTTTGCCCATGGAGCCTTGACCTGATGCTCACCGGCCTACGGGGGTTTGGTGACTTTAACAGACATTCCATAAACCCAGCCCAGATTCAGTCTTCACAAACTGCCTCAGCCAAACTTCAACTGTAACTCAGCAAAGTTTCCAAGTGAGAATTTCGGTGATTTGTTGAAAATCAAAGTCTTTCTAAGCAATACTGCACCATGCTGATTTCTAAGTTCAGGAAATGTGTGTAAAGGTGTCTAACACCTAATGGAGAATTCATTGTGCTGGAAATCCAGAGTAAACAACCCAAAGTACCTCAACCTTGACTTCCTTTCAGCTGCTGCTAAGTTGCTATGGAAAATCTTCAGATTCTGTTCCTCAACAAAAAATGAACCAGAAACCACTTGTTTTTAACACGTAACGCTTTGTTTTTGTACAGCACATACCTATCAAAGCTATGACATGTTTAGCACTAATTCCAGCTAGAAGACAAAAACGTAGTGGGCTAAGAGGCACCTGTTTGCACTGTGCACGGGTTTTCTCATTAGCGCAGCATGGGCTAGGACAAAAAGACTGAATTTATTACATTTCCTCATCTTATTGGGAAGAGGCTCTTCCCTTGATTACACTTCCCACTGTAGTGTTCTCCCCTGGGCAGGTGGTGGAGAGGCAGCTGCAGAACCACTTCTTCGTCTGAAACTGCAGCCGGATCCAGCCCTGTCCCAGCTCCGCTTTCCATACCCACCTTTACAGACAACTGTACTATTTGCATTGTGCTGATATATTTAAAAGTACTGCTGAAGTTGAAATATCTGCACTTCAGTAAGCTCAGCTAACCCCTTTATACAGGGCAAAAAGTAGCCATGATTACGGGGAATAATGTTTGGTCACTGATGGTATGGAACAGATTTTAAACAGTGAGGCGGCAATGGAAGGGCTGGGGGGGGTGTGAAGCTTTTGAGTTGTTTCTGCAGAGTGATACACCTCCACAGTGCCTGTTTGTGGCTTTGGACAATTGAAATTTTTAATTATAGACATTATTTCACAAGCTGTCTGGTTTGAACAATTAAAAGGTGCAGTGGCTGTTTATTCTAAGCTCATCTAATTATTTTTTCATCTGTAAATCAACAACAGGCTGTAAGAAGGCAGTTCTTGGATGCCAGATGATTCCTGAAAAGCTTTTCTTTGTACACGTAGTAGAAATTACTGAAGTATCTACTTTTACCCTCAGAAATCTAGCACAAGTACTTTAAGCTCAGGAGGAATCTCGTAAATCAAGAGGAAAAACCCTTCATCATGCTTAAGCTCAGTCTCCTCCAAAGCTTGGCAATTTTATACTGAAGTTTCAATGGCTGCTCCCATTCACCAAACTTTTTAAAGGACTGTATTTCTCTGATGCTTAACTCTTCAAAACGCTGCCATGTTCCATAGCCTGTGGCTTAAATACCATGATCTGCCATCATTTCCTAAGAGTATCAATAGCAACCACATGTAGCACGAAAAATTTGACTATGGGTCTGGACCTAGAAGGACAAAGCAAAGCATGTATCTGTTTCAAAACAACCAAATATATAATCTTACAAAAGCAGATTTTAAAACTTTGAGCCAAAAAGACAAAAAGGAAGATAAGAATTTGCATAAGAAACACTAAAAAACTCCCTATGTATGTATATAGCACAGCATTTAGCTGGTGCTGGGTTTGTTTACTTTCCTCATTAATCATGAGCTGATAGCTGAATTCCAATGAATTAAAAAGGATAATAGTAGAAATTTTTTAGCCTCTCATTTCAGTTACTGAATTCAAATTAAGCTCATTCACCTTCACCAACAAATGAATTATAAATAATAAAACTTGCTATGTTTCATATCTATTCTCTCACTTTCTGCTTTTCTTTCTGTATTTCTTTTCCTCAACAGAAAGATTTAGTGACAGAGAGGATGTGGGCTCCCAAAAGAGTTAGCAGCATTTCCTACTGCTCTGTCCTCCCCTGAAGTCTCATACTTTGCCTTTAGTGTCGTGGGCTTTCTGATAACATTCCAAACAGAGATATAGGGTCTGTCATACAAAACAAACAGGTAGTACTGAAAAAACAAAACAAAACAAACTTCAGGAAGTTCCTGGGAAATATTCTAGGAGGCATCAGAAAGACAGTCTGGGATAAAGAAAGAAAAAAATAATGAAAATCAGAAACACCAGAGTTCGCACAGATAAAAGATCATGTCAAAGAGCTATACAATTTCTTCCGAACAAATCATTTGTGATTGCTTTCCTGTGGTTGTATACACTGCTCAAGTGTGACTTTTAATTGCTTTCAGCCAACTACTTCTAGTCCTACATTCAACCCATTAACCCCATTCTAAATTTTACCTCACTTCATTTAATATAACTTCTTTTATATATCTCAATTAAAAATGCTATGCTATTTTAGTAGGGGCTGGATGGGGAAATCACAGACTGTAAGGTAGAGAAGAAAACCCTGCATCCAATGAACCCCACATCCACTGGCAAATCTGTTTACAGAGCTTTGCTTTCTCTCACCCTCTTTTCTGTTAGCTTTTCTATCAGCAGATAATGACACTTATTTTCAATTATTAGAACCTATATGGACCTTAATTTATTTCCGGTGCTGCCTAAAGCATAGTTTTTTATTTTGATTAAGCTCTCTGGCTAAAAAATAACAATGCTTGTACTCAGTGAAGGACAGCAAAATCACTACATCCCAAAGAAAGGAAAACAGCAAACTTGAATCAAATTTGGCATTACAGCTACAGATTTGCAACATATGGTAATTTGCCTCTAGTTCTCTTGCACATGCTGACCAAAATAATCCATTGAAACAGAAATATCCTGAGTTGTAAGAATACCAAAAAAAAATGCTAGATCCCAGACTTTTTACATGGGTCCCTGGCTGTAAAGAGTTTATCCATGAAGTGAAAATGTCAGTCTCTGAAAACAAGCACATTTCTGAACCCACATTTATTTTTTCCTTAGTGCCTAATGTAGAAATAAGTTACCTTTGTAATTAGTATATATGATTTGAACTAATTGCCTAGCACACTGCTGCAGGCGCTCCTGCACTACAAACGCATTATGGTAATAGGTAAAATACATAGCCTCTCTGACAGACTTCTCAGTGTTGGACACAGACAATTGTGTGGGTTTGACTGCAAAAAAATTTATGCTAAGAAAAGTGACTGAGGCTTTTGGGGTTTTCTGCTTGAGAGGTTTGGGGCATTGTTTGGAACGATGCTGGAATAAAAGAACAGCTTTTGCATTTATGGTTTGGGAAGTGATATTTAGATATGCAGCTAAGACATCAAAGATTCCTGCAGTGAAGCACCAGGGCATATCAGCTTAGTGAGATAGACCACATCCAGAATTCATGAACTAGCAGAAAACCAGGCTCATCGCTGCACACAGAGCAATAGCGTATGGAAGAACTAAGCTAGTCCAGATGCAGCACTGATACATTAGCTTGGCTCAGTGTGCAAGCTAATAAGCCTCAGTTCTCAGCGGGGCTTAGCAGGTTGAATCCGATACTGGGGTAATTGAGCTTTGCTGCAGCTCAAACCAGTAAGTTGTTCAGGACCCCATCTTAGCCCTTTATATGTACGCCTGACTTGACTTGCGGTTGCTGGCGTGCATTTTTTGCACCGTTGTTCCCCACAGTTTGGGTTCCCGGCTTACCTCAAGCAAAGTAAGCTTGGATCTATCCCTACATGTCCAATGACTGTAGCTTAAATAAAATCCAAATTCAGGGAGCTGAGCAAAGCTCTTGACAGCAAAGTCATTTTGTGTTTGGTTTGGAAAAACCTACTGCAGGTGGAATAGCTCCAGAGGTAAACACAAAGCCAGAGAGATCAGAGAAGGTTAGAGATACATCGAAAACCATGACACTTCCAACCTGACCTTGCCCGACAGCAAGATTACTGGTAACAGCGATCCATATCCCTTCAGTCCTTGCTCTTTGTGGCAGCAGAACCAGTTAGTGCTTTGTGTGGTCGCTGCCCACTAGAATGAGACCATCCATGCTAACATTTAAGTTTTCCCTTCCTTCTCTGCTACCTTCTCCCTTCATGCTGAGGGCATAATGACAAAATGCAGAATTTAGCCTTAATTGGATCTCTGCAATGTTATCACCTGAATTAGCTCCCCCATGAATAATTATCACTGCCTGGAGGCTGACAAATTGCTTCCCTCTACTTCATGACTGTCAGGAATTTCAAAGTATATGCTGAGCATGGGGGGGGGGGGGGCGGGGAGGAATGACAATGAAAAGCCTAGAGAAGCATCACTATTAAGATTATTAAAATATTCAGCACGGATTCCCATAATCTCCCTGAGTCCCAAAAGGCATGAGTGACAGCCAGAACTTTGCTAGGGGCAATTGGGCAACACCCAGCCATGACTACGGCAATAGACTTGCACAGTCAAGGCAAAACTATAACCACTGCTGCCGCCTGGCTCATGGTTAGGCAGTTCCTACGTTATTCACTACGTACATCAGCTTATTTAGCATTTCCTCTGCATCTTTGATCTTGCTAGGTGGATGGGAAATTATTTGTAGCGTAGACTGATAGAAGGGTAAACATATACAAAGGGATAGCAGCAGATTGTCATGCATTTAGAATAGCATATAATAGTCCTCGCTTTGTAAGAACAAGGTCTTGGGGGAAAAGTGCTCTGTATGAGAACAATCATTCCATGACTGGGCAAGACCTCACAGAGAAACGCAATGCGTCACTACACCACAATATCCATCTCAGTTATCAAAAGAGCTGACAACTGGTAAGAAATCTTCATCTCATAAAACCAAATCGCTATAAAAGTATAATGCTTTTTGCAAATGGCTTGAAACGATTGGATTAAGCAATAGGGCTTTATCCAATTCTCACATTAATGATGCTGAGCTTGTAAGATTGATGCATTTCTCCGTTCAATTCAATGCATTTTCGCAAACTTCTTTCCCACCTTGCTGAACCCACAGCACACAAGTCGGGCGTAGACAAGGCAGCTGCCGACATGTTCCCAGGAGAAAGCTCTCTCTGCTTACCTGACATACAGGGACCTCTTCTGATTAGTCCTCAGGGAGCCAGACCCAGAACTCATGCTGTGATTCATCATCTGCTCACGCAGGTCATGGATTTTTGCCTCAAACCGAGCGTACTCTAAGGAGATAAAAAACCCAGAGATTAAAGATATTTTAGTTTTCTTGACCTATATAATCATTAGGGCTGCTAAATGCAAATTAATATTAAATTAACAAATGTAAGGCACGTCCTGAAAATTGAGGTCTAATAGAACCTCGCATTAATATATTATCTTTGGTAAATATATGCCCTCTTTATTGTGGTACTTGAACATTTCAGCACTGATTATCTGAAAACTCAAATAGCTAGACCCTCTCTCCTGCAGTTGCAGTTGCAGGAAAGGAGGTTTAAAGTGTGTTACCAAAAATCTTTCAGTCTGCAAAAAAGATGTTGAAAGCAGTTTTCACCACATCACTCCTCCTTCCAAACAATGAGACACCTCGTTAGGGGCAGCGGGGATGATGCACTGAAGTTACTAATGAGTCAAGCATTTAGTGTAAAATCCCACCAAACTGAAGGAGATATAACAAAGTCTAATTATCCCTGAAGCAGCTGTGAAAACGGTGTATGAGCAATATGCCACCTTATTTACTCAGCCCACTGAGGATTGGGTTCTGTTTCTTTTAAATAGGTGGAGCTGTAGCTCGGTCTTAGAGAGTGATCCCAGAAACTCCAGACCTGGTTGAGCGACATAAGAATGCACAAAACCACCTCCCACACCTTGTTCTCCTCCCTTGCTCTGCTGGTAGCTTTGTAGAACATTATGACCTGCTGACCAGCCACACGGGACCAGCGTTGGGGCAAGGATTCAGCCAGAAGTGTATAATTTGGTGAGGATCCTCTCTGAAAGGACACATCCCTCGTACAGCCTGGTCAACGGTCCCTCCTGCTGGCACGTTCCCCTTGCTCTTTGTGTGACCTAAGGGACTGAGTTTTGGTTTGCGAGAGGAAAAGCTGAAGTTTTGGAGACAAGCTCTAATTCCTTGAAACCAACAACCTAAAGGCAATGCTCCAGCAACAGAGTCATAATTCAGCCTAAACCCAGGAAACCTACCAATGCGAGCTAGAAGACTAACTTGAGGGGGTGTACAAAATCCATTTCAGTGAGTCAGTGACACTTTGGAGAGTAAGATGTTGCCAGTAAAGAGACCAAGTTGTTCCCTGCACCTCAAAATTTTATTTCACTGCTTGCTTCAAAAGGAGGGTCTAATTTCCCCACAGCAAGCCTGGAGCAGAAGTGAAAACAGCAAGCAAGGTTTCCTCCCTTGAAGGATGGAGGTACATCCCACCAGATCACACCACCTCTCAGTTTAAGTAAATAAATCTTTACTGTGCATTTATAACCTATTGGTCCGCTCCCTGTTTGGTGGTGTTTGAGCTATGTGAGAATGCTGTAAGACAGCAATATTCTCATTTTCTCCTAGCAGAAATCTCAGCATTATTTTTGTTTGATCATTTGCCGTTCACACTGGCTCAGTTCCCAGAATGTCTAGATGCTTTGCAACAACAACCAATTCATTTTATTCAGTGCCCTTTAACTTTTCATTGGATAATAACATCTGACCTTTCCAAGATCCCACATTTTGCATAGACACTAGCTTAGCAGAATGGTTTGACTTGGGCTTTTGTGTTTGGGTTTTTTTTCCTTCTTCTTCTTCTTACTTGATGCATTTTAACTCCCTTTCCTTTGAGCTTCTTTGGCATTACCTACCGAGTCTGTTAAGTGACAGCGGCTACTTTGCCAATCAGCTGGGAACCACTGCTGTAGTATGACTCTTCAGTCTTCCCACATACCTATGACTTCACTGACTGCAGCTGAAATTCTGTATGTCAGAAGAGACACTCCTACATGCAGACTGTATTTCAGATTTATTCTGTAGCTTGTTTCTTGCTCATTTCTTTCACCTAGAGTACATCTTTAAACTTCTCGGTGATTTAAAAGCCCAAATCCTCAGCGGAACTAAGGCTCCTACAAACCTGTGTCATTTTTTATCATGGAGTTTAGTTTTGAAGTGTTTATCCCAGTGTAGGATTTAAGTTTGTTCTATGTGAGTCATTTGTTCTATTCCCCCGCTCTAGAATTTATTTAGTAAATAAGCATCTTCCACGCAAGGCTTTGTTTAACTCATATTTCATTATAACAAATTTAACATTTCTTCTTGCAAATAGGAAAGGTGATCTTAAAAACGAAACGCTTGCATTTCTCTTCCTCACAGAGTGTCAGTCCTCCGCATACAGACAGAATACTACAATTTCAAGGGTTGTTACTGGGTCTCTTTCATGTGTGGTGGATACACTGAAGAAGACAGTAAACGTACAGTGTAATTCAGCTTCTTTGATGTTTTACATCTGGGCGAGGCCAAAGATATGAATGATTTACATCAGAGCAGCTGCAATGGCAGCTTTCCCTTTAATAAGCAACCATAGCCCAGGCAGACTCTGTTTGTGAGGTGTGGGAGTAACTCCCAGATTTAGACACCGATCTGGAGAGTGAGAAGAGAGGATTGAAAATCTGACTCTCTCTAGCACAGCATCCAGCTATTTGCAACCTGAACACCAGCTCATGAGATACTCGAATGACTACAGCTTGGTCCGATGATGGTGTTATAGCTTGTGTTCTGACTTCAGAGCACACTTGGAATTTAACTGATTTTAACTGACTCTAAATTTATTCTGAATTTAATAACCTCTCTCTTTCTGGAAGACATTTTGAAGCCACAACACATCTTAAAAATTGTCTAATAAGTGTGTGATGGAACTTCAGGGTTCAAGCTCCTGCTCCCTGCATGGTATTAAAAAATACTGAAGTACTAATGATAGTTCTGTTACTTCATGTTCTTGACATGGTTTTTTTCCTTTGGATTGAAATACATAGATAATTTTAAAATAACCAAATTTATGGGTCTATATTTTCCCACAGTACCTCCTTCATATTTATGCATCCAAAAATACTGAAATGTAAACCCATGCCTTGCTCCTGACAAATGCCTGGACCAAAAATTGCAAGGCCATCAATGCAGGCAGTATTTAACCCAGCTCAGATCAGCTTCTTTAATCTCAGTCCTCCTAGTTCTCTTACTGATGCCTAGATACTACAGTGATGGCTGCCTTTGAAACATGAACAGAAAAAGAAAGAGTGATGCTCCATTTCTGCCATCAGAACTGCTACAGTATTCCTGCCCAGTGGGAAAAAGTCCTTTTTTCTTAACACTTCTTTACAGATGGGATCATTCCAGAGGAGCTGTTTCCTAATAGCTTTGCATTTGTTAGGTGTGAATAAGTGGCAGTGCTGAAGTCCAGAAAAACACTTCATGCTTCCTTCAAATTCAGTACTGAATCCAAATAACACACTTTCAAGGCTCCTACACAATTAAAAGGACACTGAGGTTGTGACATGCTGACAAGAAATACAGTTAAAGCTGATTCACTAATTTCATGCCCTTTAAAGAAAGGGAGAACAAAGAATTTATTGCTGCTGGAGTGCATCATTAATGAAATTTGCCAAATTTGACTTACCAAAATCCATCTGCAAAGCTCCTACCCGTTGCCCGATTCACTAACGATCTAACAAACTAACTCTGGTAGCTCAAGAAACTGATAAAGTTATGCATTAGACTAAAAGGGAAATGAGTGAGCAAACTGTAACCTGTACTATTGCTGGAGTCAGACCAGATGATATAATGGTTTGTGCTGGCCTGTGGCTCTGGAAATGTTGCTGTAAGAAAGAGGGCACATGAGATGGAGGGAAATGTTTGTTCATACTCCGTGTCAGAGCTGGCTCAGGGCTCACGGCAGTGTAGGTGGATGCCAAGGATCCTGATACAACCCACTGATCCTGGAGACGTGGAGCTAGTGCCACTGGATGTGGGAGAAGAGATGGCTGCCATGAGGAACGGCCCAGCTGCAGGGACAGCAAGACCATTTTTCACGGCTCTGGCATTGGCACGTTGGGCTCTGCATGCTGCCCCAAGCAAGTGCCCGTTTTCCCAAGGGTCTGTTTTCTAAATTTGGCTCTGCTCAACTCTCTGGGCAGGCAGGAGAGAGAAAAGAGTCAGCTTGAATTGCCACAGCGTGAATTGTCCCCAAGCCCAACCAAGGCCAAAAATGAGTGTATTTATTGAATTAGACACCAGTCTGAACAACTGACGTTTGCTTCATACAGGACTCATTAGCCTGAATATGCGGACAGGGAGCTGGTGTTTTACCTTCTACCTTGTTCCAACAGCTTGGCAAGTGCTATATCTGGGTCTCACACATATTCTAATCTTTGAATATCAATGCAATCATTTGACTTTCCAAAGCACTTGCACATGTTGGAAGGACTGGATAGATCTTTCGGAGTAATCTTCAAACACCTTGAACCTTCTCCTTAGTTCACATACTGAGAAATCAAAGCAAGATAAATGGCCAGCCTCATTAAAAAAACATCCCAAACCCCAAACCCTAACAGTAATATGCTTAAAATGAAACTTCGAGTTTAGCTGGCCAAGATCAAGACTATGATCTACAAAATTTTGCCTGATCCACTTTGGCATCTGAGGGTATGCAGACACCAACATTTGTCCTGCTGAAGTGATTTAGATACCTAAAATCCTGCCACCCCTCCTACAGCTGTGCAGGTGGGTACCTATACAGTGGGGAGGAATTGGTTTAACCCCCCCAACCCCCTTTTGAGTTTTCTGTTGACCAGCTTTGATGGCCCATGATCTGACTCAGTATGCAAGCTGTTGTTGAGTCCAATTGCTCAACACTTAAGCCTCTCCACATGCTGTGGAGGAAAATTCATGAGTTTTTGAGACCTGCGGTGGATACATAGACATTAAGGAGTTGGGATGAGTGTTGCTGTGACTTAAGTCCTTTCATATACACGGAGCAAGGACTTTTTCAATTAAAATAAGCAGTATATTGAAATTTTAGGTTCAAATTCTCCAGCTCACTTCAGAAATGGACTGAAAGGCTATGATACTTGAGCATACAAGAAAGCTGCTGGAAGTCTTAGATGCATTTGAGGGACTAAAAATGGATGCAAGAAACCAAACCTCAAGAAATTTTTAGAAAATCACAGTGAAAATCAAATCCTTTCTAAATCTAAAAATAGCAAAGAAAGAGATTTTATATCTGATGGCTTGATGCTACTTTTTGGTCATATAAACAAAGAATAGCTATGATAAATGAATAAATATGCTGCAGCTTTTCTGTGAGAAAGAGTTGCAGAATTTTAGAAAGCTACATTACTGTTATTTTTCACTTTTAAGTTTATAATAAAGATTGTAACTTTGATTGACTTTAGAGAACATGATAGCAAAAAAGCCCTGATCCTACAAGTAAAGTATAGTTAAGCAACTGAAATGCTGACATATTACACAGTAGTGAAAATAATAGTTTAGCATCACAGTCCAAGCCTTTATTAGTTTGAACGCTTTTAGTGCTGGCACCTTTAGAGAGATAGCAATTCTTTCTGTCAGCAGGTATCAAAATTTGCTTTCCTGTGTAATTCAGGATCATCACTGTTTGCTTCTAGATGATAACAGATTTCCTAATTTGCTGCTTTTGTGCTTCTAAAATAATGCATCTCTAACCCACTCCAGCAAATGGTGATGAGCTGATGGCTATAATGCAAACGGGAGGTTGGAGCGTATATATCTTGGAGTCTGTCAGAGGGTGAAAGGAAAGTAAAACTCGAACTGTCCAATTTTAACAGACTACACTGCTTAAAACACAAAACAAAAAAACTAGGAAGGCATTAGTTAGAGACAGAATTTTACCATCTCAAAAAGGGTATGTTGAATAACTCTAGACACTATAATAAAGGAATAGCTGCCAGACCAGCTTCTCCATCAGTATCAATTTGGCATAATTTCAGTGGATCCAGGCCAGCTTCAACCTTCTCAGATTTTCTCCTGTTCTGTTTATGGGAACACAAATTGTCTGCCACTATGGCAAGTCATGAACTTATTGCCTTGGACATCTGAGATAGTAATGTGCATGATACTATTATTATTGTAACATTATTTATGCTTCTTATGTAAATCTTTTTTTTTCCCTTCTGCCTCATCTTAGCAGATGTCTTGGCTGAATGGTTTAAGATTTAAAATAATAGAAGAACACATTTCTTCCTACAGTGAGAGTTTTCCATTTCTACCCTTTGCCCACAGTGTTGTACAGTCACCGCTGTTTTACACGCAGAGGTGAGAGGAAGGTGAGCAGACCAGCATCAAGACTTCAGAGGACTGAGTCTGATTCTTGCTTTTCTGCAGACTTACAGTGTGAACCCGGGTGAGTCACAGAGTAAGTCTCATCATCCTATGGCACCTAAGGCAGGGATATGGGTGCTGCATTAATATTGTGCCTTTGGCTATGCCTGCCAGGTGCCGAGCATCCCACAGCTCTGGAAGCCTGCAACACACATAAAAAGTGAAAAAGTATGCAAAAAGATGTGAACTGCTAATACTTTTGGCTAGTATTTTATGTCTTCTGTTTACAATTATGTTTGTTTAATATTTATTTTGAGTCTTTTTTTTTTTTTTTTCCTAAAAGTACCCTGACTACTGTTTTTAGATAATTAGGAGTTAAGGTTGCCAGCATTTGCATAACTGGTTAATGATGGAGAAAAATCTTTGTGGTCTGCAGTAATTTCATAAGAAATAAATACACAAGCAAACATACTATGGTTAGGTACAGTTCACTGTACCTTTGGTTCTTGTATCTTGCTCTGCCATGTCTGATGTTGGCCACTGCCAGGGACATAGTTCTGGACAAGACTGGCTTTGGATCTTATATTGTATGGCAAATGCTACGCTTTTAATAAGTCCAAAAAATCAATTAGATTTAACATCAGCTAAATTCATCACCTGACAGGAAAAAATGCACACAGTTCTGATGCCATCAATAGGCAACACAATAGTGTGCATAATTTATTGGAGAAAGTGTTGCTCAAAAGGCTTTGCTCCATTCATGATGCACTGAGCAACAGAACAAGTTATGCTGCTATTTCTTATCAGTCATACAACTCCCCTGAGCTCACTCAAAGGAAATGAAAAACACAGATTTCAATACTGGGGAAGGGAAGATACATTTACATTTTATTAGTTTTTATTAGTTTGAATATATCTGCTTGGTTTTATTGGAATATTTTCAACACACCTTTTCAGAAACCTTTCAAAAATAACGACATAGGCATATTTACTGATTTTACTCATTACTTTGGCCTTTAAAACTTCAGCACAGTAGGACCATTAATGTCTTTGTTCTTTGATATTGGTTGGTTGTCTTCCTTTACCAATATACAGGTATTTAGACTTGAGCCTGTCTTATAATTAAAATTTCACCCTGTATATTTGTTCTGTAGTTGGCCTCATTGCCTAAACATCACCACTAACTTTATTTTCATTTGCTTTATTACTGAATATAATGCTTCTTCCATCTGTTGCACCATTAGATACAGCCCTCATACTGTGTTAGTTGTGAATATAAATACACCTGAAAAGATATCTTCCTCCCACGATACGTTCAGGAGACTAATATCGTGCTCTATTCTTAGTCACGGGGAATATAATTCCAATACAAATTAGTCTCTAGAAGCTTTAGTTTCAGAGAATTCATACCTCATAATGAAAGAGATGTACTAAAATAAATCAAGCTATTAGTGAGTGACAGGGACTATGTATCCCACTGAGATGTTATTCTACCTGTTCCCTTAAAGCCTATCCTTGGTTTATGAAATGTCAGCCTGGACTTTCTCAGCTAGGCATTTCTTGCAGCGTCTTCCAGCCATTGAAGAAAACTGCAAGAAACTCAACAGCTTTCAAAAACAACCCCTCCCAAGATTTTGGGAACCTTTTTGTGCACTGAATTTTACTGTATTCTCAGAAATTTACACCCCCCCACCCCCTTTATTTGAATTGATGTACCCCTCCCTGAACTAACCAGGACTATTTGTGGCACTTTTTCAAATTCCCTGAGGCTCACGCCGAGCTAACAACTTGGACAATATTGTGTGTACACATGCCCAAGGAGGGGCAAGGCAAATAAAGAGCAGAGAGTCGGAGCTGAAACAACCATATCACAACACATGGTCTGCCTTGGCAGCACAGTGCGAAATCTTGGACAAGGTGGACACATCACTTCACCCCAGGCATCCAACTTGCACAGCCACGCTCGCCCAGCAGAGCAGCATATATCTCATTAACCTTGATAGCTTTGTAGGAGTTACTGTTTTGTACAGTGCAGAAACGTTTCAAGATATCTCTGCTGTTTTAGGCACAAAATGACTCTGTCAAGGTGAAAAAAATGCTGCCCTGCATTGGAATCCTCTTTCTTCAACAAATATTTATGTGGGACACTGCAAGGTAACAAAGTAACAAAACCTACTTTCTATTAATAGCTAAGCTAATTCATTTAGCTGTTTTGCCGCTTCAGGGTAGTGGTGGAGGATCTTATTTTCAGACATTTATTCAATTTCCACAATTCCCCATCCAAAATCATTGCCCCGGGGCAATTGTTACTTATTATTTTTGCTTCATTGCTTTTTCTTGCTTCTGCTTTTCATCAAATATAGTTCTATTTCTCAGGACTTGAGCATTTTGTACTTAATGCTGATGCTGGCTTAGCCTGCTTCCACCTCTTAAAGACATGAATTGACATGAGGAAACAAAATACAGAGCTGACCACTTCTAAAGTTTCCTTGGCATGGCAATACCGGGAAACCGTTCTGGTGGTCTTGCCTAACCCTGTATCTACATTGGGTAGATACTCCTCTTTTACAGACTCATGGTAAATGATTCCAACCTGCCTCCAGCTGTTTATAAATTTCCTTCTCCCCAAAGTCTCCTGAGTGCCCCACCTATGAGCTACACAGCTCAGGTGAGTTTTCCCAAATACCTTTCAATAAGAATAAACTGGGTTAGCCCGTTTACTCTATTTACACTAACCTGACTGAGTCTAATTGATGCAGCTCATCACAAAACTGCCTGGAAACGTGAAGAGGGCAGGATACAGTGATATGGAGCCGGGAGCAGGTTGGCGTAGATGGTATCTTCCTCAGCACTATAGTATGCAGAAGATGCCACCTTCTACTAAACCATGTAGGGAAAACGGTACAATCCTACTTCATCATCTCCAGAATCAATAACGACTTAAATTGACTAAGCAGACACATGACCTGCCTAGGAATTGTGCAGGAACCTTTTTGAAGTAAAACTGGAAATGTAGACCAGTCTGACCTGCCTGATTTTCAGACAAAAATGAAAATTAAAAAAAAAAAAGACACTGCTAAATCAGGGCTCAAAACTCCCAAGAGAATTTCTAAGAAAACTTACATGAAAACTTTCACAGCTAAGACATCATATGCCAGTTTTGTACTTATACTCCATGAAATTCTGATATACTTGGAGTGGGAAGAGATAAAAAAGGGGTTCCTGAAAGAGGCTTGGGAAAAAAAAAAAAAAAAAGGTTCTTTCTGAAAATAGAGTGGTGGGGAAGATAATGTGATTTTATTAATTCCACAAATGAGCTTGGAAGCTGTAGCCTACAGTAAATAAAACCTCAAAACCATAACCCACAAATCATTTAAAAATTATAAGCTAAAGGAGAAAATTAAATAGTAGTAGGAATACCAATAGTACCTGATGTAATTATTCATATAGCAGGATAGCCTTACAGACCAGCAAAAGCACAGAGATCAGAAGGACGATCAGTAATACAACCAGATAAACATGAATATAGCTTGTTGGGTCAAACTGTTTTGCTATTATGATTAACACCATTTGTTTACATTGAATAATGCCATTAATAAATGATTCACTCCCCGACTTCAAAATCTGCTGGGTAAAAACTACCTCCCCCTGCAATCTTCACTTTCCTACACTGAGCTGTGCTGCTTTTTCAGACAAAGGTATCTTCAGCCATCTCCTAAGGCTGTCTGGGACACTCTATTGAATTAAAAAGAAGAACTGAGCAAAGACTGGAAACAAAACTATCCATTTTTACCATTAAAATTTAAATGGATAAAAACATTCCCACATGTGTATCGATCTTTTCTAAGAGGCAATATTGAGAGCAGCTGCAGAATTGTATTAGTTTGCTAGAGCTTCCTGATTAAGGGGGATTACCGTTTCTAATACAAACAGGTAATAGGGAATGGTTGAGCACATTACAAGCCTGAATGAATTTAAACAAGACAAATACATACACCACCTCAGGGTAAGTCTTGCTGCCTGCATGCCTCTTAACTTATTATAAGGAATATTTTGAGTACTGTGCAATGAGATATCTAGGTTGCAAACACGTATGTTGTGCAATTGGCCACTAATTAGACACAGAGGCTATAGTTGATGGTCTGGATGCTCTGAAATGTTGATTAACTTGAGCAGCAGATCATGTAAAATTGGAATAATGTCTGAAAAATCAATGTAATACCAACAAATGCCTTGCAATTACTGCTGATACTCTTGAGCTCATCGTTCACAGAACCACAGAAGCCCACCTTCACGGCATGAAAGACTTAGCTGGATAAGGTCTTCTTAATCAAGCCCAATTCCTACTTTTACAGAAGATCAAAACCTAAAATACGGTGCAGAAACTGTTCAAATACCTTCTTATAATTAGTTCAGTTTTGGCATTTCATAACTGTTGTAGGACCACACACAGACTCCAGTCCTCAAATGGTTAGACTCATTCTTCTAACTAAATGCAGCTGAAGCCTATTTACTGGCTTTTGCACCAACGCAATTCCTCTGTGTAAATTGCTCTTTTCCATTGTGTATTGATTCTCATGACAGATTTACATTTACTTCACCTACCAATCTCCATTTTGCTAAATAAATAATCCAATCTTTGCTTCAGTCTTTTCCTGTATACTTGCCTCTCCTTTAGTTGGCTTTTTTATCCTTGTTACAATGTTTAATCTATGTCTTCACTGGTTTAAATAGCAGTGTCCCATATCATGCAATATCAGATGACTTCCTGAAAAATCAGACATATTACATCAATCATATTTCTCTTTCTAAAAATTAAATGTATTGTCAAAGACTGATATCAAGAAAATTTGCCAGTTTATACTATATTACTTTTTTATCCCATTTTGAATTTACCTCCCCTGTTTTGTTTCTAAAGCTATGTTCTAAAGTATGCTTCTACATACTACTGAGGAGAGACTTATGCATCTCCAGATCTGTTGAATGAACATAATGCATTTTTCTCCCTTCCTGATGGACACTGTAGGTGTCATTTTCCAGATAAAACACTATCTGTAGATGAATAGGTACCTGAGAGGCCCTTCCGACTCCCTGTGCCAATTCTCCAGTATTCTGTGATGGGGTAACCAGGTCAGCCTAACCTCAACACAGCAACGTCTTCCAGTTAATATATCCAGCCCATCACTGGTCCTGTGTACTACGTAAACAATTTTATTGTACTACAGCCTTTCCATTGAGTGAAAACTGAAAATGCAAAGTTGATTTGACAACATGTACGTCAGTGAATGTTACTAACACAAAGCCCTTTGAGGCTTCTGTCTACAGTGTCTTCATCAAATCAATACCTTCAGAGATTTTGTTCAGCTCAGGTGTGCCAGACACATAGACTTCAGAAAAAAAGAAAAGATCAGGGTGAATCCTACAGGAAGGAGAAGACCTCTGCTGTCTCCCTGCTGTGCTGGTAAACCACGTTACAGACAAGGCTTATGGATTAGTAGAAAATGGAAGTGCTGAAAACTTCCCACCTGATATGCAGGCTTCTTATATTCTTCCATGATTCTGACAAGCAGCCCAGAATAAGAATGACAACCTCAATAGCTTTTCCCAAGAACCAGCTATTTGTTCTCTGGAGTAAGTGAATGCTTTGTTATTCTGATGTGGTGGGTATTATTGGTTTATCAGTGTATTACACTACCTTACAGAAAGTCAATTCAATGCATATGGTTTTTTTTTTAATATTGAATGGAAATATATATATGGAATGTGTATATATATGGAATGCAGAGAGAGAGAGAGAGAGGGAGAGAGAAGAAAGGGGCTGTGTCAAATGCTATTTACTGGTGCAGACTTTCCCACAGTTGCCAGCCTACAGCTAGTGACAGCAGTTGGCTTGCAGTGCCATATGCTCCCTTGAAAGGCAAATTCTTCTAGACCCATTTTCAGTGGGGAAATCATAACTTTTAATACAGTGACAGTTTTTCATGATCGCAGTTATGGCTTTACCCTAAGATTTATTTGACATCTGCAGACTGGCTTTTCCTTTCCTGAAGAGGTCGTTGACATAAATGGTGATAGTCTGTAATATTTTGTTGACACTGTACTTTGGTTCAGCCTTGGCAGGCTGGTTTTTTCAAGGTTCTCTGATTTTCTGCTTCATTACTTGTGACTGTCCAGGATGATCCAGGTAGGAAAAAGCAGTGGATCAAGATGATCCCTTCACTTATGTGATTAAACAGCATTTAGCACTGATAAACGTCACATCCATAGAGCTTTCAGAGACAGTTTGGACAGGAATGGTCAAAACCCATAAAGACTTAAGAAATTTCTTGGAGAATAAAGAATGACTTAAGTTTCCTATACGCATTCTTCTAAAAAAAAGAGATACGCTCAGATCAAATGGGAGACTCGGTTGAGATCATCTGGGAGTGCATTATGGTCTGGGATTTGTGATCAAGTTCCTAAATGTTGCCTGTGTTGGGGCAACTGACTCCACTTTCCAAAGCAAATGGAGATGATTTAGCTTAGACTGCAATGATAAGGATTGTATCAAATTGCACTGCCTAGCATTTTCCAAGGACAAAGAGCATACGTTTGCATGGGTGCCAGGCGTCAGAAACTTGCAACTGGAGCACGAGCCCGAGCTCTCCGAGTAAAGAGGAGACAGAGAGGTTGCCAGAGAAGGAGCAGAAAGGCCTCAGGGGCCGCAAGTCACAATTATATCTTTTCTCAGATGTCTGTCTAATTTGTTCTTAAAGATCCCCAGGGATGGAGAAACTTCAGCCACCCCAAACAGTCTGTTCTGGTGCTTCACTCTCCTTTCTGCATCTGCATTTTTTCTTAATGTCTCATCTGAATGTATTTTTTCTGCTTTTTAAGACCATTCCTCCCAGTTCACAATGAATACGAGAAAACAATATGGCAAACCAAGATATTTCAAAACTAACCCTATAGTAAAATTACAAAAAATAACAACAAAGGGGAACACAGTGAAACAGGCAAGCAGGGATGGTTTTGCAAGTGAAAACCTTTTTCAAAAGTTTGTGAGTGTCAGAAATGAGCCTTTAAAGAAAATTACTGTATAGCAATTGGGACAGATGAAGCTCATTACTGCGAGTGGCCTACATGCTATAAAATGGGCTAGTATTGCTACAGAAACCTTTTTGCTGTGTCCCTGTAATTAGCACAA
This sequence comes from Astur gentilis, assembly GCF_929443795.1. NCBI lineage: Eukaryota > Metazoa > Chordata > Aves > Accipitriformes > Accipitridae > Astur > Astur gentilis. The sequence goes on from NC_064898.1 coordinate 20,873,412, forward strand.
AAGTATTATTGTTGCAATTAACTGAATCCCCTAGTACCTAGTGAGTGTTCATGGCTGTAAGCAGGTTAATGTGAAAATTAATTTGTGCTAATTCACACAAGATCAGTGATGCCCAAACCAATCTGGCTGCAGTGGCATTTTGTGGAATAACAGTATTTTCCTGTTGACTTATACAAGGCACTGAAGCTGCAAGAATCACATAAACCCATCTTAGCTTTCACTTTTGATAAAACTCTTGTGAGAGTTCTCTGTCTTCTTTGGATAAATTTATAGTGAAACTCACTCCTAAGTGCATAAACAATGTACTAGCTCTAGACATAGAAATTAATGGGATAAAAGATTTGGGCAGCTTCTTTAGCCTGTTCAAGGGGCTGGTTGGTCTCAGCACAGACTGTTCTCCAGGATAAGTTGCCTTTTCATCTTGAGAGGCTTACGTTTGACTCTTAGGGCAAAGCACGGTGCCATATACACACGGGAAAGAAGATAGATAGAATTTTTTCATGCACAAAACCTTAAGTGCAAGAGACTGTAGGAAAATTCAGAGGGACTTGCATTCTCCCCTTCTTAGTCATAGGCAAGATGGGAAAATAATAAACAACAACTACCTGGAGGACTGAGAGAGAATATGGTTGAAGTCAAGCCAAATCAGGGGGTGGCGCAGCGTTAAGGGACAGGAAGAGAGAAGATAACTGGTTTCTGCACCTGCTGCTTTTTATTCTTCCACTAAAAAATAATGTTTTGCAGTGGACAGACAATTTCTGTTCCTTGTTAGCATTAGGCTGAAGAAACACTGTCATCACCTGCCAGTGCAATAGGCAAATTAAGCTTCACAGCTTGAATTAAGATGTCTTGCAGCTTTGGCTATTTTGCACTGTCTGGACCGTGACTAGCTATACTAGGATTGGCTCATTAAGGTGTTTTTTTTGCTCTCTCTTCTGCAGTCTATGTCTAACTAAACTTTTGCAACTTGCCTAGCTTGCCTTCCTTCAAAGGACTACAGCCCCATATGAATGTTTTTTATGAGTATCGAGAACCATCACTCCTTAAGTTTAAAGCTGCAGTCTTTGGTCATCTCCCTGCAGAGACAGGCTACCACAATAATGCGAAGGCAACAGAGCTGGATCCTCACAATTTAGTCCCATTCCTGGATCGCTTCTTGTTCACTGCCTTCCCTCCCTGTACCTTGAGGTGGGCAGATGACAGGGGACTCACAAAGGCTGATTTCAGCCTACTGGGGTTAATCTTTTAGGGACCCTAAAAAGAGGCTCACCCACAGCTCAATTCAGGGCCCCCATCCTCTAGCGGACCTTCTCTCTCCACTGAGCACAGGAGGAGCCCGGTGGACCAGCCTTCCTTGCCCTTGCCAGTAACAGCAGGGTTTCCGTCTGTGCTGAGCCCTTTCTGTCCCCTGTCCTCAACATTAACAGATCCAAGCCCAAATTTCCCCCTCTCTTGACCCTTTCTGTTACAGCCTGAGAAGGCAACTTCACAAAACACTGCATTTTACGGTAAAACTAGCCTGTGTGTCTCTGCCCCCACCGCCCCATCAGTTCTCATCCGTTGATGGGACTACAGGTAAAGATTAGCCCTGTTTTTAATAAGAGCGGGGTCAGCGAGCTGTGGCAAGAAGATGAGTACAAGTGGGTAGAGGAGAGATCTTCTTAGCAGCTTTACCAGCTCCTGCAGAGCAAGGAAAGCCACGAAGCCGCAGGGTCCCCAGCTCTTCCATCCCCTTTGCTGCTCCCTGGGCCCATCCATGACCCCTCCTGGAGGCTGGGCGAGAGCCAGGCATCCTCCCTGCACTCCCACAGCCCACAGCATGCCACGGGCTGGGGAGCAACAACTCTTCTTTCTCCACTTGCACACTGCCCAGCATATGCCAATGTGCCCCATGCCTTGGTTCTATACCCTTCCAGAGTAGTTAATCACTGCGTTTCTTTCCTGCTTTCACTCACCTGCCTCACCTTTCCACTATCCCTCTTAAATTACCTGCAAAATCATTTTTAAGGAATACATGAGCCTGCTTTCTCTTCCTTTTCTTCAGCCCAACTGCTCTTTTGTCTTTTTTTCCAAAACCTTCAGTGTCCTACCCATTCCAGACCTGTCACAGTTTTTTGAAGACCAGGTAAATTTGATTTTCCTTTCTATATATTCATCTGGGGTTTTTTTTCTGTTTCCCTAACTTCTGCCAGGTATTGAGCTTGTTGGGTCCAATTTGTCTCCATTCTTACATCAGATATCCAACTGAAGAGTGGCCCACGATGATTTCAGGTGCAGTTTGTTACCATTACTTTAACTTTCCTTTTCACAAGGCCATTTAGTTGAAAGACAATCAAGTTGAGAGAGGCTGAGTAGGGAGTGGAAACAATAAAGTGAATAAGAGACAGTGAAACAAACTCTCTTTTCTATAAAATGTGAAGCTCTCTGGAAGCTAGGCAGGTCACATTGGTTTAGATACTTTAAGTTTTTAATACTATTAAATATGTATTGTATATATATAAAATTGTAAAGGACAATAGATAAAGCTTTGTTATTTTATTAAAGGTAAACAGAAAGCTGAGAATATCTTACTATTCCAAGCTTAGTAGACACATAAGAGGAGGTCCTTATGACACTACAAACACAGCTTTAAAATCTTTTACAGTCAAGCTTTCAACAGGGCATAATAGTTCAGTTCATTACAAAAAAATATGTGTCTTTGAAATTACGAGCCTAGTTTGACTTTCATGTGTTATTAGCTCTCAGTGGAACTGAAGCATTTAAATTGATTGTAATGAGACATTAGCAGACACTATTACTGCAGCAAACCATTCCTGTTTTGAGATGGCTGGCTCAGGAGGCCTCTAAAAGCATCCCAACAGGCAGTGAGTATCGTGCACTGACAAAGGGAAACAAAAATCAGCTTTGTAGAGGTCTGCCACGCAGCTGGCGTTGCTGTGCAGAGCATGCCAAGCGGCTGCTCTGAAGGGCACCAGTAAAGGAGGGCAGCACCCTTTAAAGGGTGGGAAGGGGTGACAAGGGGATTGCTGGTTAAATGCACATATGTTTTCAAATATACACAAATGAATTTCTGCCAGACGTTAAAACAAAAAGAATTAAATCTCTAGTGCAAAAAAAAAAAAAAAAGACCAAATCAAAGCAGACTTCTCAAAGCAGTAATAATAATCATTACTCACATATCTCTCTGACACCAGGAAGCTGAAGGTGAATCTATTCTGAGAATTATAAGACTTCGTATCTTGTGACTTCTACCTCAGCTCCTTCATTTTCAAAAGCCTCTCTCACCTTTGTCAACCTTTTCTAATTTCTACTACAGTTTAAATAAAATTCAATGAATGACCTATGTCAGTGACTCTCTTTCTCTTTTCTGCCCTCATCTTTCTCAATTTCTTTGCTATCTAATGATGCCAAAAGTCTGGAATAGTCTCTCACAATTACCCTGTTTTCATGAAACTTTTAAGAATTTCATAGCTTTAAGACTGCCATTGATGCTTGTGCACGTATATACACATCTTTTTGTTTATTCATTTACAGTGATGGCGTAACCTAAATTTCCAAGGCAAGTACACTGAAAAAAAGGATTATGAAATACTCTGAAGAGAAACCATTGCAAATGTGACAGCTGCTGAGAATCACTACGACTTTCAATCCCTCCTTCCCCCAGAGGTTACTCTTGTTGCTGGCCGAGGAAATAGCTGTAGCGTGCTCATGAAGGGCAGAAGAGGTCTGGAGAAGGCAGAAGTGCCCTTTGGCAGTCTGATGTCTTGCTGGAAAGCTTGTCAACCTTATTTACATTTTAATTTGCATGCCAGCCTCTACGAGACTTCATATTCGGATTCTGCTTTCAAGTATCTCCTTCGCTATAATCACAACGACCTTTACATGTCTTCCCCCGTTACCCTCTGGGGCTGCGGCCCCGGCTCGCCGAGCTCTCCCGAGGACTAGCAGCAAGAAATGTCAGGCTGAGCATGACATTTATGCAAACAGTTGGTGGCTCAGAAGGTAGCCTTTTCTTAATGGTGGTTGTTATTATTATTATTATTATTGTTATTGTTATTTCCTGTAGGACATTAAAAAGCGGTGTGGGCAATGGTCACATCCTGCTAAAGGAGAGTGCCAAGGGAAAATCCCTTTTCTGTAAGACAGGAGCAAAACTGGCAGCGTGCACCACCTGACAGTGGCTACCCCTGAGAGCAAAGAAGGCAGGAGGGATCAAAGTGGGCAGTGACTGATTACTATTGACATTATTTATACCAACAGACTGACAACAGGACTTGGCAGGATTATACCCACTGGCTAGTTAAGAGGAACACTGCCATAAACATGCCCTGCTCCAGATAAATCACAGCACAGGCACAGAAGTACAATGCATGCATTAGCCTCCAGCCTGTCAAGCTGCTACAAAAATACGTGGTCTTTCTTACATCCAAAATAATGTCAGTTGAAAACAGACACAGATTACTCAAGGTTTTATGAGAATTACTTCTGTTGCACCTTTTGGTCATTACAGAAAAGACTCCAGTGAATATATTTTGATCAAGGAAAGCTTTCAAAGCCTCTGAAGTATTCCTGGCATACAGAGTGGTGTTTTTATTGTTGCTGGCTAATCCCGACTTTCTAATGAATTCACCACTTTGGGAGTTCCAAATAAAGAAGCATTCTCTTCTCAAAGTTACAGACAACACCTCTGGGGATATGGATTTCATAAACAATTTCAAAATCCATATGTTCTGCATTTCCAACTAATTTTGATATATTAAAAAAATCTTTGTAGCCTGTGACTATGAACAGGCATTGTAAAAATAAGGCTAAGATGGGCCGTACTGTTCAGAGTTACATGAAGTGCCATATTTGGAGGGAAGGAGGATTTTTTCCTAGATCAGAGTGCAAGGACAGTAAGACCCGAGTTTCTGTCACATAGCTGCTTTCTGGGACCATCTCAGAGTTTTATTAATACATTCCACAGTATTATAGGGAACCTGATTTTCCCTTTCTCTCAAGTATCCACTTTAATGCATCATGAGAGAATCCCACGTTAAATAAATAGCCTCAAGCCTGAGTCAGTGTTTGCCAGTCTTTCCAAAGAAATAAATGGAAACTTAATTAGGGCAACATCTGAACTTTTACATTTCAAGAGTTCATTTCAAGAGTTTAGATAGCAGTGGGGTAGCCTTATCAACACAGTGGGTAGAGAAGATCAATGCATTACATGTTTGTATGGACATAGCAACATTTTTTCACTTTAAGGCACAAGAAAAGTCTTGTGTTGGCTTCAGATTTGAGGAGAACCAAGATGCGGGATAATTCTTCTGAATTCTGCATCTCCTCAAACCTGTAGATGCAAAGTGACTATATTGGCACCAGTCCTTTCTGTTCCATAAGGCAGCATGTGTCCACGCTAAGAGAAAGAAACTATTTAGTTTTCATTTGGTTTTGACTGCTTTGAGTATTTGATGGGTCTGTTTACCACAGGTCAGACACCCTTTATCATAGGGATCTGTCATTGGAAGCACAAGGATATATGGATCTGAAATGCCATATTTTCTGGTGGATGACACCATGCCGTCAGTCTGTAATTTCAGTGCTGGAGGTTTCTGTCAACCTCTCTTATGCCTGATCTGCCACAGATCCTCAACTCCGAGAGTGCTGACCTAAGAGCAGAATCTGGCCTGGCTACATGATGGCTGAGCTGGGGACTTGGGAAAGAACTGGCTCCACAAAACACTGTGATGATGTCCCTATTTTAAGCCTTGTCATTCTTCATCACAATTTCACCACAAAGTTTCGAAGGCATCAACATGGACAATGACAGAAGAAATAAAAAATTTCTGGAAGGGCTGTGACATGCTGCCCACAGCTGAAAAGAAACTAAGCTTCTGAAGAGCTCCAGGATCAAAGGACCTGGGAAATGTCAGTTGGATGGTACTTCTATCACGTTACAAGGCTCGATGCAGCAAGTATGGGAGAACAAGCTCTGCAACAGATCAGAGCCAATTATCAAAGTAATCCCATTTGGCCATAAAAATATCTAGTCATTTAATACTGCTAAGCCTTGTTTGTAATCACAGAGCTTAATGAGAACAACTTACATTGAAAGGAAAGAAGGGAAATCTCTGGAGTAGAAAGGCTGCTAAAGAGGACGTTAACAAATGCAAGTAAATTTGAGGTTTTAACTTCTTTTATATAGGCCATACTCTATTCATAGAGGATTTTTTTTTGATCAGCCAACCCAATGCCGAAGCCGGTTTCAAGATTATGAAAGCACACTTTTGTTTTCATACTCTGTGCCATGTAGGCAAGTCTCTCAATTAAGGAAAGGTTTCTTTTGTTTGAATGAGATTCTGCTTAATTTCTGGCAGCAGACAGATTTCAGAAATAATTACCGTCTATAGAAGGATGAATAGCAGATGAATCTATAATTCTCATTACCCACCAGAATTTCAAAGTGAACTTAAATTCTAAGCAAGCATTTGGCAGATTGGAACAAAAGGGAAAAGGTATTGGACAAAAGTAGTGTTCTTTAATTCAAATCTTGAACAACAAGAATAATATTTAGCAATGAGTGTGATCTAACATCTGGGAAGAGCCCGAGAAGTATGCTCAGAATACTGACAAGGATTCACATGTCTTTTGAGAAGTCTGACTCCTTCTTGCCATGTTTAAGGCATATTGGATGTCACACAGCAAACACTAGGGAATGGTTTGGTCAACAGTGGACAGTAGTGCATATATCAAAGATTTTAGCCAGTTTACATTGTAAATTCCTGATGGGGGGGGTGCAAAGAAGATGGTTCTCAGCGGTTCCCAGCGAGAGGACAAGAGGCAGTGGGCACAAATTGAAATACAGAAAATTCCATTTAAACATTAGAAAAAAACCCCTTTTTTTATTCTAAGGATGATCCAATACAGGAACAGGTTGCCCAGAGAGTTGTGGAGTCTCCATCTGTAGAAATATTCAAAACCTGACTGTACCTGACCCTGAGCAACCTGTTCTTGCTGACCCTGCTAGAGCAGGGGGTGTTGGACTAGACGATTCAGCTCCCTTCTAGGCTTGACTATTCTGTAATTTTGTGAAACAATGGGTTTAATTCTCTGTGGTTACAGACAAATGTAACATATAAGCAAAGCTCTTTCTCCTCTTCTACTTAGAAATACCGAGCTGGTAAACCCCACTGGCAAGATAATGTACGGTTAACAACTTCAGTCCTTTAGAATGCAAAGATCATTAGAATAAATAAAATATTTCACTTAGCTGTACTAGTGTCCCTTGGCTCACATTATCCTCTCTGGTGACAGTGCTGTTGAACAACTGGGTACAGCGATATAAAGGTTTAATATCCAGCTATATTTAATATCAAACGCCTTGATATTGGCAGTGCCCACGATGGCTACAGGTCTGTCAGCATTTTCAAAGCTTTATAACAGTCATAAAAACGCATGGAGTATAGCAATGAGTCAACCAGTACTTATAATTGCTGGCATTTAGCACCAGAGATGATGACTAAGAATCTATATTTGAAATACCTGGAGTTGGTGGAGTCCAAGTACAAATCCTGGGGAAGATCAAATAAGCACTACATTTTTGTGAATTAAATACACGAACTGTGTGCAGCTTACTGGTTGTAGAACCTTTAGGGAAGCGCTTAAAAGTACATTTATTCTGCATATGCACTACAAACTTATTCAGTTATCTTGCAAAGTGAGTATTGTTTTGACTCGGTTTTCCCTGAATGCAGAATATTGCCATGTTTGGTATTCAGCTTCCTGCCCCTTCATCGGCAGAGGTGGCCGCATTTCACATTCTCAGAAATAATGTTTAGGAAGTTCCCTGGGGCATCATTTTCAATGGCAGATGTCATGTGTCTCATAGGCTGAAATACAGTTTGACAGCATTTCAAATGGTCTTTCCTTTCTGCATTAACTAACTCTACAAAAAAATTAAGTTGAAACAAAAATGTAGCGAATTAGTATCATAATGTCTCAGATGTTTGTCAGAGAAGGAGCGTCGCTAAAAAAAGGATGTCCCAAGATTATGCATAAAATTTATTTTTATATGGCAGTTCATGCTATGTATCTATATGGCAGTTTATGTAATATATCTGAAAGAGGGCTGATATTCCAAACCACATGCTAACATAATTTACAAATATACTGCTTTTTATCCAAGAGAATCTTGATGTGTTTCACAAACTTAATGCAGTACAAACACCATATATCAATGGTATCCACCGCAAGGGCGTCAGTCATGATTACAGAAGTGCTGCAAGTAAATCAAAGACCAGAACAATGGCTAAATTAAAACGAACGGTGCTTGATCTGCAGATTGAGTACATTAATTTAACTACAACTTTATCTGAAAGACCTACAGATTGTTTCAGAGTCACACTCAGAGAGAGGCATATCCACCAGAAGATGAAAGGCTGAGTCAGCCCTCACAGATGTTAACCAGAGGTTAAGGCAGATGTTGACCATGTTTGTGTTCTCAGGCTGGTCTTTGATTTGCATGGTTTTAGGTATATGTAAATGCTGTAAGTGAGATTACAATCAGGCTCTGTATGTTTCCAGACTGGTGCTTAGGCCTTTACAATTCCCATTCCTTAATTGAGTGAGTGACTTTAACATTTGAATTCAAGTTATTTACTTGTGTTTTAAACTCAAATGCCTAATTTTTGCTGAAAAAGCTGGTAAATTAAATGTATTTCTTCACTGAAAAAAATCAACTTTTTAATCTAAATACAATTTGGCAGTAGGGATACCATTTTTCAGCACAGATATTCAAACATTAGGCCCTCCTGCGCCTCTTTTCTCCCTCTCTCAAATGACAGTTTTGGGGCAATTGAAGATTTTCAGCAGTATCTACCTGTGGGTTTATTTTCTGATTTTTTTCTTTTCTTTTCCCTATTGATCTCTCTCTTCAACAAGTATTTCTCTTTGGCAATAAGGGAAAAACAGTTTATACAAATAGGCCTGAAAAAAACTGGACATATTTCTGGTATTTTGAACCTCACATTGACAGAGAAAATAACTCCTAACTATACCAAAATACAGCATAGTCTAGGATCTCAGGTACAATAACCTAACACTGGGGAAAGGTATTGGGGTAGAAGAAAGACAGAAGATAAAAGTGCTATTATTGTATAGATTTGAAAGAAAACATGCCAGGTGGCTGATTAATTTTAAGTAAAACAAGTCTTAGTCATTTTGCTTCCCATGTTTCAAATCTTAAAATTACCTCCCATGATAAATACAAATCATTAATTCTTGATCAACCATTTATGTAAGAATTAGTTGACAGGCCTGCAGACAACATCTACAGCTTAAGCTTGTTTCTTCTTCTCCTTAACCAAGCATACCAAAAAATAAACTGAAACAGAAAATGTCAATGTTTCAATCTTGATAGGTTTAGGTCCTTCTTTGGCCAGCCACTGACTCACACTTTATATTAAATATCTCAAACAACTGAGGTAAAATGTTGGATTTTAAGTCTTATGAATAGTGTAGGGCAAAAGCCGGACTAATTTATGAATGGTAGATAAACCTGAACAATGCACTTCACAGTAATTCCACTAGAAAAATGCTAAAAAATATGCAGCCCTTCCAACTTTCTGTCCTCCAGCCCTTCTACTTTTGCTATTTCGTATCACTACCATTCAAAACCTATGCACTGAAAAGAATTTAATAAAAACAAAGCCGAACTTATTCACATCTCTGAAAAGACAGGAGAAAGCTGACTATGAGTGTTGTCATTTCAGCGGTCAGGTGCGAGTAGCAAGACATGAAAGAGTAAAAACAAAGGAAGATATTTGAGTGCAAAATATTTGCACCACATAAACTTACAAAGGCCAGTATGTAATTGCTACCATAAAAATATCAGAGTTGCTCCACAAAGTTGTTTCAGGAATCTTGTAAAACTAGATCAGTTTACCACTATAATTCAAAGATGATAAAATTTGAACTGGAATAGAAAAAACCTAACATGAACAAGAAACATTTAAATTACATTCCATATTCCGGAACAATTTCTTTAATTCAAACAAGAACATTTTAGAACATCTACAGAAAATTTCAGGGTTTTTAACTGACAAATTGCAAAATATTGTGAAATGAAAGTAATCCATGCCTGGAAACCCTGCTTTGTATGTAGAAGTGCTATTTTTCTCCCTCCTCTGAAACTTGGTTATGTGTCGGATGGGTATATTTCACTGAAGTGTTTAACTCCTGTGGTTGTACCTCAAAGAGGAGAAATACGGACAACTGCTGGTAACAGTCGAGTTTCACCTAATGCCACCATCAATTTAACTTTGCATTTCTGAACTACAGCCCAACCCAAAGCCAGCAGCAGCCAGTATACACTGTCATTTCTCTATGCAACGTGGATCAGAAACACCCACCCAAGAAGGGCAAGGATAGTCGACGGGACATTAAGCAGATAATAATTTTTCCCGTTCCCAGTTTTCCACCTGAGATAATAGACTCCTTTCTCTTCTCAAGAAATGTTTTGATAGTGGGAGACACAGATCTACTACTATAGACAAACTGAGATTAACAGTACTGTAAAATACAGAGAGAATAAAATACCATTTACATGAAAAGGTACTGTATACTGAGGGTGATGGTATTTATATTTATACCTTCTTAAAACAGCTACAAGTCAGTTTTTTGAAAGTAGAGATTTTCTTTAGCAAGTAATACTTCCATTACTTTTCTTAGACACCACTAGGTAGAACCATTTGCTCCTTAGTATTACTAGCTGCTCTGAATGTTTTTTCTACTCATTGTACACATTACTGAACGTAGCAAAAATGCTTCTGAGAGTACAAATTACTTAAAATATATAAATAAATAGCTATAAAAGAAAAAAAACCCACAACAAAGTGAACTGATTAGTCTGCCTGGCTCGTTCACTCGTTCAGTTTCAGCATGTGGCTGCACACAACACAGTTCAATCAGTTCTTTATTATTTCATAATGTTAAAGGTTATTACCACAACACACACAAAAAAGGGATAATAGCCAGTTCTTAAATTAGCATTTGCTTAGCTCAAATGCCAGTGCACTAATCTCTTTCTTTAAAACCTAGCACAACTAATATTGTAAATCATGCTTACAGAGTGGCGAGTCTTCTGTCGTCTTCCGAAGAAGAAAGATCCCGCTGGCAGTACAGTAATGAATTAGAAGGGACGCACCGTGTCCCACTGTCACTTCACAGGTTCTTCAAACACAACACACTGACCACCGTGATGTAAAGATGACATTAACTCTCAGGATTTAAAAACTGTTGTCAATCCAGATTACGCTCCCGCCTGGCTAAAATCATAGGAGATTTCTGCTAACACTAAGAAAGTATTCTGGGAATGAAAAGTATTCTGGGAACGAGAACTCCATCTGCAGTTTTATCAGGCTGACTTTTGAGTGAGTGCACTGGTAATTCCCAAGTAGAAATATGGTGATGCCTTAAGCATTTCTCTGTAGTACAAAATAAAAACTGTATATTAATATTAAGCTTTAGGCCACCAACTAATAACCTGAAGTTTGCATGGGACAGAAGATAGTACGTCACTGTTGTTCAGACAACGAATGAATCTGCTGCCGCCGATGAGCATCGCTCCTGTTTGCATACTGGCAAATGGAACGACAAACGTTCTCCATCTTTGATGTTTCCAGGCACGAAAGAAAACTGAGGACCAGAGGAGCAGCAGGGATTTAGAAGTGATTTCAGCCTGCAATCTGATGGGATTACAGCCACTTTCATGTAGGGCTATATAAGAGGGTCTCCACAGAATTTTTTTCTTCTACACATGGTCACGATATGGAAAAGATGAAAAGTGTTCATCTAGAGCAATGTGCAGTGACTTCCAGTGCAGCTCATTCTTGGGACGTGTATCTAACACTTCCCTGCAGGATTCAAAGTTGTAGGGCCTTTACTAGAGCTGATCCTGGATGCGAGTTGAATCCTACACCTCTATTTATGGGCAGCTTCTCCACAGGTCGTAACTATTCTGTGGTGGAGACACAGCCGTAGCAACCAGCGCCTTTCTGATCATGCATGTCCCCTGATAACATGGAGAAACTCCATCGAAAGCTGACAGGAGCAGTTTGTATCTCGAAAAGGACCCTTGACCAATCTGTTCATGTTGTTGATCATCTAGACTACATTAAATGCCATGCAGAAAGCAGAGCATTTGTATCACTTTATTTCGCTGACATCTGGCTCCTACAGATTTCTGGTGCTGAATTCTTCAGAACCAGCTCCATTACCCTGGAGCACACCCTCCTCACCTGGGAGGTTTCAAGGACAGAGAGATCTGCTTGTCTTTTTAACCATCTGGCAGCAAGGAAGGTGCACGGGTTACGCACCTTGCTTTTATCTGAATTCTTTTCCACAGCAAAGATCCTTTTTTTTTTTTAGTCTTTTTTTTTTTTTAACATTAGCATAATGCATACAGATGCTAAGACACTGAGAGCTACTAAACAAACCAAGCAATTGCATCCACAAACAAATTAAACTTAGCATTTATGAGATGTATTTTGCTTACGAGTGAATCTTTCATTGTTTTTATAACTTGAATATCCTCTCCTGCTTGTACAGTCATACAAGATCTAAAAAATTCTCTTCTGCAGGATTAGGCCTTTGCATGTATTTCACTCCCAACACAAAGAACAGACCAACATCAAAGGGCACGCTGTGTTTATGAACACGCTCTCTCTCTGCTCCAGTTGCCAAATTTGTTCCTTTCATGCACTGAGTGTTTGATAATCCTTTAAAATGGTGTTTCTCTGCCTATCTATGTGGACATACGAAAAACCCTACTGTTTTTCATTGACACACTGTCATCCTTTACTACGTTCTGTCTCTTCCCTTCCACAAAGTTACGTTGGCTGTTCGTAACACTGAGGATACTACATGTCTAACCTATCATTCCAACCCATTTTTCCACTGAAGGACTTCTCCCGGAAAGCACATCACTATGATTGCCGGTGTCTGTACAGCTTTGTTTCATGACTATGGAATTCAAACCTGAGAATGCTGCAAAATAGCATGCATAGTCACTTTATCAGTCTCTTCAATAAAAAGAAGTGATTTAATATATAGTTAACAGTTTTCAATTCTATGCACTAGAGCTTTCTGTGCTCGAGACTCAGTCTTATAAATGTATTCCTCTATTTAATAGTATAGTTTGTGTGCATGTGTGCTTGAAGGAAGAAAACAGAAGTGTTACAGGCACACAAGCATGTGAGTTTACACACCGCTGCTGCAATCTCCAGTCACTTTTGACACAGACAAAAAGCATGGTCACACATCTACACAGTCACACATCAGCTATATTTACTGCAAACTGACAAATAACTCTCTGAAGAGTAATCTGGGGTTATCCAATACCCTATTTCACAAAAAATGTTGATCATGAACTGCCATGCAACTTCACAGCAAACCTGAAGGTCGGTACACCTGAGGTATTTCAGACCAAAAAAAAAAAAAAGGAAAAAACCACCCCAATTCCAAGGCTAAGGACTTTGATCTAAGATGTTTTCCCCCCTAGCATCTATATTTTATATGAAAGATAATCTGAACATAGGTCCCTCGGCTGGCTTCAGCTGTAAGCAAAAGGCAAAAGCTGAGAAAGATTCCCCTTGGCGAGCAGATTTTTGCTACTCGAGAGCACTATGCATCAATCCTAAAACATTCTCTCTATTCAGAAATTAATCGGAAGCCAACATACTTCTTGGAGTTGCGGTGCTGTGCGTTTCCAGCAGGATGTACCACTAACCACGCAGACGGCCGTTACCTGGACCAGCCCTAAGGTAACTAAGGGGATTTACGGCACGGCGCTCCACGGAGAGCGCTGCCGTCGCTTACTGCCAGGTGGGAGGCATGGATCACAGTAGCAAACTCATATCCAGATAAAACATCTGTGCTCTCCAGACCAGAGAGGAATTAAAATACAGTTCTTAGTCACTGCTGGTTTTCCTTCAGCAATACTCCCGGACTACAACCAGAAAGGAGCCGTAGGCATGCACCCAGGATTAAAAGTGATTTTTGCCACATCCTCTGGCTAGTTTCCATTTGGTTGGCCTCAGTCTTATCTGGACTGAACTTCAAGAAACCGGTCTCTTCTGTGCCCAAGCCGGCATACTACTGAACTGGTTGGTATCTTAATTTATTGTGTTACAGCAAATAGCGAGTCCGGAGCTCTGGTGGCCACAAGAGCCATATGCCCGTATCATAACTTTCTCCTTTTCCTGTCCTAATTTATACTTCCTCAGTTACAGTACATACATTTACATGGTTAATGTTCAGATTGCTGAGATTACACCATAGTGATGCATGCAATATAAATGCCTAGACAGATGGATGCAATATCACAGATTTCTGAAAGGAGGAGAACTTGCAAAGCCAGAAGCTCACACTTCAAGAAATCTCATTTGCTAGCACAGGGGTCACTGAAAATAGAACTGAATGCTTAAAAAGCAGCGAAATACTCTTAAATAAAGCACTGCTGACAAAGGTATATACTCTTTCCTAGAAATAGGCTCTAGTCTGTTAGGCTGCCAGGAAATGATCTTCTCAAGAAATCCTGATTTTTTCAAATTTATGATTTATAAAAAGTAAGTGCAAATATGTTCTGCAAAGGAAGTCTGTGGCAAAGGCCACTTTGCCAATAGCCTTCCTCTTTAAATAAAAAATGATGCTAAAATGAGACACCTTATTAATTAAACCGGTCTCTGTCCTGCTGCTTCAGTGCTTCACATACAACTCACAGAACAGATTATTTCTAAGTGAGAAGTCACAATACAAGTTTAAATCACTACAGAGTAAACAGTTTGGGCTGATACCAGATGAGAGGTCTCTGAAAGAGAGTGTCTCTCTCCAATTATTAATAATACAGCAATAAGACAACAGGTGCTGTTCTGCCAAGCCCTCTTGATATCTTGATAAAACAAACTTGCGTCTTCAACCCACAGAGAAAAAACCCCAAAACCTACCGGCACAGAGAGACAGGAACAACGACTGCCCCTTTGAAAATACTGCTACTGAGAAAAAGAAAAGTAAAACTGTCACTCCTGACCACCTGCCTCTCCTGAGGAGGGATACAGGTATTGTACGGCAATGCTACTATTTCAGTTTCATTAACTCCGCTTTTCAATTCCTTTCGGGTTAAAACAACACCACCAAAAATTGCTGGCTTACTTATCTTTAAAGGTTACTGGCACAATAATGTCGACAGACATTAAAGGAGCTTGCTTGAAAAGATATAGAGGTCGTAAGGAAGCAAGTGATAATTAGAGCGAAGAACCTAAAGCTGGTGAAATTCAAAAAGTAATGCATATGTTACAGGGAATATACCTTTCCCTGCCTAGCTGTGCTATATCATGTTTCCCACAGTTTGTTTGAAAGTCTCCCTATGCCTTTCATCTCACACATATTTCAGCATTGTTGTTATGCAAGATGGGGAATCATTCATTTTAATGTGATACTAAGCATATTACCACAAAAACAGAGAGAGGCTACCATTTCACTGATTATCTAATTAAAAAGCTCTACAGTACAAATTCTTTGCAGCCCCTCGCTGCACACAAAAGATTTAATGCTGCATCTGAAAAGCCACATGTACATAAAAGCAAAAAATTTGTAAATGCTTCTGATTTTTGCTGTTTCCTTTTCTTCCTCTTGTTACAAAAGCCACAGCTATCACTCTCTTTAACCGCTATTAAAAGCTATTTAACGACAGGTAGATTTGCTGGTTCGTAGCTTCTTTGAACCCCCAACACACTCACTAAAGGAAAGTAACTTTAGCTCGAAAAGAGATCCTCACAGCACTATGGTGAATAATTCATCATTGCATTTTTCTTTTCATCTCATTTTGTGCCAGTAACGTACACAACTGAAAATATTGCAAAATCTAAAAACAACCACAGACAAGGACTTCCAGCAGCAAAATACACATAAAACTAGCAGGCAGGTTTCCCCAGCTTATATAATAACAGCTTTAGCTCAACAGAATCCCCATCACTCACCGAGGACTGAATTCACTTGAACAAAAGCAGAGCCCAGTCACCAAATGCAGCTTCGCAGGACTCTTAATGCGAGATGCTCCTGTCTGCTGTTCAGTTCACACTTGCCTTTATAACTAAGCCAACCA
Organism: Astur gentilis; assembly: GCF_929443795.1. Lineage (NCBI taxonomy): Eukaryota > Metazoa > Chordata > Aves > Accipitriformes > Accipitridae > Astur > Astur gentilis. The sequence goes on from NC_064898.1 coordinate 20,889,553, forward strand.
ACAACATTCAGCTGCTGAACCTGATGAATTATAAAACGGTAGCTCCCAGACTCTCATATTTTACATCACAGGGGGTGGTCATCCAGCATACACACTGCCTGTGTACATATATTCTGCTATAACTCATCCTGATAAACACATCAGTGCTGGCAGCGGTGACAGTAATTGGTGCTCAGGATGTACAAGCACAAACCAATAGAGCACACTCCCACCTTCTGCTCCGTGCAACATCTCTACCTGTCAATCACTGCACCTTGTTAAGGTGGAATGATCAACTGCGCTTCAGGGGAGAAACAAAACTCGGAGAAGAAACCATCTACCGCTACGAATTCTTCACTTAAACATTTCTTAATACAGTAGTAAATGTAGCTTCAATCTCCTCTAGGTACAGTTTTCATGATTTTTTTTTTTAATTTTTTTTTAAATCTTCATAAAATCTTCCCTTCTTAAAGACACAGTTCTTGTTTAGTGACTAACACACAGTTCGTAACTTCCACTATCGTGAGTGGAAATTATTCAGGCAAATTTCATGGACATTAGCAAGGATAACCTAAAAGCATTACTCCAGGCAGATGACTGTTAAAAGCAATATACTTGTTAGGTGAAATTATGTGTACATTTTAAAAGCCTCTTTAAAAATGCTGGTAGGTTTTAAGAATGTCCTCTAAGTTATAAATATATATTTGTAATGCTGTTCCCTTCTCTAATGCTCTCTTTTTTCCATATGCTTGCACTGGTTTTAAAGTAGATGTATAGATACAAAGTAACAACCAAACAGCTAAAACTTAGACCCATTAATACAACCAATTAACCTAAACATTTTCAAATGGGATTAATTACAGCAATAACAATCACAATTGTTGCACATGCCACAAATTAACACTCACAATTAGCACCTAACAAGGAAAACTGGTTATGGTAATGGACATACACAGCCCGGGATCAGTCACTGGAAAGGGAAGTCTTCTACGATGGAGCAGAAGCTGCTCTTGCAGAGTTGAGCTCCCTGAATTTCGTATGTGTTTTACAAAAACTCAAGGCTATTTGTACGAGCACAGAGCGTGAATGAAAGCTTTATTTGGGATGATTTTCTCCTTCTACATCACTGGTGACAACTATCGGAGGGCTCCATTTGGAGCCTGAACTAGATCCAGTTCCTTTCCTTCCCCATGCCTGTAAAACTCCCCCAGTATTTGGTACCACGAAGAAGGGTCGTGCTTGGGAAGGTGAGCACAGTTGTGTGAGCAGTTGTGCGTCGCCCGGATGCTTTTCCACGAACAACTGGGCTGAGGAATGCAAATGAAGCCTGCGCCGGCAGCCCCAGGCAGAAACCCAACCCTTCTCACCATCTGGACCGACTGATGTGCGTCACGATGTGGGAACAGGGTGTTGCATTTCATGCATAGCAAAAGCAAGTCCTATATATATCCTTTTTCTCCCGTCCTCAGCTGCTTGTTCCCCCCCCCCCCATTCCTCATTTCTCTCTTTGTGTTCAGCACCTTCACTATCTGAGAAAAAATTCACTAGAGGCCAGAGGCAGGAGCGGCGTTTCTGCATGTGCTACTGGCTCTTACTACATTGGCTTGTATGAAGGAAAAGCAGTGTATAGTTGGGTGGCAGAACGTAGGGGACACATACCAGGACTTAATCAGAGTAATGGTTTTCAGGTCTCTGTCTTTCTCGGAGGAAAGGGCAGCCGAGATCAAATAACTGGATTCTCCAGCAATGCTGACTGGGAATAATCCAATACGGGCAGAAAATGTTCCAAATGAGAGACTCTGGTTCATTGAGAAGCAGCAAAAAGATCTATGCCACTGGATTTGGCTTTTTTTTCTCACGGGTTTACACATTTCACTTGCAAGTCATGGAGGTTCTCTAAAATGCCCCAAGCACAACAGTTTGTTGTCTTGTGCACTAATTAGGGTTTTCTGACCTATTTTTCTTAAAAGACAGTTTCAAATCATAGGCGCCAGAATGCCCTAAATGGCATCTATTTTCCTTTTTGTTTTGCCTTAACCATTCAGGTTTGAAGAGGCTTCCCAAGAATCTATGTAAACATGACACTGCCTTATAATAACGTGGTGCAGCGCGATTAAGACACAAGCAATGCTTGGTTGAATCTCCTTGACCAACATAACATTCACCCTAAAATTCAGCTCACATTTACTAAAGCACAGGTTTGTAAAACTGACCAAGATCACAATAATGTAAGACACTGCAATATTTCGTAGCTGTGTGTAGGTGGCATGCATAAACCACAGTCTGTGGTATTACACAAGATCCACAATTCCAAGAAAAACTGCTACCCCATTTCACACGTACTTGCAATTTTTAATTAGTTATCCTGGCTTCCACTTTACCTTTCCACGGGAAATATTTCATAGCAGATACTGCCATAATAGCCAGTAATGTGGTGCTCTGTAAAACTGCTACCTTCTCGGTGAATGGATACTCTCATCGCACAACCCATGTCCTTGGGGCTCTGTTCATATGTTCTGGTGCAGAATGTGAGATTTCACATTCGAACTTATTCACTTCACTGACAGGTGTGTGAAAATCCCATATGGCTGCCAGATTTCTGTATACCTAAGTATATATATAGTATGTATTTTTAAGGCATTTGTAACAAACACATTTGGTATTGACTTTGGGGTTCTTCAAGCTGCAAACTAGAAATGATCTCAAAATGGAAAAAAAAAGACAAAAGTCTTCCCATTTTCTGCAAAAACATGACTTCTTTCTTCTATAGTCACATGGACCATACTGACTACACATCATAGACATCCTATTTGCCATCTAAAGTGAGCGCAGAGATCACTGGGGAAAAATCAGGGCATTCAGCTGGAATAACAAGAGTAGTTACATTTTCTGCTCAAGAAGCAGCTAAGGAAATTTCAAATTAAGAGTAACTACAGGCAGATATGATACTATCAAGATCACGAATTAGCTAGTACGGTTAACTCGCATCCCAGTGAAGCAAAACTAGATCTCCAGGATGTCCACAGTGTGGACTCAGAGTTCCAGGTGAATAAATGTGCACCAACAGAGATCATTTCCAGTCTATGCCAGATGGTATGGGTGATCAGTACACTGGTCAGTAATTCCGGCCATGTGGCCTAAGAAGCCATCATGCAAACTAAAGAAGTGTTTATTCAGTATGTTGCATTAAGCAGTCATGCTCTTCAATTCCTTTAGTGAATTTTTATCAGATTTACACTGGCTAAAGGAAATGCCCTTTCATCTGATAGCCTGTTGATGGCACTGTCAGAGAGTATCTCTAAAGCAACGAGCCCAGCAGGATTTAAAAAAGGACTGAGTATTTATCAGACAATAACATCCAGAAGGACAGTAATAAGAAGAAACCTAAGCTTTCCGATGATCAGGGGATCTAAAAAACCTTTGTTTCTTATGGATGTTTCTCCTTCGATCTCAGACTCAACCCATTGCTCTGCCTCAGTCTGCAACATGTCACTACAGCCCAGCTTCTCCTGGGCCCCTTACAAGACAAAACCCAGAACCTCAAGGGCTGCAGGTCACTAACCAGGTTGTTGCCCACCTTCTTCCCAGCAAAGGCACTAACTTAGCTCTCCCTCCCTAATCCAGCTAAAAATTGCCATGAAATCTGTATGAGTTTAGTTAATTCTGCGACCTACCTTTTTTTCCAACTCCAAATCAGCTGAGCATACTTGTAAAGGTCTTTTATTACATTTGATAAAGATAACCACTGGTTACAGGGAATTTCAACACCCATAGTCTCTTAAGGGTAGTAGGGCTAGATAGGGTCATTGTTGTACCTTATGAGTACAGAACTCTATCAAACTTTTAATTCCAGCCGAGACCACTGAGGATTTATGAATTTCACAAGCTACTCCACTGTCTGTGGTCTGAATCCAATGAGAATTTGTCCTTTTATAAATATATGGTAAAATAGTACCACACATTGAGTCAGACAGAAGATTCCATTGCTGTAACCTACATATGTCATGCATTGCAAAATAAACAGCAGTGACAATGTAAATGAATTTAATTGCTACAGCAAGGCAATGGAGAAATTAATTTCCTTTCAACGTAGCACACTTGCGATTCCATTTGAGAACAGTTTTTAAATAGAGTTTCAGTTTCTAAGATTAATCCTCATAAATACAAATGCATAAAACTGTATATTTAGATTAATTAATAAATTATCTGGCACCAGGATTTGAAGATGCAAAGGACTGTACAAGTGCTATTACTATAATAATATTTTTCTGAATTACAATACTTTTCTTCCTCAAGTGGCATCTTTTTTGCTGCAAGTGTAGAATGAAAGCTCAAGTCCTCTTTTGAATGAGGACTGTGTTTGAAAAAATATAGAAAAAAGAGAATTAAGAAGATATTCAGCTAGGTGTGAATGAAGAGACACCCAAGAGAGCAATTCCAGTTGATCAAGGGCAACGACAAGAACTTACTTTGTTAGTTAGGAAGGCTGAACTCTCTTAATGGTGGCTTCATAGTCTCAAGAATATGAATGATCTTATCCGTAATAAAGAAGAGCTGCTAAAAGGAAGGCAGGCCAGATGGCACTTTCCCTAGAGCCTCTGGAGAGGCTGCCTGGATTTGATTTGAAAAGCCTTTTATAGCACCCCATGAACCTGGAATACTACAGCAGCCCATTTATAAGCCAGTGGGTATCATAGGAGTAGTCTGAGACTTCATACAAATGTTGATTTTCTGTATGGCTTAGATTGGTTCAGCTGGTTAAAAGAACTGAGAAACTTGGAGGATATAGTTCAGCATCCAGAACTGGGTTTTTTTGTTGCCTAGACTTTCCTTTTCCCTTTAAGCCTGTTTCCCACCGTTTTCTTTCTGCTGTTTCCTTTTAAATGAGTTAAATTTGTCTGAAGCTTGATATTCAAATCTAAACAAATCATAAAGGCCTTACTAACTCCAAGAGCTGGAAAAGTAGCTCAGGATCCACTTTCTATTAGGTAAAGGATTAGACCCAGTAGCAAACCAGACAAGCACCTTTCACGCGTCCTTTACACAAAGAGAAGGTCCCACAGTCAACCCCTCGTAAGCCTGGTGCAGGGAGCAAGTGAGTTAACAGCTTTGTACAGCAAAGAATGGTGGAGACGTGAAGATCCTCCTGCCATTCGCAGTTTAACTCTGCGTGCACTCTGTGGTGGGAGGAGTAGGTGGCTGATTTGGGGAAGAAGTACAGCGCAGGAATGATACACTTGACTCCTCTGAGGATGGTGATGAAAATCTGTCAGCTTGGCATAGTCCTTCACGTTACCTACGGCAATTACTGATGCATGGAGAAAGTAACAGCTCTACAGACATCACGGTAAGAGGCACGGTGTGTGCGGTGGAGAGAGCAGATCTGCTTTACTGAAGAAGCCCGTGGCAGTGCTGCAAGGGGTTGTCCATGGAAAGGGACACAAGGCGAGCGCCCGGAACAGTCTTCCTGAGAGAACTCTGAAATTCAGGCCTGCATTTGTGGTAGATTGCAAAAAATAAGAGGCATCGCCTGAAGATGCCTTCCGCACCGATTGTGACAATGAGCTAGCACAGGAATCAGTACGCACACACTTTTAGATTAAGTTTTCCCCTCCCACAGTTTTCTTTCGGGAAAGAAAATTTGAAGCCTGGATGACTAACTACAATGCAGATGGCAGAGCAACGTAGATACCCCCATGCTCCATCCTAGCTCCAAACGAACTAGCTTCGATGACACCATGGGTGAATTTAACCTACTCACACTGAACTCCACGGTTACGTTGTTCCTGGAGCCTGAACATATAAAGCAGTTTGTGACCCAGACAAGCCAAGGAAGGACAGCAGGGGATACTCAAGCTAGGTCTGTGCCAGCCATTCTGGCAATTTTGCTTCGGCAGTTTTTTTGCCATTACTTGCGAATGTGCCAAGAAAGTACCTCCCAGCGAGGAAGGATATATGCAGTTGCAGGAGCATCGGAGTGAAGTATTGCTCTGAAAAGAAAGGGAGAAGTAACTGCTCTGCTGGGATTCGGCAAACCCTCCTTCAGCTCAGCAGGAATCACCTGTAGCCTCGCATGGTTCACAAGACTGCTGAAACTGCAGATTTACTCTCTTGGCTCTAATGTCAGACCAATTAATTCCGCTCTCACCAGAAGCCCTCTTGCTTGGCTACGGGTGATGATACCCCGGTGGACCTGCTTTGAGGGAACTTTCATGCTCAGTGTGTTCCTGAACTGCCCGGGCACTCGGAAGGCGTGAACGGCAACGATGCTCCATCTACAGGGCAGCAGTAACCGGGAGCAGGGAAATGTCTGTCATCCCATCACATTTGTACCTCGCAACTAACTTCCACGCAGTCTGAGCGGAGTTGGGCACTTAAGGACGAGCCACCATTTTGTAAGGATTGTGTCTGATGGGACCCAGGAACCAGGACACTGATTAGATGCTCTGTTCTTGAACTACTTATAGCTCGAGGATTAATTAGGAGTGGGAAAGTGCTCTAAGACCTTTAACTGAAGAACTGAAGAATTAAAGGAGGTGAAATACAAACGCTTATTCTCACTACAGCATCAGCATCTCCGAGTGAAACCCCACCGAAATAACTCACGCTGTGTAGATACAACAAGAACATTTGGTTAATGTTTCTTAAATGATATGATGGAATTTATCAGGAAATAATGAAGAACTGAACAAAGAGACTGTACATGTTACAGCTGAGGATGTGCAGTTCTCGGCACTTAAATTTGTAGCTGTCTACTCCTCTGCTCTGACCAGCTTTCTACTAGATGCCTGAATTGGAAACAAATCATATGGAAAATAAAGGCCAAAGAAAAAAGAAAAGTTAAGAGCAGCAGAGGGGAGGAAGAAGCTGATTGCCTTCTCTCCTTTGCGCTTACAACTCGATGGCTTTTTTAGCACAGCGCCTTGGAAAAGGAAAGTAGGAGTCAATGGGAGTACCTGAGAACCTGGGACATTTGCTGCAGGAGTTTTGTTCCTGCGTGTCCTGGGATAGATGCTGCTTCTGCGACTCAGTTTCTCAGCTCAGCACTGCTTCATGCACGTACTGTGAAGATGATGTACTAAAAATAATGATGTATTTAAATGTTAAAGCTGCAGGCCACCTAAGCACCTTTGAAACAAATAGTTTTGCAAGAGTGGGAGAGTCCAAGCAGTGAACTTCTTTAGGGGTTTTTTTCTGCTTTTAACTACAATTAGGGGGGGAAAAAAAATCCTTTGACCCTCCCAATGTTAATATTGCATAGCAGACAGTAATACATGTCAGCCTGAGCATTATAAGAGGAAATAACAAAAAAGCACTGTCACTGAGCGTGGATACAAATTAAAGGAACTTTTTCAGCTCCAGTTCCCAGAGAACACACTTATTGGCCTTTAAAATGTAATTTGAGGGTGGAATAATCAGAAGTGACATACCTGAATGAGAACAATAAAAACAAAGTGACCCTGAGGTGAACATGTGGAAAGTGGACAATCCATACTACTTTGTGTTGGTACCAAACAAGGACTTTAATAACATCGTAGAAAAATGCAGCAAGATGATGAAAACGGGTTGCTTTTGAAGGAAACACTATGACCCTTACAAAGAAAACACTGTCTCCAGTCCACCAAGAAAGGACAGGGCAGTTAAGAAGATGACTCCTTGTGATGATTGTAGCCAGCTTCATGTCTTAATAGATGGGATGTGTCCTGGCAATGTGTGACCCAGCGGATATCACGGCATTTTGTTAGAAAGTAATAAAAACTACACCCCTGAAATCATCAAAATTCTGGGCATGCAAAAAATTAGTTAGCTTGTACCAGAAAGTTACGAGGGAAAAAAATCCTTTTGCTTTTTAACAGTATATTTAAGTACGTTGTTTCCCAGCAAACATCCCATTGGACTACTGTACTTCAGCTCTTACCCACTGAAGTAACAAGGACTTTTAGGAAGATGAAAAATGCAAATCCTCTGTGTGTGTGTTTACACTACCTATATCCTCATAAAAAGAAGAGACTAGTAAGTATAGCTTTTCTGAGTATGATCAACCAGCAGAGCTGAGCAAATAATTTGCAGTGAATATATGGTTTCTTCTCTGTTGTTTTTTTTAATGAGGTTTTTTTTTGTTTTCACAAATTAATGATTACATGGGAGTTAGTAGATAGCCTCTGCCTATAGTTGACTTATGAACGTTATGTTGTTAGTATTTACAATTTGAATTTTGCATAATCATATACTATTTCTTCATTTCCTGCCTGGTGAGGTGTAAATATTAGCACTACATTTCTTGGGCAAATATTCCTATGAAGTATGTTAATTATAAAAATATTACTAACAATAAGTTCAACCAGACACTGGATGGAAATTAAATGCAAATGATCACAAAAACAGATGAATCATTCAATTACATATGCATGTTTCTTGTAAAGTTTTTGAGGTATGTGTTTGGCTTTTCTCAGAAACCTAAGAAACATAATTTTGAAAGTCAAATCTTAATTCACATTTTACTTCCTGTAATATAATTCCTATACCAATACTATATAGAATGAAGAATGTACTTTTATACCCTCCTTGGTTTGCAGTTAATTGATTTTCAAATTAAGCATCTGGTTTTAAACTACAAACTTGTTGACTTAAAAAGACTCGGAGAAGGTTAGGGAAAATCAATTAAATGTTTGAAATCAATGTATGTAAAATTTAAAGCATGTCAATATTCATGGAGTCACTTCAGGGTCTTTCTTTGAATGAAACTACCAGAAATTAAGGCATCTTTTTTTTTCTGGAAGAATTAAATCCAATTGAGATCTTAATACACACTAATTTAACACTGCTCCCTGCAAATAATTGATTTTCTTTAACTTCCCTTTCACACCTGGTCAACAAAGTTAATGGCTTCTTGTGGGAAAGAAACAACAACTGGCATTAGATTAGATGCTGTAGCCAGAAATTATTTCTGACTTTCCCAACCAAAACAAAATCCTTTTGTTCCCATGTAGTAGTAATAAAAGAGACACAGCCTATGTTCAGGTCATTAAAATTTAGGTGTATATGTTATAAAGAAAAATGAGTGGGACAAACCATTGAAAAACTCAGATTAGTCCTTAATATTGTACTGAGAAAGGAAAATGCCATCATACAGTATATAATCACCAATGACAGCTGAGAAAATAGGATTCTGAAAAGCTAACCTTCCTCTTTGAAGTAATGTTACTATGAGTGTCCCATATTAATTTAAACTAACGTTTTGTTTCATCTATATGAGATATATTATGACTGCTGAAATCTAAAGAATGTTTCATGTTATTTTCTACATTTGAGGACTCTTAATTACATTTGAGAGGCAACCAGCTATGTGAAGGCATGTGCTATATGTATTGAACATTATTAGGACTAGGATCATTTTAGTGTCCACTTGGTAAGTCCAGGTGAAACTTGATGGAAGACTCATGGATCTAATCTTGCCAAAACGTCCTTCATCTCTGCGACTTCATGCTAACACATGAGAGGAGAAAAATGACACAATTATTCTGCTTACAGTTTCTCCAGTTCTCTATTTCCAGGGATCTTTGATTCTAAACGTTAACATGTTAATGGATATTTTGCATTCTGGCACCTTTTTTTTTTTGGTAATTTTTCAGGTGGGTTTTCTATGCAGAGCTAGGAAATGGAGCTAGACAGAGAAAGCTGATTTCCCACAGTTTTGATATTTTGGCAATGTGCTTAAAAATCAAACACGTAGAGCTGAAAAATCCCTGCCAAACACCAGGTGGTATGGACTGTGCACATCCAGCCTGGGGCAGTCCCTGGGCACTGCTCAGTGTGGAGGATGAGGCTGCTCAGCAGCCTGGGATGGAGCTCACCAGGAGAATGGAGCTGCTGGGAACCAGAAACCCACCTGGACCATGCTGGCACTTTGGCAAAATCCTAATGACGTACCAAAATGTACCCTACCAAAACATTTTCCCCTTTAGTCCTAATACGAAGGACAAAAAAGTAGAGCAGGCAGTTTACTGGGAACACAGAAGGTGCTCTATTAGGTGTCTACTAATAAATAGGAAACATTTCTTTACCGAGAGGGTGGTCAAACGCTGGAACAGGCTTCCTAGAGAGGTGGTCCATGCCCCAAGCCTGTCAGTGTTTAAGAGGCATTTGGACGATGACCTTAACAACATGCTTTAACTTTTGGTCAGCCCTGAATTGGTCTGGCAGTTGAGCTAGATGATCCTTGTAGGTCCCTTCCAACTGAAACAGTCTATTCTAAATAGTAATGTCATCAACAAAATAATGATTATTAGAACAATTAGGATTTTCTCTGCAAAGAAAGCTACGCCCTCAATGACTGCCCCAGGAGTTAAATGTCCAGATACACTAATGTATCTGGGCCCAAGCTATTATGTTGTTGATGTTTCCTAAATTGGTGTTTTATGTAATAAGATGTTCATTTCTTTGTTCATTTTTTTTCCCCTCTGCAACACGCAAACAGTGCCTGTTGATAATACCCAGATGCAGCATTGTCAGGGAACAGTTTCTCCCATTACATGACATGTATCCTTTCCAAGAACAATAAATGTTTTGTTAATGGAGTACATGTGACAAATAAGTCCCGTAGCTGATCTTTCATCATTCCTGTTTTGCTCATTTTGTCGTGATTTTATTGGTTTAGCATAAAAATGCTACTGTAAGAGGGAAAACCAAAATAAATATCTTATGGATAACTGCTCAGCCGAGGAGCATTTGGGCCTTCAGAATGGGAAGAGGAAGACTCAGCATGGCTTCTCAGCTATTTTAGTCCAGATACCTATACAAATCCTAACCATCTTGGCAAACAAACCAACCTCAGTTGCATATGTATCAGAAAGGAAGACAATTAACAGGCAACCTCTCAATATATTTTATGCAAGTTTTCTAACCCCTCACTTTATGGTCTTTTTGGCAGCAGCATTAAAAATGAATGCTTTTTACGGAAAACATGGGGGTTATCTGGTTGCTCTGGAGCTCAAAGCAACTCCCTAACCAAGACCATCTATCTTCTGTCCCCAGTAATAACCACCTTTTCAGGGATCTTCAGTTCAGAGCAAGAAATATTGTGTATCTGTCTTTAAAAACATATTTTTAGATGAAAGTCTCATCCTTTTTTTCTAAGAGAACGTTGATTTAAACATTTTCTGGAAAACTTTATTACCAGGCTCTATATGATAAGAAATATGAACCGATAATTCAACAGCGGTTTTGCTAGAGCAGTTTTCTACCATGAGAAGGTTTCTAAATACTTATCTAGCTATCCTGAAAGGCAATTTTCATGCAGGGCAATCTTTACACCCTTCACACATACTTCCTGTACACGTAAATGAAGACCCATACCTTATACACATGCAATACTTACAATCAGTTTTCACGAAACGGATAGAACCTGAGCTCTACCCATATTAATACATTTCATGCAAAATAAGCCAGGTTTGAAGGATAATTTCCTAGTGCCTTCATTAAGATATGTTTACTTACTAGTGTCCAAAGAGAAAAAAAATCGTGTCACCCTTCTACATATTATCCACATGAAATGTGCTTCAAAAGACAGGTAACTGAAGTCTCTTAAACTAATCTCAACACCGTACCCAAGCATTATTTACACAGCTACAGACTTGCATGCTGAACTACACCATGATATGCACTGTTAAATTATCAAGAAAATTTATCTACTTGAAACGGAAGTGTATCTTGTAAAAGATCTATTCTGATTCTTATAGATCTACTTGATTCTCACAGAATCAAAAAATAATTCAGGTTGGAAGGGACCTTCCCGAGTTCATCTCGCCCAGCCCCATGCTCAAAGCAGGTCCACTTGCTCAGGGCGTTGTCCAGTTGAGTTCTGAGCATACTCAAGGACTGAGATTGCACAGCCTCTCTCAGTAACTTCTTCCAATATCTGACTGTTGTCATAGTGAAGATTTTGTTCATAATAAAAAATTGGAATTTCTTTTGTTGTAATTTGTGTCCATTGCCTCCCACCCCATCACTGTACATCCCTGAGAAGCCTCCCCCCTTCCTCTGAGCACAAACCTTCAGGATTTATTTATTTACTTGAAAAACAAGCTTAGGGACTGTTTAAAATATTTTATGGCAATGAAACATCGTGGAGGGGTAAAATATTTGGTGGCCAGTTTGTGAGCACCGCTTTTCCCCATCAATTTTCTCCTTCTGTTTCACATCTTTTTTCCCATCCTAATCTTCTCTAGCCCAGCAAAGGGATACTGCAGTTCAGGAGAGGCACCACAAACAGTGCTGCTGATCAGAGTGCTCTGTAAGTGGAAAAGAGTAATTCACAGCAATTAAATGGACTTGTATCTGTCTGCATGAGCAGCCATAGGGGTGTGCATGGAAGCTCTGTGCTAAGTAGCAGCACGGGAACAATTAGAAAATGTGGCTCATTTCCTAAGAACTGCTTTCAAAAGCACATCAGCACTGGGAAGAAAGGTTGATTTTAGGTCAAAAAGTGCTATTTGTTCCTTTGGCTTCACTGACCTGGTTTTATCGCTCCGTAGTTCATGAAAGTGATTGATAGCATATCTTAAAAATTGTAAAAAAGATATGCATTAATTAAAAATTAAAAGGCTATGTAGATTTATGCAAATTGGCACATTGTGCAGCGTTCAATCAATAATAAATAGGCAAATTAGGGGTGACCCTCAAGTTCCTGGCAAGCTGCCAGTTCAAGAGCTGCAAAGATTGTACGGTGCCAACAGGTTGCGTAGCACGCAGCAGTTTCTAGCCGCCTGGAGATCTCAAACTGAGCATTTGTTCCTGGTGCTCTGACATTCCGACTGCAGGGGAAAAAAATGTACTTTTTTAAAAAAAAAAAAAAAAAAAAAATTAAAAAAATCTTTATACCACATGTTCACATTCTGCAGTTCTTGAAGCTCTAATGATATAACGATGGCCTTTGGCCTCCAGTCAGCTCTGCTCTCACACTTACACATGCTTGTTGGAAGCTGCAGACGCTGCCAGGGATGGGTTAACCCCAGTGTCGCAGGACCCTGGGCTGGCTAGAGCCGTGCGGTAGATCTGAAAGACTTTTGGACCCAGAAAATGGAGGTTTTATTAGAATCCTGAAGTTTTTTTAATTAGAGAGACCTCAAAGGCTATGTTTATAATTAGTAACTCAGACATTTCCAAGATGATTCCCAGGCCCTGAGGCTGCCTGGAGCCGCTCACATCTGTGCCACCAAACTGTCCTACTGTCCCAAAGTTTAACCTGGCCCCCGGGGCTGGTCTTGCACCCGGGCTGGTTCCCAGATCATGTAGTACTGGGCCAAAATGTGCCAGGAACCCTGCGAACAATTTAACAGCAAGGGCAATCACATTCCGGTTTGGGAATATTGCCAAACATTTTTTACTAGCATATATCTACCAAAGTGATTATTTCAAATCAAAGAGAGATTATGCAGGGATTATACAGAGTTTTCTTCTGGTCCCATGGGAGGAGAGGCTCCACACTTTAAGCCGTTGCTGCTTCTAACTCAGGGACTCTCTGAGAAGCAGCAGACCCCACACCAGCACTCCTGTTCCCTCCTCCCTGCTCCTCTCTGAAACTCTTGCAGCCTGCACACGAGCTGCAGGATCCCATCTTCTTTCTGTGATCCCTTCACCTGTCAGACCTTGAAGTTTCTCCTAGCTTTTAGCACCTTCCGCTCTCCATCGTGCAGGAGCTCCCCCATCTCACCCCAGGGGCTCCATCTGGCCCAGTCTTCTCAAAGGAACTGAAGATAATGGTGAACAACGAAGTAAAAACCCAAATATTGTCTGCCACATCCAGGACTAATTTTAGGCCTTTTTAAATGTCAGAATGAAACCAGAATAAACTGATTTTCTATGATCTTGTTTTCAGAAAGCTCTAATTTTGAATCTCTATCAAGGTGACATTTGTTTCTTCAAAATTGTCCTCTCCCTGTACCCAAAATAGGACAGTCATCAACCTCTTAGTCCTCTTGCAAACATAAAAAAACCATTTTAGCGCTTCCACAAACATAGTCGCTTCAAGGACAATAACTACAACACAAACTTTACACCCAGGGATTAAGGAATCAGGCACATGTCAAGCAGGTAGCTAAGGGCTGGCCCTAGGAGCACTATCCCAAACCAGGACCCACAGACGTGGCTGTTTAATTTCTCCCTTGTTAGTCAGTCTGGATCCAACTCTGCTTTTGTTTACATGCCTACGTTTTCTCCTGGGTTGCATGCCGTTAACATAGGGCTCAATCTCCACACTGAACTCCTCAGCTTGTCAGGCTGAATTTATTACATTATTCCGTATCATTGATCAGCATGTCAAGAATCCAGGTGAATGCTGAGAGAGTACTTAAAAGATAACAAACTATCATTATTTTATTCCCTCAAAGCTCTGGTGAAAATTCAGTTACTTTCTGCTTTCAAGTAAAACCCACAATTTTTGTTAGCCACACATTTGTACTCGCAAGCCTCTGGGCAGAATTTGCCACTCAGATATCCCAAGACAGAGAAATAGGAGTCTGTTGTCAAGGTTTGCTGGGTTCAGCTGAGGAGATAATTTTGCCTCTGTCCTTACATATGGTTTGTTGGTTTTTTTTTCATATAACCATTCAAGCGAAAACTACAGCAGAACTTGCCTCCAGAGAAAGAAAACAGAAAACAGCCAGGCACCTTCACAATATGAAAAAATGCTACCAGAAAAGGTACTTTTGACACCATAGGTGCAAGCAACTTTCATCAGGGACTCGCTGTTAACACTGGGGCCACAGCCACAGAGTTTGAGCCCATCGTCTGCACCTACAGTTTTTATGCATGTGGCTGAAAAGTTGGCCAGGCCTTCAGATAGCATCATACCCGGCTGTGCAAACGGATCCTCCAAATCACTGCTCTGCCATTGCAGAGATTAATGATCGGTCTTTAGCAGTGACAGATATGGCTCTAGAAAGGGCAGGATAGGCTCAGAAGTTCTTCCTGGTTCCATGGTGAAATACAGGCAGCCATCAGAAATAAAAAGGAAAAAAAGTATCGCCTGGTGTAAATCGAAAGGTATCAAGTATAGAAAATTGTAATACGTTCTGAAAGTATCAAAGAAATATCGCTGGCAGGACTAAGAACAATAAAAAGGACTGTTTCAGTCTATTTGGATGAAAAAAGATATAAGCAGTGGTGTAGATCCATCATTAGGTTAAGATAATAAAATTCTTAATAGTAATGCAGAACACAGGGAACTATTCACTAAATACTGCTATTCAGGTTTTGGGAAGAAATACGATGATGCACTTTTTTTTACACGAAAGGGATAAAATACCTGTCTGTAATTAGTGGAGTGCTTATTAAAAACAAAGCAAAAACCCTAAACATTATTAACTGGGAATAGAATATAAATAGGCATGATTAATTAATGTCTAAGAGTTCTTGAAGTGACAGATGAGGATACACCTGGTTTATAGATTTTCCTCCTTAGTGCACCTTGGACTGCTGAGGAAACTCCAGCAGGCTGAAAGAGTTGTGATCCAGATGGACAGAAAGGATGCCTGGGTAAGCACAGTATCAGTGCAATTAAAGTAACGACAAAAAAAATTAAAGATGGGAATGTAACACCATTCACAGGATTTTTACTGAAAATATGCCTCCTCAAAAAAAGCCTTACTGCTGACTTTAAAATGATGACCAATTAGAAAAATTCTTTAAGCATAATAGTGTTCTGTGGAGTGTTGGAATGAACACTACAGGCTGTGTGCCACACAGGATCAGTAAACCCCATATTAAGTTACGAGGAAACGGTTTGTGTCTCAAAATGTTATTTAAAAGCACAAAATGATTCCTGAATGAAGATATTTTCAGTGGGGTTTCAGAGGGATAAATACAAGATCACACGTTTTTCAGCATTTTCACCAATGATTTTGAAAGCTAAGCCTCTTCTGACTAAATGTGAGGCTAGAACAAAGACTGGTAGAAAAGGTAATAGCAATTAGAGAACATCAGCCCTGTTTTATGATCTGGTTCATTTGTTAAGCTAGTCCCAGTTGAATGAAACCTGTCTGAATATAACCAACTAATATGATATATATAAAGAAACAAAGAAGGAAAGCCACTGCTATGAATGCTTGACAAGAGTGAGTCTAAAAGAGATTTAGAGTAAAAATGGCTGGGCGATTCACATGGGTTAGGTGTGCTTAGACTGAGGAGAAAAAGGAATAAAATGTAGACTAGAAATGTGTATTTGGGTACTGAGGACACTGGTACTAAAATACTGAAAGAAATACTGTTGTCCAAAAATGACGGTGAAACACTGGGGCAGAAGCCAAAAGAACCATGAAGAAAGACAGCTGAAGAGCTGAAGAAAATGTTATAGAGGTTTTTAGCTTGGCAAAGCGAAAATAGAGAAGTTGTAATGTAGAGCCACTTTCATGGGACAAAATATTAGATACTTAATGACTTTCATTTAGAAAGCATTGAAAAGAAGACATTAGGAATTGCAAGACAGAGAAATCCACATGGGAAATAATGCACACATTTTAATATCTATTAAAATGAATAACCACTGGAAGAAATTAGCACATGAATTGCTGAATTCTCCATTTCTCCGTGTCATCAAATCAAAACAGGATGAATAAACTTCTCATAGATAGGTTTCATCTTTGACTTTACTCTCATGGAAAATACAGTTTTGTTCTACTTGATTTTTGTCCTCAGCAGCGTGGTACCAGTGTGGAAATTAAGAGCATGTGGTAGACAGGTACAACAGAGTAGGTGATCCGAGCCCGTAGCATAGCCTGGAACTCTATTAACTGACTCCTAGGAATATTACAACATTGCATTCCTTTACAAAGCACTGAAGGATGAGCTTTGCCTGCCTTCTCCTTAAATAGTTTAAAAGAAGCTTTAATCCTATAGCAGTAGAATTTTACAGTAGAGCAACATCTTATACTGTATTTTCAATACTTTTATAGATTCTCCTTTTTCTTTCCCTCATTTTAGAAGCTAGGATATTTTTGCAGCTCCTCTTCATCCTTTTGCATGTGTCTGCTAACCTGTGGGTGCAGGCAATTACATTTATGTGTCTAAATACCTGATCCTGTGGATCCCAGGCCCTGGCAGTTTGCATTACAGTTCCCAAAACTGTGGAACAAAATTTCCTCTGTGAAAAAGAGAGGAACTGGGAAGAAATGAAAAGTGAAATAATACTGCAAATTCACCTGTAATGTGTTAAACTCATTTGTAAATGGAGGAGGGTAAAAAAAAGCCAACAAACATATAGCGGGAAAGAAGAGATTAGGAAATTAGCTCCGATTT
Organism: Astur gentilis; assembly: GCF_929443795.1. Lineage (NCBI taxonomy): Eukaryota > Metazoa > Chordata > Aves > Accipitriformes > Accipitridae > Astur > Astur gentilis. The sequence continues at coordinate 20,906,824 of NC_064898.1, forward strand.
ATGATTCAAATTGTGCTCACAATGGTAACTTTATTAATACAAAAACCAGTAAAATACAAATATATTCTTAATGCAATTTGTACGATTTGAAAAGCTTTGTGACCTATTCCTGCTCTGTATCTTTACATCTATGGAAATATAACCGGTGCGGTCCTCTTCTGACATTATAGGAGTTCACCAAATATGGGTTTTATTTAAATCTTTGTGGATTTTTTTCACATTTTAACAGCTTTAGTGTCTCAAAAGCAGCATTTTGATTAAAAGACACTCCCTCAAAATTTGCTTAAGAATCTCTTGCATTAAATGAAACTATTCTAAATTGTAGGCAATTTTAGGCAAAAAGGGACAAAACCTGAATGTATTTGAGAACCTCTGGAAGACATAAAGTATAATAAAGCAGCCGGAGTGCTTCCTCCCAGCTTTGCCTCCTTGAAGTCACCGGCACCACCGTAACGATGCTCCGGGTGGGCTCTTCATCCTCCCCAAGCACCAGCTCTGTTCTGTTTTCTGTGTCATTCCCAGTCCCCTTTGCACCTCTGTACCTTAGCGAGTGTAATTTAATCCTTAGTCCTCCGAAGCACTTTGGGATCATGAAATGAAATGCATTCCAGATGTGTAGCTACTGCTATGAACTAATTAATGATACTTTAAGGAAGAGAAAAGCAGGCAGCAGCAATGTGGTTTCCTTTTTGCTACAGTAAGGTTTGCAATAAAAGGAGCAGTCAGACGGAACAAAGATGTTCTCTTGTAACCAAGCAATGCACATCTCTTCTGCCATCTACAATCGCCAATAATGCATGTCAGAGCTCCACGGGGCTTCAGGATAAAAGTAGGCTGGCTGAGTTGCCCCTCGCCTTGAAAAGTGAGTTAGACCCTCAGTACAGCAGGAGATCTGCCTTCTCATACGTAGTTTACTTCTAATAACGCCGTTGCAGGCATTCATACAGGAGAGGCTGAGACACTTGGGTTTGCTCAGCCTTAAGAGGAAAAGGCACAGAAGGATCTTGTTGCTGTCTGCAGCTACCTAATGGGAAGGTCTAGAGAAGATGGAGAGAGAACATTCTTAGAGCTGCACAGCGAAAGGACGAGAGGCAAAACCCAGAAGCTGCAGCAAGGGCAAATTCTGACTAAGCCTACGGGGAGGAAAAAATCATCATGAGATGGTGAAACACGGGAACAAGTTACCCAGAGAGGCTGTGGATCTCCATCCTTGGAGATACTCAGAACTTGACTGAGGAGGAAGGCCCTGAGGAGCCTGGTTGTAGAGCAGGGGGTTGTAATAGATGATCTCCAGAGGCCCCTTCCAACCTGGATTATTCTGTGATTCCATGTAATTCCTGGATAGTTTTCAGCACATTCCCTGCTCGTCTAACTCTGCTCCTGTTAACATCAGATTATTGAACGTCTCTGGAAAACTCCATCCCCTGGCATTAGTAATATATGGCCTTAAAAGAAGCAATTTCATCACACTATTTTTCTTTCTTTGTGCTTCAAAAAAGTATTTATATGCACTTTTCCTTCTGTTTAGGTAATGATTTTCAGCTAGAGACATAATTATTTCCACAGTATTTGATTGTGGTATCAGCTAAAGAGGTTGGCATTGAGCCTTTCCAATGAGGCCCTACCTCTCACCGACATCCCTTCATTTCACAGAGATCTGCTTCCCTTTCTACAACAAACAGAAATTCTTTACGTTTTTAACAGATTGGGTTTTTTTCTTTTGCTCTTCGACCACAACTTCACTCAGGTTCTGATCACCTGGAAGATGTCACACAGCTCTGAAGAGCCAACCTCACATGTGCCACTTTTAAGGAAGGACACTCCTTCCCCTGTTTTCTCTTTCCCTTCCCTTTTGACAGGTCTAATGTTAATCTGACAAGTCACTAACACACCAGAATTTGTTTTTCATTTTGGTTTTTTTTTTTCATTTGCATCATTTTCTGGTCATTTGGAAAGCTGCATGAGCCAGTGCAGAGGCAGACCACCAGAGCCCTGCAAGGAAGCAGAGAAGAGCAAGAAACTCTCCGGTATCAGTAAGCCCATTACATTGGCTTGCACTGCTTAACATAATTTCAAATTTAGGCTGAGATTTGACGACGCAATGACTTCTACAACGTCTACAATGAAGACACGTATATCTGCCCCAGTCATTTACACTGCCCTAATAGTCAATGGATATAAATTAGCAGATGCTTAAAAGAGATCACATGGATCTTGGTCTACAACTGCTTGTTCTTAACCCTAAAGGAAGTCCAGGGATAAGATTTGGTTGCCTAAGCATGGGAGGCTGGTACCACCTGAGATGTCCCAGCTATCTCACTTGGCCTCAGCTGCTGCGAGCTCCTGCACCGTATCTGCCAGCCCCGTGCCGGTCCCTCAGACGCTGCCATCCATTACCCATGCAGGGTGGCACTCCCCTGCTGCAGTAGAAGCTGGATCACTACAGGTATCCATGTGGAGGAACTCATATTTAGGAACTTTAAACTTAAACTGATGCCCACACCTGACATTAATTGTGAGCTGAACCCCGTCTTCCATGTAAATGAGGCACTTCCAGGCAAGTGAAATGGCTGAAAGAATCTTCCTTGCCCCTTCTCCATAATTTTGAGAATCAAAAAAATGCCTATTCTTGCATAGTTTGAGCTATGCAACTTGGGAGATTTCCTTTCTCTTTGTAAAAAAAAAAAAAAAAAAAAAGAAAGAAAAGAAAATGCAGAGTAAATTAACATATTTTCATTGCTGTAATCAAATCCTATACTAAAACTGTTCTAGAAACTTTCAGAAAAATAAGACAGAAGTAGAATGCAAATGCTTATTTTTTTTTGCGGGAAACAATTTTATTAAACTGACTGAAGACAAAATATGCGAGCTTTAAAAAATAAATATGTACCTTATGTAAAAATTAGCTTATAGTTATAGTTACATGTGGGAATATCTCCAGATTTGCACATTTTCTGAACCTCCTAATTCTGAAGAAAAAAGATGAAATTTTTCCTCACTTTACACCTCCACATTTTGAAAATGAAGATACAAGCTGCTAAGTGTGTACAATCAGTTCTGAAGGGTTTCACAAATGATACCAACCTCTACTTCTCATTTACTGATCACAGGCACCACCACTGATTTCTGGGGAATCACGGGATGCCAAACATTGTTTGCTTAAGTCTTTAAATAATCACCAGTCAATGCCTCTCCAAAAAACTCATTATACCTCTCAAGTGTAGTCGTCTGGAAAGATTATGACCAGCGCTTTTAAGCATGCGCGGTGATGTAAGAGCTCAAATTACCCACTTCAGGTCTGATTTGCGTAAGTATGAACGTTTGCAGTTACTGGACCTGCACATACTCACAGTCACCAAACATTAGTTGAGAATATGAAAGTTAATTGGGCTGGAATTACATCGACATGACTCACACTGAGCACCCAAGAGCTGAATCGCAATTCGACAGGTCAGCCAGTGGCTAAGGAATGAATTCCCGACACAGCTGAGGCGGTCACAGACCTCACCAGATTTGCTTTTAAAGCACTGGTTTTCATCTTGCTTTAAGTAATGAGTATGTAGTAATAGGCATGTACAGATAACTTCAAAAATCCAACCAAAACACTTCTCTGCCCACACTGTTTTCCTTCCAAAGGTGAGATGAGAAGAACTGTTGCTGGCATATGTTAGTTACACTAATTAATGCAGACGTGGAAGGTGTTTTGAAATTGCAGTGATGACACAAAAATCACCAGTTCATAGCTATGAAAAATCAATAGCTGTTTTTCAAAAGCTTTCTGCTTTGCCTGCCTGTTGGATACATGATATTATACAATCCATGTCTCCGGTAAAGGAGACCAATGCTAACCACAGACAAGACCTCATGATTTTCTATAAGTTTTATACAACTGAGTAATCATATTCAGCCTCAACCACCATATGTAAGAGTGAGTAATTTATTTTCTAAATAGGATGCTAAAAGACAACTCTTCCTGCCACTATTGTCCTATAAACATCTGACTTCTGGACCTGGTGGTTTTATTGCATAGCCTGAATAGCACCACTTCTGCTAAAGCTTAGGAAAAAGTATTTTCAGGATTGCTGCTGCCACAATAGCATTTTTGGTAGAATAGATCAAAGAGAGGAAAGTCATGAGTCAATTCACATCGCAGGCAGAGCAAGTTCTCATCTGCCTAAACACATCATGTAGACACACTTTAAATTATGAGCATTTTGTGTTTTGTTTTTAATTCCCTAGCAAGTCAATTAACCACCACAAAACAGAGAAATGAGCATTTGATGGGAACTGCAGGGAGAAGAGAGCAGCTGCTTGATAAAATAAGAACACAAAACAAATTATGAATCCAGCTTTGTAAAACAGTTAAGCAGCTCTATGGCCCAGCCACAACCTGGGACATGTCCAGCATTAAAGCCTAGGTAAAAATTAAAAAAAAAAAACTTAAATGGTCTCCACTCCAAAAGTTCAAAAGTAGTCAAGAGCCTAAAGATACAAGGTACCCAGTCAGATTTGTAAACGTGTTTAGGTAGATGTCTAACCTGAAATCAATAGTTGTTACTCAGCACACCTATTTGGTGCATTCTTGGACACGTTTTTAAGTACTTAGGAAGAAACACTCGTAATCTGGTCTTTAGAAGCCTTGTGTATTTTGACTCAAAGACAAAGACATACTCACTGCTAAAAGCTTCAGTCATTTTTAGAAACGGAAGGCATTCTCCTATGGATGCTATGGTCTCATGGATGCTTTTGAAAATTTTAGCCAAAGTTTTCTAACTACATATAATTAAAATTGTTTTTCCTGACCTAGGTAGGATTATTAATGCTTAGCAGAGTAAATTCCGTTCCACGCAACTAAATCTGCTCAAGCTTGCATATCACGTTTCAATTACTGCAATTTCTTTTTTCTCTGTCAGTGGCAAATGAAATCTTGTTTCACCGAAATCTATCCAAAATTAATTTTCTTAGATCTTTGCTTTGATCAGCTTTTCCGTGAGACATACAAAACTGTAACAGTGTTTAATTTGGCAGTATTATTAAGCTGCAGTCCATCTTACTGATCATTATTGTCGTACTGTTTTCCTTGCACTCTGTCTTCTGCCTGTCTGCAAACATCTCTAATCACATCTTGCACATAAAATATAACTGGTTTGGGCAGAGGTGACATGTAAGTTCTGTATTTCTAAAAAACATGTACCAGAAAAGGAACGTGTAATTAAGGGTCACTGGGATAATACAAATAACAACACCCAACAGCCTCTGGTCTTTGGAAAGAGTGAGTTGGTTTTGAAAAACTGATTTTATATAGATTCATGTGTGTGGGCACACATACACCTATATGAATAATGGGATATATTTTACCCCATCTTCTCACGTTCAGCCGAGTGGACATTGTCAAATATTATGCGCAAACATGTAAAGATCGTTTCATGCTAAGAAAAACATCACATTGGACAGCATCGAGTCCAAACACTTGCAAAGCAGCCCAGCACTGAAACATCTGATGGGTTTGTAACAGACTGTGTCATTACCATCCAAAAGCTGCGAACGGGAACATCTTGTTGATTTTGTTTGTGATAGACTCGTTGATGGATGGTGAGGGCTGACTGAAGGAGATGAATGTTATTTTATGAGCACAATTTGTACCTGTATGTGGTGTAGCAATGACCATCTTACTCGAGCGAAGGCCAGAGACTCTGAACCGGGATGCTGCAGCCCCTCGCGTGCCGCGGACCCGCGCCGACCTGGAAATGCCCGGTGGCCTCTGGAAGATGCTATTTTCTGCAGCATCCTTTCCTAACAGGAACACTAGTTTTGAAGATTAATGACAAAGCCCACCAGCCCGCCTAGACTGCTGGAGAAGACAGCAGAAAGATCGTGCCTATTAAGTATTAAAAATGTGGACAAAACCAGGTTTTTAACTGCAAGACACGTCTACATGTTAAAAAGTCCACATTCCCCCAAAACAAACAGGTTTGATCCAAACCCCAGAGCGAGTCAGGCAGTATCCGCTGGAGGGGCTGGGGGTGCCGAAACCTTCATTAAATAGAAGGGAGCCTGATACAATGGTTTTTTATGCTGAAGCACAACCTAAAGTGTATATGGAAAGTGTGTTGCCATAGGAACCACTTCGTGAAATGAGTAGAAGGGAAGTGCGGGGAGAGAAGCGTTTAATGAAGGGGGGAAAGTACTGAATACTACTGCATATGAGAAGCCGTTGAATTTGTTAAGATACTAGCCAGATGTTAATAAGGTGATTACATTCAAAAAAGTGTAGCAGAAAAGATAAACATAATCCAGTCACTAATTGGGAGGAAAAGAGCTAATTGTAACAGAACAAAACACAACAAAAGTATAGTCAGCTTTCAGCACATACACCTACCCAAGTATCAACTAAAAAGCAGAACAACATCAATTTCATGAAATTGGCTCCAAACCAAGATGACGTGTAAACTTTTTTTTCCCAAGGGGGAAAAAAAAAAAAAAAGAATTACTATTAGCTTTGATTTTCTTGCAACAACAATTTAAAAAAACAATTCAGAACCCATTTATAAATAAGATAATTTCTAGAATTCAGTCACTTAGTCCACACAGTGGGTAGTACAGAGTTGCTGGAGAATGTGAAACCAGGGATATATTCCCTTCGTATATATCCCTTTAGAGTCTGAAAGATGAAAAGTGTCGCCCTCTACTTGAATTGCAGTAATAAGGAAAAAAAGCACCTCTAAAACACTGTTAGCATCAATAACCACATTACTAACAGTTAATAGGTCTAGGGTGACTGAAAGTAGAGACCTGCTGTGCTATGAATTATATACCTAGAGAATAGCTGCCTCCTCCTTAGAGATAAATAGATGAAAAAGGCACAGGCTGCGGAGAGAGCATAACAGGCAGAAACAAATATCAATTATCTTGGTATCGCTTGTGCAGACAGTTAATTAACGGGCAGAGAGGTATAGGTACACGGGGCCTTCCAAGGGATAACGAGGGATGAGGAAAGGATTAAAGAGGAAGGCAAACAATCCTGGAGCAAAGATGAAGCGCAAGGAGCAGGTGGGGGGAGAGGGCAGGAGGTGAGAAGACGCGCTCGGAACCGCGAGACCCGCCGGGGACCGAGACGTCTGCGCGGTGCTCGGGGCTGCGGGTGAGACGGAGTCCCCAGCTTACAGCAAAGGAAACACCCAGAGATAGAATATTGGTTGATTTATTTGTAATACTGTACAGGTGGGCTACATGGTTTTGGTATATTCCTTATATCATAAAGGCAATGCTAGAACAATGCCTATAAAATGCAGTGCAATAACATAAATTTTAGGTTGTGGTTTCTTTTTTTTTTCCTTTGGTGGCAATAGTTATACTAATAAAACTGTCGAGATTAAATCAGATTTTATTAATTCATTTAAAAAACGAGCCCTGTTCTTAAACTGTGATCTACAGACTAAATCTGGAATTCTTTACTTAATTCTCAGGCAAAACTTTTATTTTAGATCACAATTTGCTAAATAAGTGCTAAATGAAACCTTAAGTTATACTATTTCTACTCTAATTTTATGTTCAGTGAACTTGAATGTAGAGATTCAACTAATATGTTGATAGATTTTAAAATCTATAAAAAATGCTTATGTGTTTAAATGTAAGTATAAAGTGAAGACTGAATAATTTCTTAAACTCTATATTATCATTAAACTATATGAGATGCAAATAAAAAGATTCTCTACAGTTTAAGAAGTGCATAGAGGTGATTCAATTTTCATTTTATACAGGGAAGTAAGGGAAGAGGAAAGAAAAGGATTATACAGCCCTTAAATAGCTGTTAGCTGCTCAAATGTTCAAGGCAACTAACCGTTTGAAGTCACGAGGCTTTGGTAATTTACAAACACTAACCATCTGCTCTTCAGTTTCCAGAAATCAACTGCATTGAAAAAGCACCCAAACCTCATATGAAACAATACGAAACAAAACAAGGGAGCCACAGCGAGGAACAGCAGTAAGGAAAGAAAGTCACAGCAAGGAACAATGGTAGTTTCTCACATTTCAAAGAACCCTTTTGGTTTCCTACAGTGACATGAGAAGCTTTTTTTCTCATGGAGCATGTGTTCCTTCTCATTAATTTCTGTGCTTTTAAAGGTCTGGAACTGGATCTCAGCAGCAAAACTTCGTCAGTACATCTGCATCTCACGTTGGAGATGTTTTCCCACCTGATTTATTTTTCTTTTTAACTGTACATTTCAAAGTATTGGTAGCATTTCCTTTCTAAAACCTGGGATAGCATTTAAAATAATAATGAAATAACTCAGTCTTGGTGAACTATAATTCCCATAGCCTTATTGAATTAGTATTATCAGCTGATGTTTCCAAGAAGAGCTGAAACTAGGAAGGAGTATGGTTGCAGCCCTTCATTTCAGAAAGATGCTCCATTATGAAAGTTTCTCCCAGACACGTATCTGAAACAAACTGGTCAGAATAAACCACCTCAGGGTGCCTCTAAACTGTATCTTTATCTATTACTGACTATCCATACATCCTAACTAGGATTTTTTTTTTTCCCCCTGTAGGTTTATAAAAAGAATTTACAATTGCACGTTTGCCGTGATTGCAGTAAAAGCTCACTGACCTGCATGTAAAAGAAACAGTCCTTGTAGGGCAGAAAAAACAGCTGTAGAAAAGTGACTGCCACACAGATAACATTAAACATGATGAATTATTTGGCTATTATCATAAATCCCATGGGAAGGAGTAATGCTTTGCCACTTCTTATAAAGCATTGCCCTCAGCAGAATTTTTAATGTTGAAGTTATTACAGGGCGCATCACTGTACTCCATGGGTCCCTCATCAAAATCTGTTCCCCAGTGGAAAATGCAAATTTCAGATGAGACCCCAGGGATCTTGGGAAGAAGAAAGCCCCTCAGAGCCAAAATCAACAGCAGGCGGATTCTGCAATAAAACCTAAGTGAGACTACAGTAGTTAATTGAGACTACAGTGGGGTATAAACTGGAACTGATTTCCTACTGCAACTAAACATCTGTACCAATACAAAAAAATAGCCACAGGACAGATTTCCCTCCATATCCCCCATCAGGAGGCATTGGCATCTCTCCAGGAGCGCAGACCCATGCAACACCCTCGCTGTGCCAGCATCGCCGCTAAAATAGCCAAAAGTTTCTCTAATGGAGGTTTAGCACAGCAGGCCATTACATCAAAACATTCCTGGTCAGGGGGAAATCGCAGGAATATCATCTCTAGGAGTCCTCTGTCTTCAGTCGGAATAAGCTCTTACCATTGGGAAACTCCTAAAATTCCTGCCTTTAAATGACCTTTCATGTGCAGAAGTTGGGTCACAGCCCATGACGGGACAGATAACAAACTACGCTGACCCTTCCTGTCCTCTTCATCTGCCTAGGTAGGATTTCTGCTCCTTAGGACAGGGCTTGTCTAGACAGATGTTTTTATTCATCTTCGTGCATTAAAAAAAAAAAAAAAGAAAAGCACACTCTAACTGTTGCTGGGCTTCCCTATCCCAACCCTTCTAGTCACTGCCCTTCTTCCCCATGTATGTTAATTGTGGGTTCAGCCGGCACCTGTGTTTCATAGGTCTATAAAGCACCATGAATGCTCATGGCATGGCTTGAGCATGCAAAAACAATTATTCTATTAGTATCTTCTGCCACCATAGTCTGATTTCATTAGCTGCTAACTTGGAAACTGCTAAGAGCCACAACCAAAGCTGAATTTCCTCAGAAAAATCGTAGCAGTGGCTTTCCAGTGGTACTGAGTATTGCATACAGAGAGCTTTCTACTCTGAGTGTACTGCTTGCAAAGTCACTGTGAAGAGGAAAGATGAAGACAGTATTCGGACCTATTTTTATTAAAGCCAAGGAGAAAAGCTAGGTGCAAATCTACCAGATAAAACTTTGTGAATCCCGAGATCTTCCTAGAGCACACGTGCACAGATCCAAACCTTTGGAAACAGAGATACACAAACAATTTCAGGTACATCTCACCAGCCTCTCTGCCCACCCAGCTATTCTCCCTTTTGCAGACGGCTCCTACTTGCTCTGAAGTGCTCTGAACCAGCCCTGAAGTAACAGCTACCAGTAGTCCTACAGCACCTAGGCATCTATTAGAGCTTCTAAGAAGGATTATTTGCCTGTCCACAGGGCTCTGCTAATGCTCCTGCGCAGCTTTTGCATCAGAACTTGCTGCTCCCCAGTTACTCTGGGGTGGCCAGTGTGCCCTTGGCCGATGTCCTGGCATGTTCCCACACCCCAAGGTACACTAGCACCGCTCCTCCGCTGTTACAAGGCAAGCTCCAAGAGATCATCCACTGAAAACAACCAAACAAGTCTTTCTTTTTTTTTTTTAATTTTTCTAAATAAATTTAGTTTTCTGTTGGATTTGCTCCTTGGGCTGGTTCCACAATGGCATTGCTCAGCCCTAAACCAGTCGTTCTGGCATCACCAGGGCAATCCATCGAATCAGCCTGGGATATGTTTCAGAATCATTCAAAATGCACTATGTAGTGCTTATCTCTCTGTTGTCCACAAAAGAAAATTAGATAACTAAGTTACCTATATTTTATAGAGCTAAAATTAGGTGAGATTAGTATTAATCCTCTGATTTGCTTTCTTCCTGTCACTCTTGGTAATCCTTCATGTAACAGGGAAACTTCTGGAAGTATTCATGTTGAAAGCCGTACATTTTCCCAAAAAGACTCAGTTTCAATTAGGATAATCTCATTTTAAAAATCCTGACCTGTTTTATTTGGAAATTATTTTCTTTATTATGATTTTTAAGTATTTTGATCTTCAGTTTTATAATTATTAGTGGCTTCACATTAGCTTTACTTCCTAGTTTTTTAATCTCAACAGCACGCAGAAGAAAACTTATTTCCCAGAAGGGTCTAGTAACTAGCATGGCTGATATTCAGGGGAGTTTCTAAGGAAAAGGCAATCCTGCTTTTGCAATGAAAAACAATTTTGCGAATCTGAAAACAATCATTCTGTTTCTGAGGGCTGGTTTTCCTTCAGGAAAGGAAATTAATGAGAAACACAGCAATTAGCAATCATGAAAGGATTAATTTCATGAAATGACAAAATATGAACGGAGATGAACAATAAAGGATGCCTTGCAGTGCCATATATTGGCACAGCGTAAAGCGGCAGGGAGGACTCCCGTTGTCTGCAGTTTCATCTTTGTATTTCTCCATTAAGACTGAACATCCTATAACTCTGACTCATTTAAGGGTTTTGTTGGAAGGTACCAGGCTCTAGGTAAGCTTAGCAGAGGGAAAGGAAAGAGGAAAATTACCATTAGTGATGAACACAAACAGGAAGTCAGAAGTCAAGTGCAGTGATTGTAACAACAAATTACAGCCTCCGTCTGCGAGGCAGGACCAGCCCTCAGCTGGCCTCTGCCTGCTCCTTCTCTTTGCTTCCCAGCAGCTCGTAGGAAGGGGTTTTAAGCGAAGAGTTCAGATTACTTGCGGCGGTGGGAAGGGCCAGGACCTGTGTGGGGTTTGTGTGTCTGGTAGAGACACACAGAAAGGGTCAAGATCTCTGTCTCTGACATTTACTTGGAGAAGAGCTGCATCCCCCGTTTGCTTTTTCCCCTATCCCTTTTGCTCCTCTCTATCTGCTTTGCAACATCCTAACTTAGTATTCAGATTAGTCCCTTCTTTCTGTATTTTGTTCCTGCTCATATTCTTTCTTTAGGGTTTAGTATTGCTTCATTTCCCTTTCCTACGAAGAAGCACACAGAGCTTTGGCAAAATTACTTCTCCCATAACGCCCAACTGAGACAGACTGCCCGATTTCACATGACGTCCAACAGCCTTTAATCCCAAATCACCCCCTAAAATTACACACAAGGATGTCTGCTTAGCCTGTATCTCACTTAAAACAAGGGGTAACTAAATTTAAACAGAAGAAAGTATTCAAAGAAAGTAATTCAGTCAGTCATATCTTCATTAAAGTTTTTATTATTTCTTCATTGTCTTAAGGTTAGAGATAATGCCTTTTTTATGTAATTGAGCTGACATACAATTTTAGTTTGCTAAACATTCACAGCTAGACTTTCCTGTCATCTGTAAACTATCTTAATCTGATACAGAAACATAATAGATGCATGGAAACCTATGGTCTGATTCAGATCTTGAATCAGAAACTTCTACCTCGACTGAATCATATGCTAACATAAATGTGCACTTTCTGATTTACCAAAAATAAATATTTCTATCCTTCTTTTTCCCTAGACTTTGTTTGTAACTCATAATCATCACCTAATTGCAGTAAACAAACAAACCCCAAACTCACTGAGATTAAGAGCACAGAACCAGTAGCAGGGTTACTTCAAAAGGACTTGCTAGTGAGACAAAAATAAGATTTAGAAATGGAATAGATAGTGATGACTCAGTGCCTTTCAAAGAGTCAGTCTGCAATTACAATCTCTGTGCTGGGAATGAATGGGGGCAAAAAAATAGAAAGACTGGCAGTAGTCCAGACTGTCAATCCAACTCTGCATCAGCCTCATTTAGTTGGGCTTGATGGCCATGTTAGGTGACGGAAAATACAACGCTTTCTCCCACAAGTGCACTTGACAACATCTCCCTGTGTCTTAGAAGATAGTCACTGATGTCTCTGAGAAAAAAAAATATGACCAAGCCTTAAGTGAAGTTAGGCTACAAGAATCTCTCTGCTGATATCACATAGACATCAATTTTATGCTATAACAATACATTATAGGCATTATCCAAAACAGAAGGATTCTATGAGTTTGCAAAATGTTCCATTTTCCCAAGTTGCCTATGCAACATCCTGTTGTCTTTAATTGATGCTCTGATTAGTCACTCCATTCTCTCAGACCGTAGCTGTGAGTCTCGCTGCTCATTACTAAAGCCTCTTTAAGATTTGTGAGCACAATCAACAGGAAACTTTAAATGAGTCAATATAAACAGAATGGCAGCTAATTTGAGATCATACAAATTAAATCTTGTTTTCAGAGTTAGTCAAAGTCTGATGTCTAGCAAAATTTTAGCTACAGATTTAGGAGCTGCACTAGCTACATATTTAGGAGAAAATTATTTTAAAGGTGACTGAACAGCCTCTCTATAGTAACAGACAAAAAAGCGTAAGTCTGTTCTGTTGAAAAGTGGTGCCTCTGCCTTTTCTTAGTCCTCTGCTTCTGAATGTAGCCAGACAAGTCTAGAGGACAGGGAGAAAAAGGAGGAGACAAAGGGATGACTTCTTGCCTCAGTTCTCCATGACTTTCTGTGGCACACTGGCTTGGCCAAAGAACCCATTTCTGCATACTTTGTCTTTCCAAAGCTGTAGAAGAGGAATCCAGTACCTATAGCCACCCCTCAAAGAAGCCGCATCCTGACAGATATCTGCTTTGTTACAATCTCCACAAAGTTTTTGGATTTTAGTTTTCTCTCTCTTTACAGTCCCTACCAATTTATTAGAGGACAACAAAACAGAAAACCTGTTTTGAGTGTGAAGTCATATCAAAGATAGACATCAAATTGAATCAACTATCAATATATTGACAGTCAATGAGGCAAGGCTTCTAGGAATTTGGACTTCTGGTCACAATAAATGCCTTCTTTGTATTCTGGTTCATGGTTGCTTTATGGAGCAATGTTAGTTGCACTTATCAAATGTTGTGATCACCATGGCAACTCCCCACTCACTTTTTCTACTATTTTGCTTGTCAATCTGTTAGAGGTACAGAGTCTTAAGGCACAATCCTGCAAAAGGCTGAGCAATTTTGCCATCCTTCTTGCACTCAGAAAGGGAATGTTCTCAGCACCTCAACAGAGCAGCTCAGCCCCTTACAATGGAATTCCATCCTGCACTACCTGCTATTCAGAAAGAGTCTGTCTCAAGTTCAACCAGGGTGAGATACAAGAAGTAATCATTTGTACACACAGGCAATTTTGTTATCTACATTACAGCAGCTCCAAATCCCTCAATCAGCATGGCATTACGAGATGGTAATTAATTAATGTATTTTAAAAACAAGGCCACTAGATTCTTTTGCACTTCTGTCATTTGTTCCTGTAGCATGAAAGAAGTCATCCTTCTTTCTGCCCGTCACTCTGACATGGGAAGAGCAGTGGAGAAGGTGGAGGAGTATTTTGCTCTGACTACATACTACTTTCTCATTCGTAGCAATTCACAGTCAAAGCACTCTAAACCTGGATTGACCTGCCACAATTTATATTCTCTGATTTCCTGCTCGTGATAGGAAAAGGGAAAAGGGAAGAACATGAAATAAAATGAAATGAAATGAAATGAAATGAAATGAAATGAAGCCCTCAGTCCAAACCTGTCCAGTCCAACTACCACTTATTCCAGGGAGACAAGTTTCACAAAAGGATGCCCTGAACTCTCCATCTATGCCAACGCTCCTCGAGGATCAGTCTACAGGGCAATCAGAGACACGAGTGAGTGTCACCCACACAGCCTCGTGCAACCTGTTGATGCACTGCTAACAAAGGTAGCACGTGCTTTAGTGCAGGCTCTGCGAGATGACCTGAAAAATCATAGGAACACATGTGAAACTCAGGTGAGCAGTCCGTAGCAGAACTTATAGCTAGATTGAATGTATGCATGCAGGCTTCTGAGTACCTTTGGATCAGGCGTCACCTGAGTGGTTATTGTTGCTTCTACCCTTCCATGTTGTATCACTGGGAACTAAGGAGCAGGAACTTCTGTGTGGGAGATTTGTCCACCCAACACTCGGTAGGATAGGACCTCCATTATCTAAATGTAAATGTAAATGCGACTCAACTGGAAGTTAGTTATGTTCTACTTATTTGTTTCATGCAATGGTGATGCTGAGCTGTCTTCTAGCTTATGGATGTATCTAACCCTACAGAAGCATCTAAAATGAGGTGATGTGCAAGCCTATTTTGTTTTAATGCAACTAATCACAAACAGCTCCAAAATGCCGAGCAAGTCTTTGTCAAAACTCAAGTTTAGATGTTGTCAGATTAAGTCACACAGACATCGCCAAAGATTACAACATCATTTGTTTGGGAATTTAATGAAATGTAATGTTTGGAGCCTGAACAAGTACGAAAGAAAGTTTTTCAAACTTGAAAAAGTGATGAGAAATCGCTGGATTTAACTGTTTATCAATCTTTCTGAAAAGCATGATCTTATGTGTTTAACACAAATATGTTGTGTTTTGGTCCAAACAGATTTTGTTAGGAAAAGTTATATCAGTTAAAACATGCTAGAATTCAACAGCAAACAGAACATTCAATGTGTTAACATGGTAGAAAAATGAGTTGATGCATTATAATACTGATGAATAATTAAGAAGACAGAATTTCTGGTATCAAGTTAGAATACTGATTTAGGTTTAATGGTGTATCTTTAAAAATACCAGGTAGGACATTCATATAAAAAACTGTACTTGCCCAGTTCCTAACAAACAAGCATCAAAATGCTGCTTGCAACTCAGTAATGCTATATATCAAGAGAAAAGCTCTGGATACCTTGCCAAGCATCTAAATGTTTGAAATAGGAAATTTCCACTCTGTGTTACAAGCTGATCAGTAACCTTACTGCAAAATCATACTTGAAACATCTGAAAAACACCAATCCGCATTATCCACTAGAAAACCCAACAATCTCATTGCCATCACCTGTATTTCATCAGTCTATTAAAACTGACCACCATCGTTCTTAGCTTCTGGTAATGGAAAGCATAAAAGATAATTAAATGGTGCTGTTAGGGCTCAACTTTGAGCCCTTCCAGTGATGAAGGCTAACTGCATACTGGGCTGTACTATTAAAACCATAGCAAGTGGGTTAAGGAAAGGGATTAATCCCTGCTATGCAGTTTCATGAGGCTACATCTGGAACACCATCCAATGCGGACGGACATTAATAAACTGGTCAGCGCCTGGCTGAGGGCAGGAGAACTGATATACAAAGAGAGGTCGAGGGAGCTGGGTTAGTTTGACCTGGAGAAGAGACCTAATTGCTTTCTTCAGCTACCTAGTAAGTGGGTACAGAGATGTCAGAGCCAAACTCTTCTTGGAGATACTCAGTGATAGGGCAAGAGGCAATGGACACAAGCTACAGCAAGGAAAATTCCAGTTAAATGTAAGGAAAAAATGCTGTTATTGTAGTCAAAAAATGGAACAGGTTGTATAATTGCCACCCTTGGAGATCTCTGAAACCACGGGGACAAGGCCCTGAGCAACCTCTTCTAATTTTGAAGGTAAGGGCTTTGAGCACAAAGATGACTAGATGATTTCCAGAGGTCCTTTCCAATGTAAATTTTTTCTGATTCTAAAAAAGCAATGCTTCAACTGAAGCCAATTTATCAACTATTACCAAAACGTGTCTGAACAGAATTATTTTTAAAGTTTAAAAATAACTGAAGCACCCATTAGAACATGACTAGCTATGGAATGTGCAGATGTACTTCACATACTGAAAGGCAAGTAACAACGGTGATATTGTCAAACACACCCCAAAAAATTAGTTAAGGGTCCAGTACAACACTGGAGTCCCTCTGAGGTAGTGCACATTTGGTACATGCAGTACTAAACCAGTCACTGGGAATTCTGTTTCTAGACTTTATGTTTAGATTTTGAAAAGGCCTTTATCCATGAGAACTAAGCTCTTATTCTGTGTATATTTGAGAGCAGACAGTAAAAAGTGAGGAGAGGCAAGGAGGAAAGAAGCAGAAAATGTGCAATTATTTTACCTAGTTATAGGAACTGGAGACAGAAAGATGAGAAATATTTCACCCAAAAAGGCAAGAACTTTGTTTGTTTGTTTGTTTTTGTTTGTGTAAACAAAAAGTTATCCTTTTGCTTCTCAGGAACCTAGGGAAAGTGGGGATTAATGCAGGAACTGAAAAAAAAAAGGATAAAGAATAGGTTACAAGGAAGATGACAGTGGACTGGGCTGCAAAGAAAACTGTCAGGCTGGAGCCTCCTCTGGCCAGGCTGTGGGCCCTGTCCTTGAGCAAAAAAGCAGAGAAGTGTCCTTACGAAGTTTACTCAGGATGCTTCACTGCGGGAAAGCTGAGGAGTGCAGCACGGAGACGGGTGGGAACGTCACACGGGAGAAGCTGGTGCACCCCAACGACTTCACTAACAGACTCCCTGAAGTTCAGAGGAACTCGAAGCAGATACTACAGTTTGAGCTGTTGGAGGGGATATCGCCTGGTTTCAGAACAACATTCTAAATTTTGTCCTCAACTTGGATATTTCATCCTAAAGGGGTTAGTTTTATGATCAGATGCACAGATTGATATTTCAGATTTTTAAGTTTTTCTATGCCTAGTAACCTCAATTTTGAAGAACTACGACAGATAACATGAGCTGTTATTCTCGTCTTTCTTGGCAGAAGTCTTGCAAACCCATACCACAGTTGGCTGCGTACCGTACCCTTCCCTACAATGAGTTTCACCTTTTGTTAACTGACCTGATTTTTTTACCCCTCTGTTCTGTTGGGGAAAGATTGACTGTGTGCTTATGACTGGGCAAAGACAGTACCAAGTGTAAGCAACCTTTGAAAGAACAGTCTGACTTGAACGTTTTCCTAGATGATAAATGCAGTCCATGCTGCTTTGATGGGGATCAGGCAGATACTAGAATTCACAGGTGGCTCTAAAAGCAAAGTGCATTTCTGCAACAATCAAATACCAGTTTTGATTATGCCTTCTGTATGGTTCCAGCGGGGGCACAAATTTACAGGATTTTTTAAAACATATATCTATTTGTTTAGGGAATAATATTAAGAAAAATGATAAGTAAAAATGTCAAGATTACTATGTTTAGACAAACACTACTTTATTGTGGCACACTGCACCTAACCTAATAAGCAACTACAATAAAAATTTCTTGTGAAGATTTCTCTTGAAAATGGCATTTACTCTGTTTTCTCTTATGAGTGTTATTTGAGTGGCTAAAATAATGTTGTGGAAAAGGATGTCTGTATTTTCTTTCTATTGCTTTTGCTGAGTTTGGGCAAATCACAGTCCTTTTGTCCCCTGTCTTGCTAAAATAACAATTCTGCGGGCTTCTTGCAAAATTTCACCACTCAGTGGTTGTTAGAAGTCTTTGAAATGTTCAGATAAAAGTCATTACTGAAAATTTAAGAATTATGGTTATTATGACAAACACCCACCCATTTACTTTCTAGAAATATATTTATCAGATATTTACTGTACTCGTATCACTTTTAAATGCTTATTCTATGTGAAAAAAGAACACAGCCATTACACATGCATATGTATATCCTAAGTCTTTGAAGAATTACTGGATGCTTAAGAGGTTCTAAGCACTGCAGTTCTTGCTACTTAAAATGGGATCAGACTATATTCAATGGCAGAACCCCCACCCCCATAATTCAGAGGAATGAAAACAGTTTCAAACTGAATCAGAATACAATACATTAAATCCAAATTCAAACCTTCACCAGCTAATTATATTGCAACAGATGGAGGTATGCAATTTACTGAGCATCTGTGCATAGCAAAATTTTGGACAATGTGGGTGGTGCAACTTTTAAATCATACACATGCTGTGACTGAAGCAAAGCAAAAAGACTCATTGATGAGAGTTATTTTATGATTTCAAACAAACCCAAAGTATTGAATTTCATAGTGCAATTAAATGCATAAAAGCACAGTGGAAAGTCAAGTGCAAACCTGGTTTCACACTGGGAATTAGAAAAAACAAATGTGTCCTTTAGGCATAATTCCGCTCCTTTTGTCTAAGTCAAAGACAGACTAAAGAAGAACATGTAGATAAAACCAAGGTGAGAAGAAGAGCTGGTCAAAGAGCAGAAAATCCTGTTCACAAACAGCATGCCTTCATTAGAAAATGGACTGTTCTTGGCATCTTTGCTCTTTTCTAATAAGTACTGCTTGCAGATTTCTTATAGCTGCAGCTTTGCCAGCTTAACTTTTCAGCTGGGGAGCTCCTACCAAAAGATTATGATACGTGGGCAATACTTCCTTCAGTTAGCCTCCACTTTTTGGCCCTGCTGTGACTCAGGCATCCCAATAAAGCTTGAGAGGCAAGGACAGAAATAAATATGTCATCCTCTATAACAGGCTGAAGCACAGTTATTTGGAATCTAAAGCTCTGACTTCTATTAACCGACAGTGATACAACTACATGTTACCAAATGTATGTCAGTGCACCCGATACAATGAGCTCACAGGATGTTTTCTATCACTGGTATTTTGAGTAATATTTAATGTGAGTACATGTATAGCCCCCCTATAAATTCACTTCAATGATCTAATACACCTGATTTATACTTTGTCTGTGATGAAAACTAAATCCGGGGCGGGGGGGAAAGCCAGAAAAGTCACAATCCTATGACACCTGCACTATCACCAGCAAGTGAATTTGGTTATGGATCAAGAGAGGGTAAACACTTACCTTTCCAACCAGCTAGTGCTCGTGCTACAGACTTTCTGCTGCTGTTACGCGTTGTTGCTGGCTTTACGCCCGCTGTGGGAGGATGGATGATATTCGATCTGGCATAAAGTTAGGACTCAGGCGCAGAGGGTGCCATACCGACACAAAACCCGTCAAATTTTCTGAATACAACTACATCAGCAGCCTAGGCTTACGGGGCATCAGCATTTTACATCACCTTGCGGCAGAGGGTTTGGTCCAGTAATATCAAGCCGCAGCCTGTGAGGCTACGTGGTACCACAAGCACAGCACCCTCTTCGCTCAGGGTGGACCCTGAACCTTTCCAAATTCCCATACAAATTAATACTTCCCTCAAGTACTCTTAGGAAATAGGTCTTTCACAAATATTATGCTTCTGCAGAAAACAAGGACAACTTAGCCGAAAAGGGGAAGGGATATGTCATTCATTTGCTTGTGACAACAGTAGGAAACGAACAATATATTTATGCAGAGTAAGTCGTGCTGAGCCTGTTTCCCATCTGCTCCCATGACAAACATGCTTCCACATACCATTTCTGCCTGCCTTCATTTAGGCAGCCCTCACTGAAAGCTTCGGTAAAGGTTAGTGGATCCCAGAGCAAGGGGTCTGTACCAACAAGCACATCTCTTGTCCCGAGATGAGCTTGAACCAAGTGTTTCCTGATTTTCATGGAAAGGCGAGTTCTCATTGTCCCTGCTCTTGAGGTTCACTTTCGCTACAGTGCCAGGTTTCTGCCTCTTCATCTGCCTCATCCCTCACCACAGTTCAGTCTCCATAGCTGTGGATCTCACCTACTTGGTGCCGAGAAAGAGAAGGATCAAGATCTGAAGCACAGGAATTACAGCTGTAAGGAGTAATACTTGTGGTCCTTCTGCCTCACACGCTATTTACCTCCCTTACCAGCAGCCAGAACAGCAAATGCAATTTTGCAGGTTTTTTTGCACTGGCTTTTTATCCTGGTCCCATTCTCATCTCCAGTCTTTTCCCATCCCACGGCTGGAGGAGCTTGGATGTTCCCCAGTCCCGTCCCCTTCTCTGTGGGGCAGCAGAACTGAATCTTGTTGTCCTTCTGAGAAGCCCTTAGCTGCCTCTGGAGACGGATGCAAGCTAAACAAAGATTAAGCTAGTTACTTAATGAGCTTAATGAGGAAAAAGCGACAATACCAGCATACGCAGCTGACCTGCCACAAAAATCAAACGGCGAATTTCATGTAATTGTCTGAACATCTCCAGTCATTAGTTGGCAAACAATACAGAGCTACACAGTGATCGCAAAATCTGTTCACTGAACCATATTAAGTATGAACACTGTCAGCTGACTGCAAACATTTCATGAAGAGAAGAAAAGCAAGTCATATTTTTTCCCAATAAATTGTTTACCAGTAGAAATTTGTGATAATGCAGCTATAGAAGTAATATACAATATCATCTTTTATGTGAAGAAAATGAACTGAGTCCATCCAAGGTTATTGTATTAATTGAAAGAGATAAATAATTTAAAGGTTTATCCAAGAGTATCAGTCTCAGTGTAAAGACCAATGAAGGTAGAAAGCTATTTTCAAGGTGGTTCATTTCCTCTGTATGATATTTAATTAACAGCACCTAATTTTTCTCCCTCCTTGGAGACCACAAATTAAAGTAGCATGATGATAATCCACATGAAATGGAGACCATGCAGCATAGCAATCATTTTTAAGTATAAAAATACTTTCAAGAACTTTCAGTTAGCTTTATGTATTCTAAAGAGGAGAAAAGTTGTTTTTCATTTTGGATCATTTAACTAGCTGTCATGCCTATATCGAGCATTTTCTTGAAGGGGTATATAAGCCCCAAATTTCACAAGATCTCAGTGCCCAAATGTAGAAGAAAATATTTTTGAAGACCTCAGTATACTCAGGTAAGATACTGCTAGGTATATCACTACACAACCTGACATTTGAAATCTGGCCCTGATACAGATGCTTCTGCGAATGGTGTGTGCCTTTGAAAAATTAAGACTTTCTCGTGACAGTGGCTAATCCACACTTTAGTTTTTAAAATGCCACTTTTATTGTTTTAATGTGTTAATTTAAAAAAGAAAAACCCAAGACCTAATATGTAATGTACAAACCTTGGAAATGTTCTGTAATCTGGGAAGAAGTCATGAAATGGCTTGAAATAGCCACGATTTTGTTTTACTGTATTTACAGATGCTTAGGGGTATGCAGCACCTTGCATTCAGTGTAAACATCTGGGCTTTAAAGAGAGTGTTTAGGACTTCATGGCCCTGTCTCTTTTATGTGTGAATATGGTTCGTTTTAGCATCTTGGAGTCGCTAATGTGTTCTCACCATGGCACGGCATGGTCTGCAAGCTTCATCTTACCCAGCTCAAGGCTGTCTCATGGTGCAGAGACAGTCTGGCAGCAGGAAATTTGGAAGAAATTGACGGAGGTGGGAGAGGAAGTAGGAGGGCATAGAAGAGGTTGGAAAGTTGGGAAGAGCTAGCAGAGGTTGATGTTCCCTCCTTGACGGCGCTAATCCCAGTCTGATGGCTCTGCCCAGGAGGGCTTCACTCCAGGGTGGTACCGAGTCCTGAAGTGCAGGGTGGACCCAGGATCAACAGGAGGAGAGGCTATGTGAGGGGAGTATAGAGCAGGCTGTGAGAAAGAGAGCACAGCTTTGCATTGGCCCTCACTGCCCTGTGTATCTACGGAGAGATCAGATAAATCAGATTAAATGCGAGAACTACGCCTCTTTTCATTTCAGATAATACTCTCCCACTATTTCAGCTTTCTCACTTGTGACACAAACTGCTGCTTATCTTGTGTGCATGGATGAGAAATTGCTTGTTGGGGTTTTGTAAAATGCCTTAAGACCCCTGGCTGAAAGGTTGTGCAGAAATGCAAATTGTTTTTACCTTTCTCTGAAAAACTGCAATGTAATCAGTGGACAAATGCAGACGAGCTCAAAGGGTTTGTATCAACCAATAAATCCTTTCGTTAAAAAAAAAACCTACATCAGCATTTGAAATGTAAGTAAAAAGATAAAACTGTTGGTCAAGGAACACTGGTGGAAGCAAGTGATAAACAACAGGATGAGTGGATCTGAATGGCTCCATCAATCTCACTGAAAATAAAACTACTGAAACCCAGCCACATACACAAATACAGTAGTTCTAGTCATGTATCTACTTAAAAAATCAAAGGAAAAACATTCAGTTCAATAAATTTTAGCACGAAACCAGCTTCTAGCATTCGTTTTCTGAAAGACCTGCTTCTGCTGAATTGGTTTGCATTGGGATGCAATTATACCACTTCTACTCTGCACTTTTTAGGCCACACCTGGAATACCGTGTCCAGATTTAACCCTGCTCCAGGCCAAAAGAGACATTAAGAAATGAGAGAGGGTCCAGAGGAGGATCATGAAAATTATAAGAGGCTGGATAACCTGATGAAGAAATCCTGGTTGAAGGGTGGACTTTGTTCAGCCTAGAGAAAAGAAGGCTTGGGGTCATCTAATTACTGCCTTCCAATAGCTGGAAGTTCGTTACAGGGAAGATGGAGGTGCTCTTTTCAAGACATGCACTGTGACAGGGCAAGAGGTAAGGGACACGACTTGCTTTGGGACAAACTCCATCTGGATGTAAGAAAAAAATTCGTCACCATGAGAACAATTAAACATTGGAAGTGGTCACCCTGAGAATTGGTGGAATTGCCCTTCCTGGAAATATTCAAGACTTGACCTGACAGGTCCTTGGATAACCTAATCTAAGGCCCTGCTTTAGCCACAGAGTTGGACCAGATGATGTCCCTTCCAGCATGACCTTTTCTGTGATTCTGTGATTTATAGCTATGTAGTAATTGCTAAACAGAAGGAACATTTGACAGTGTAATAAGGGGAAATAATTCTTTAAGTATTTGGGACATACTTTCTGAAGGCTATGCTCCGTACATTTCAAAGCCAGTCTATTAGTTGTCAAATATTTGACAATATTTCAATAGAAGAGCCAGCCTGAATAATTTAGAAGGGATTTCAGGAAAAAATTGTTAACAGAATGCCCATTCATCTATCCCCAAAACCCAACCTTTTTTTTTTTCCTCCTGAGAGCCACTGTAATTCAGACTCTGTTTCTCTAACTTCCTCTATGCATTGTACAGCTTAAGAAGATTGGAAATTTTATTGCCACTGTCACTGTAAGTAAAAAGAAATACCCAAGACTGATCTTCGGAGAATACCAAGACAGATGCTAATACATTAAAATAAAGATTTCCAAAGTATAATGACACAACAAACAGCACCAGAAGTCGTCTGTACCATTGGTAATTCTGTGTG
The DNA here is from genome assembly GCF_929443795.1 of Astur gentilis. Lineage (NCBI taxonomy): Eukaryota > Metazoa > Chordata > Aves > Accipitriformes > Accipitridae > Astur > Astur gentilis. The sequence continues at coordinate 20,930,574 of NC_064898.1, forward strand.
CTTTTAATTTTGCAACTAATGACTTTAGACAATCTAGTCAAATACCTTTGAGAGGTATGAAGAAACAACATTAACTTATTTTAATTCATCAAGAGTAAAAGAAAAAAACCCACATGATTCATGGGAGTATTCCCAGACCTAATGTGTGGATAATGAACAAATTACTCTCCTCTCTATATGCCAGTTTTTATAGAGGGAAAATATGTTTTCAGCATGTTAAACCACAGCTGTGTCACCGGAATCAGCCTATAGTCATACAATAAACATTTTTATGCAGGGGAAACGTTCTCATTTTCTCCGTAAGTCAGTGAAAAAGGTAAAGGGAGACCCAGCAACATCCCCAACAGATGTCTGTGGGGAAAGAACAGTTCTCGCAGGTTTCCTTTTACAAGGCTGAACCAGTGACAATGCTTGTTCCTGGGCTGCATATAGGAATCCTCTTTTTACACCCGTCAGCAGTGTTGATGCTGTCAAGTTATATCAGACAGCAGTATGTGGGAAAGATATAATGCATCCTCTGGGAGCTGCCAGTTATGAAGTGGTTTTCCTCAAGCCCTTCATTTCCCCGAGAGCTGTAGTCTAAAGAAACACAACTGAAATCGCAAGTCCCAAATTTCACTAACACCGCTTATACAGCTTTGGCAGTTCAGAGAGGCTTGAAGTTGCTCTCTTGTGAGTGTAAGTATGAATTTCATTCATATATTTGAGAAGATGGTACAGAAATAATCGAACACATTATGAGTTGTGGCCATATTCTACTTATTAGTAATATGAAGGCAGGGTGGTTTTTGTGAATTATTCAATTGTCTTCTATTCAGTAGGCAAATATCCCATTAAATTTAAATGATAAACTGAGTAACAGTTCAGAGATTGGGATTTAAATTTAAAATGCTGCAAAGACCCTTTGCACCATCATCCGTTAAAACACACCGTGAAAGAGTAATACCAGATAAGTGCCACCCATGGGAAGGATCCACTTAAATTAAGATTTAGACATGAAAACTCACAGAAATCCTAAACTGACATAAACCTCAAGTCAGCGATGACGCCATTTTACTTTCTGGGACTGCCCAGCCACATAAACACCTAAACTCATTAAACACTTCCCTCGTTGGCCAGAAGGTCCCCCGTGGTCACCTACGCCTGCTTCAGCACGCCAAGTGACCAGGACCCTGAAGAGATAAAGTTTCACATGTCCTGTTGACTCCTTGTGTTTTCAATTAACAAATGCATACCTAACTAGAGCAGACTGGAAAGGACTGTGTTCCCTATGCACCTAGTAGGGTATATAAGGCACAAAAGAACATTCCTGATTTACAGACCCAAAGACACAAGCCTTAATCTGGATTCCACCCTTGAACAGCAGTACTTCTCAACTGTCATTATCATCTAAATATTTCACTTTGTCTCTTCTGTCAAGTCCTTAATATAGTTCCAAAGTTTTTAGAGCAAACCAGTTAGTAATAATAAGCATAACTGAACAAAAGTTGGTGTGAAAAAACTTAGTTACTTGCTAGGCAGTATACATAGATAACATAGAAACCTTTTTTTAAAATTCTTATTTCTGAGTTATTTAATGAAGACTAAGTCTCCATTTAGATTATTTCCTTTTGTTTAAAACAAATATTAAAGTCACTAATAGAACCTGGCTATGCATTAAAAATTAAAATTCCTGGTTTTGCCAAAAATTCTGAAATCATCTAACCTAGATGTCAGATGTTCTTTGACAATCCGCATTTCTGAATATAAGACTTTTATATTATCAGTGATTCACAAACAACTACATCAAAGCAGCAGCTTAGTTTAGCATTAAGTAATATGAACACAGGAGCTGCTGAGCTGAATCAGAGAGGTAGTTCTTTGTGTAACTGCTTTAACATAGGGTGCGAGACACCCCAAAGGGACACACAGTTGCTGTCTCTCCCAAATCTCTCCTGAGTTGCACAGTGTTTGAACTGTTCTTTAAGCTTCAGCACTGTATTCTCTGATTACATGAAAATGTCAGTTCTAGTAAAGTCATTGTACATTTTTAGCCCTCATTGCAACGAGCATCCTGGCTCGTTCATAAGCGGGAGCTGCATTTCCATCTTCCCATGTACCATCCTTCACTGCTGCTACCTGATGATCCTGGTATCGTTGCTGGGATAGGCTGTATCCTCAGTGTACAGATCCCCATTTTCTCTGAAGATACACGTGGGGTCTCTCACCACAGAACCTTCCACTTTGTCCTCCACTTTCAGATACCCACTAAGTCCTCCAACAGCCCCCCGTCCTCCTTCAGACACATACACAGCATGGACAGGCACCAACACCACCCCACAACAGAAGTCTAGAAGTTCTTGGTTTTTAAACAATATTATGAATTTTGGGGTTGGCTAGTGTTTTTACTGTTGTAAATAAGTAAGTTAAAATAGAGCATGAAATTGTGAAAGGTGTGGTCTACGTTTTCCCACTATAGGGTTGTACACTTGCTGTACCATTATTGTTAATGTCATGGAGTATCTAAAGAAAGCACAGTATACACCTTCCAATACAGTGGATGATATAGGCAATTTAAAATTCAAACTCATCAACTTAAATTCCATTCTATATGGATTAATTTGTGTTAACTGACAATCATGTGTCAGTCTCTGAAGACAAACTTACAACATTGGAAAAAATCTGATCTAAAATTGCTAATAATTTGGAAGTCATGCAAGCAAGTAGATCCGCAGTATAAGGGTAAGGGTTTTCCAAACTGATCACCATTTGTCCTTGAATCTGAGTCTCTGTCCTCCGACACAACCTCACCTTCAGAGGTCTGAAGCATTCTCAAGAAGTTAATTTGCATTACAATTACTTTGCGCTGCTAAAAAGGAGTCTACTAAACCCAGAACATCCAAAACTAAACATAATTTTTTTTCTATACATAGCTCATATTAACTCCTTGGGACACTGGTAGGTCTTAAAAAAATAACTTTCTGGATACATTAGTCTTAACAGCATTTGCTGGGGACCTTAGGCATGTTTGCTTTACAGCAGTTGAATTCCACTGAATTTAATGTTATTTCTCTTGGTGCAGGAGAGGAAATGCAACTGGAAAGAGAGTGCAGAGCATTTCATGGGTCTTCAAGCTCTGCTGCTTCAGTCTTTCTACTATGGAGGAACAACTGCCTTTTGCAGACTCATATGCATCTGTAAGCATGCTTGTGTTGGGTTATGGGCATCAAGAGAAAATCTCCCAAACCAGAATTCTATCTCCACTATTGGTTCGGGGGGGGGGGGGGGGGGGGGGGGGGGAGAAAAAAAAAAAAGAATCAAAAAAGAAAGTGACTGTGGACAACTCTTCCCAACACTACTAAGAAATACCACTGGACTCCTTGGACTTAACTGTCATGGAGAATCACTTCTGTAGTCCGATATGCCCTTTCTCCTTTACCTTATTTAAGCAATAGAACAGAGAAACAACAAACAGGATGAACAAGTTTTTCCCTGGCTGAAAAGTTGTTGGCATCCCTGCAGACTGACTGTCATCAAGATGGAGAAAGTCGTACTCTACGCCCTGGGGCATAGAGTGCATACAAAAGATCACTTAATTCCAGAGCAGACATTGCCCCGTCACAGGGAACAGCAGCAGGCTTTGCAGCCACACACCTCAGAAGTTCAACAGAGCTTCTGCGGGACAGCAGAATGCTGCTTTCTGCTTCACAGGGTCCCTATGTATCTACGACGAGTTTCTACAGATGGGTAAAATAATGTAAAAAATATTGCCCCATCAATCCCTTGCCTGACTATCCTGTATCCATTTTAGGAATATGCTGACATTTTGCATCTTCCAAAGAAGCATACCTTCTTCTTCAAAGTTCAGCTCTCATCTCATCCTCCATGTAGTTCAAGACTGCCTGTAAAGATTAAGCTTAGCAGAGTACAAAGAAGTCAGATACACTCATCTTTCAAAGCTATGGTACTGTGGTTAAAAACCAGCACTTCTGAGAGGCACTAACAGCAGTCATCTCCTTACGTGTCACCTCCTGATATTTATGTATGAAACTAGATTCCTTATATGGATAGATTTCACTCTCATTTCTCATTATTCTATAAGCTGTAGGATGTATGAACACAGCTTGATAAAGAAAAATATTTCACAGCAAAATCTGTAGTAGAAATACTTCTCATTTTAGTATATTTGTATTTTGTTCTCTTCCCTTTTTTATTTTTAGTGCTTGATGGCACAATAAAGCCCACATTTCTCAGTGGCAATAATCAAGCAGGTTGCAACCTGAAAAGTAAGTGCCTAGTACTTAATTCTTGACTTTTATTACATTTTGCTACCTGTGTTGTATTCTTAGTGGCTTTTCATTTAGTGGCTTAACTCCTGTCTGCTTTTTTAACATTAGGCACAGATCCATTCAAGATGATGATGATGACAACAGCGAAAACAATTGAATAAAATCCACCATTTGTAATATTGATCAACACTTTCCTGTTTGCTACAAGCAGAATTAGAAACTGGCAATGTATCTCATTGGAATTCAATGCTTGTGAAAACTGAAAAAACGAGTTGCTGTGGTCAGCATGAAACAGGAAAAACCCCATTATTGCTCACTCTGCTCATTTCCCAAAAACTTATGGGTACTAACACATCAAAACATTAATTCACAGAAAGACTTACTGCCCCTTGTTCAAAATTCACTAGTAAGGCTCCTCCTTCCTGACTCACTCACCTTTTTCTCCATGCTCTTTATGTCCCCTATGTCCTTTCAAACTTGCCTGTTGTTCCATAGGAACAGTGCGCAGATTTTATTTGCAGCCTAACATTTATAGTATAAAAAACACCTCTGGGTATACTTTATTTGAACAAAAAATTTATTTTTTTCCTGAGGACATAAACACTAACAGATTCTGATTTCCTGCTTCTCAATTACTCTCCAAGTATATTCATCTACACATAAAAGTTAACAAATAGGTAATCTGATATAAAGCATATTAGAAGGAACTCCTGCTCAAGGAAAACTCTTACCAATAGACACAAATCCTCATCATGTAACTTGAAGATCATCTCAATTATTAATAAATTACACAACCAATGGATAACTCCTGACTGTTGCCACCTCTACTGGAGGTGGAGAGCTAAGTAATTTCATCTAGTGCTTTCTAGAATTTGTTACTATATGGTTGTCATATTATGTAGGTCACGGCTTAAATATTTACCATGAAAACATCAAGGATCTTTTAAACAACAAGCTATTTCATAGCTAAGATGCACTAGCAAGGCTTATTTAACTGTGAGACAACCAAGCATAATTCATAGTTTTGTTCTGTTACCTACAAATGTATTACCTTGCTAGGGGACATAGCATAACCAAATATTATAATATTTGCCATCTGCTGAAAGCAAGTTCCACTGTCAGGTGATCTTAACCATTGGTTAAAAACTGACTTGAGCTTGTAGGTACTCCATGTTGTCCAAACAACATAACTCGAGAATGTAGTATCTGATAGTAGCAGCTCTGAGGTGAATGAATATTACTGTCCCATCTGACGTGTCTGTGAGACACAAGCTCTAATGCCCTTGGGGTTTCCAGCACATGAGCATGAAAGCTGCCATTTTTACTTATAGGAGTAGGAACAGGACCTAACTGAAGGTCATACGGTAAATCTGGTAGAGCCAGGAAGAACTTAAGAGCTCCTGGTTTTAAGACTTGCCTGCTGATTGTACCATCTAATGGAGAGCAGTTAAATATCAGCACAGCAAACGTTCCCCCATATGGCATTGGCGGTATTTTATAAAATGAGATGTGAACTGCAAATACATTATTGTAGAGAAGAGGGTACAAAGGCTTGCTTATAATCATTCTTCAGAATGTGATAAAATAATATTGAAGAAAAAAATGAATCATTTAAAATAACAAAGAACTGCTGGCATTCCTACAGGACTTTTCTTCCTGAAAGTACAAAGTAGTGTAGTGCCTCTAAGTGAACCCTCAAAACCACTCACAGTTAACCTGATCCTACTATCATGAGTGAGAGCAAGGGTAAGCAATGTAGAAATCTTTAAGAATCCCACCAGGAACGTTTCAAACCACTCTCGCTCATTGTGTTCATAAATTGTTCAGAGACGCGCCGAAACTACAGCCGAGAGATGTATATACATATGGGCAAGGGCTGCAGGATACAAAGCGAGGCACTCTTGCGAGAAGGGAACGCACAGATTAAGAAACCCACTTAACACTGCAGACACAACGTACGAGGCTTCGTTGAGAAAGCAAACTTTAGATCGCTCCTCTAATGACAAGCGTGGCGTAAGGACCGTCCTCGGCGGCCTGAGAGGCAATTTTTTGGGAAGGCACGCTGCATCTTGACTCACAGGGCTGGGACTACCCCGGAGCTGTTGGGAATCCCAGCGGTACGAACGTAGCATCGCTGTTCAAAGTGAGGGAGGGGATGGATGGGTACGTTAGCAAGGAAGGTAGGAGGGAAGACAACTAGAGACGTAATGTGCCAAGGTATAAACTTCATCCTAAAGCGCTTTCTCAGTAAAGCTCACCATGCCTCTATCAGAGTTGCACTGCCATATCAGGGCAACACAGGAATTTGTTGAGAAAATTAAGATTTAAAAGCAGGCCCCCAGAGCGTCGGGCTGGTGTTGCGCTGCTGCATCCTTGTGCTGGTCCCTAAACAGGCTCTTGAGGCAATAGCGGGGAATATTGCACAGGGAGGACTCGCGGGTATGGGTGGGATGGCTCAAGGTGAAAAGCACTATTCAAAACACGAACAGAATCCGGCCCAGCTGCTGTTTTTAACTAGATAAAGTGGGAGTGAGCTAGGTTTTCTAGCTAGCATGGCTCTTTTCTAAAGCAAATTTTGCAAAGTGTCAACAAGTACAAAGCTCTCCCAAAGCACAGATTTTCAAAAGAAAAGTGCACTGAAGATTCTCTGCAAGAATTAAGGGGCTGCAGTCTTCCAAGGGGTAGATGCGTAGATATTTTTATATTTCATATCACACTGAATAAATGCCATCCGTCTTTGCCAAGCAGCTATTTTTGAATCTTAATGAATTATTTGAGTGATAACCAGCAGCTGTATTTGTTGAGAAATGAACGCATTTAAGTGATAAGGTTCTATTTTAATATTTATGAATTTTAAGCTCCATAGAAACATTGAAATGTGATAAATATCAGCAAAAGTTTTTCCGGTTGCTGAAACTGAGATTAGAATAATGTTTTGGATTGTGGTTTATTCATTACATTTCAAAGGAAAAGACAACAAAAAGTCTAAACCGCTCTCCCTCCTCTCAGGCCTACAGCAGTAATAAATGATTTACGAGAAACTTTCCCAAGTTGCGAATCACCAAACTCTTTTCTTTAAAATATGTGCCTTTTTTCTGTTTTCCACTAGTCACCTATGCAAGAGAATTACAAGCAGGATTTGCAGGAATGGTTAAGCACTGGAGGCATTAGGCTGCGATGTACCTCTAATCCAAAGTTTTCACAATACTTAGTGTCTTATATTAAAGAAAACAATAAAATGTTTGTAAGATTTTAAAAAGATTTTGAAGGGACCCACTGGAAATGGTCATAACTTTCATTACAATACAATTCCAGAAAGCTCAAAAGATATTTTAGCTGCTCTAGTTAGCTTTGTGCCCATACCATGACCCCTCCAGTGGCACATCCAGCTGCCTGCGTCCCAGCCTCTCCAACCAGGATTATTAAATGAACCAGTTAAAATGAAGAGAAAAAAGAAATCCACTTTTAATTGCATTCTCATTTTGCCTTTTTTAAGAAATGGCTCATGAGCAACAGTGTGCAAATATATCACTCCACACAGGGCTTGTGGGTGTCCCACCTCTCACAGCAGCAGAATACTAATGCTTCCCAAAAGTGGCTATTATACATTTATGGAAAAGCCAGATAACGGAATGAGTCAATTTATTTGACTGTATTGTCTTCAAAACAGCCAGCTTAAGTTTTGCAGTGCAGCTCTTCTGATCCGGCCACTCTGATCAGACTCTTGAGACTGAGCCCAGGTGCCCTCTGTAAGTCGGAGGGTGACTCCCCAAGCACGGACCGTGGTTAAAAACACTAAAACGCCAAACCAGGCTGGCTGTAAACTGCCTACAGGTGGTCTGGAAGGTGCCTGAATTTCCATGGTGTGGCTCATCAGCTTACCCTTACAAAAAAATTTACCGGAGCAGGAACTCCAGCTGGCTTAGATTTACCAACAAAAATTTGAGGTCTATTAATACACAACAAAAGATGATGATTGCCGTGATGGAAATAATTCTTGAACAAATGAAGCTGTATTATTTCCACTACTGCTGGGGACACATTTAGCTGACTAAAGAAAACAGGACCAGATTTAAGATCTGATGCAGCACTCAGTGAAGTAAATAATAAGACGCTACTCTTGCCTTACAAAAACTGATTTTTAAACATTTTATAAATGTTGTTAGAAATATGCCTTTATAAATGGAATATTTCATATATAACATAGGTTCATGAAGACTTGCTGTAATATTCTATCAATTTTTATACTGAATCTAACTGGTATAACCTTCACCCGAGGAATATGAGGGCAATAATTTATACCTCACCTATGAGATTTTTCCCAATGTTTTATTTAAAGTTCAATTTCCTAAATAAATCTGCATACGGTGTTGATGAAATAAGTTTTTAAATCCAACAAGGCAACTTCAGCACTACCTTAGAAGAATTCACTATTTACAAACTATTAATGCTAATAACAATGCCTAGTGTTTCTATAGAACTGTCATTGCTGGAAATGTTGTGGGTTTGTAACATGAAGACCTTTATTTCTTGAAACAAAAGGTACTTGCTTTTAAGAGTTTAATATTTTATTATTTTATTTTAGACAGCTTATCATATAGCTGTTATCTTAAACTTCTGGCATCTGAGCACCCATTATACAGTCCCAGCACATCCTGCTAAGTAGAGCTGGCTAATTTTGACAGCGAAATTAATAAAAATGAACAAAAGTGCTAAGCCTTCTTCTTCATTTAAAACTATAATCAGGATCAAACCAAGATGTCAATTTAATAGCATCCACAAATGACTACAGTTTGAGTATTTTCCTTTCCAAATGTTCTTTTCTTTATATTAAACATTAACTCACAAAGAAAAAAAAAATGCAGTAGCGAATAAACACAGTGAAAAGCTTTTCAGAATGAAAAACTAGTATTTATCCAATGAATAACCTTTACTTAGGCAAGAGAAGCAGAGTATGACTGAGGAAAGGAGGAGAAAGAAGGGGAATGATTAAATGATTTAGATCACAGTAATCTATAATCTGGTTTCCATTCAGTTCCACTTGCACAGGCTACAATCTTTCTTCTTGCCATAGCTCAAGAAAGGCTATTCTTCTTCCAGAAATAAATGTAATTATGCTTATAAAATATTTTTTTATGCAGAAATATACTGGGTTACTCATTGCTGGGCGCATTTGCACAGTTGTCATATGGTACAGTAAGACTGCCAGTTAAAGCCCATTAATTGGTAGGTTGTAATACAATCCACTTTATTTTTTAAGTGTTATGGAATGCAAAAATATTTCTATTTTATTGCAACATCTAAAAATGATAACTAGTCCTTCAATCAATGTGTTTTACAGTACTGAACAGCCAGTCCAATTCTGTCTAATTTCCAATAAAGCTTACTGTTAAGAATGGTAGGTATGTTACTGCTGTAGCATCTCTACAGATTAGAGGACATTAGAGAAATCTAATATTACGCTATTTTTTCACATGAACAGGGATAATTTCCAAACATCCCAGAAAATCCTGAAGGAATCTCTCCCTGCTGTCCACTCTCTCCTCCACCTCTTCCAAGCTCTCAGTTACCGTTTGCTCTGAAGAAGGGAAGGTTTCTCTTGGTAGTAGTGACCTCAGAGCAAATACACATGGACAGCTGGTTTGAAAAGACAAATTTTAGCCAAAGGGACATTCTGAAGTGAAGGTCCCAGGTAGAAGAAGAAACTTTGCTGGCTTTCAGAAATACATTATTAAAAGAGCAAGTTTGGTGCTTTCTGCCATTTGACTCAACTGTTGGCCAATGAATCCTCCCATCTCCTCCCATCCAAAATCTGGCTCTCAGATTTCGATTTTTGTATGGCTTACAGTGAATACAAACTGGTGCATTTGTTTTCTTTAATTCCTGTTTGCTTCCATGGTCATGCATGAATTTCTGCTGTCCCAGGAGTTTCTGGAGCATATAAGTTGAGCTTCAACCAGCTGGAGTCTCCTGCTTCAGCTGATGTTTTAGTTAAGTGCTCTGCTCACTGCGGCTGAGGCAGGTTTTTCCTGCCCATATGGAGGAAAATAACATCTACATATGGGATATATTATACAGGGAAAATTCTTGATGCAAGATAAAATTTATGATGACATTTAACTCTCTTCAGTATTGATTTGTGAAGGCTGGAGGCCTGGCATTTTCAGAAAAGTCAGAATTCCCAGTCAGGGAATGCATTTCTTGTTTTGGTTTACAAAAGCCCAAATCTGACAACTCTGTGTCACTCCATCAGACTTTGTTTGCCTGTCTCCGTGACCGGTAGGTGCAGATGAAGACAGATGTCTGGGTCTTGCAAGTTTAGTTTTCTAAGTGGCCTTTTTCCCCACTTATTGCATGGCTTTTTCTCCAAGAACTCTATTGTCTGCCAATTTACTTCAAAAGGCAATACTGAAGCAGCCTGTTAGAGAAGAGACATGCCGTCATACTGCCAGTAGCTTTATTCTTGTCTGGTTTTCTTGCTTTACTGCATGGCTAAGCCAGAGCTTTCTAATTCACTCTCTTAAGGCTGAGTTTGGTGATTCCAAAGTATTCTGAGGGTGTCTTGGTGACACCGTACGCCTGCTCGCTCAGACCTACAAGCCACAACATCTGCATTACCAGACACCCACGCGACTGGCCCGATACTGCTCCCCTACTCACGGCCTCTGAAGGACTGGGCAGCTACAGTCCAACATGCTTACTGGAACCAGGGGGATTCATTGGGCTAATGGCAATATATTTTGGATCATGCCAGGTTTTAGATCACAGGACTTCTGTCAAAAGGGCTGTGGAAATGGGACAGAAAGGTTTCAACTTTTTTTTTTTTTTTTTTTTTTTTAAAAAATCAACTTAAACAACGCAAAGTATTCCAGATATCCTAACATTTGGAAAGAGTTCCTATAATGGATGTCTTGCAACCCTTGCAAGCACCTTCCTAATTCCCCAGGAAAGATAGCTCTTCTTAAAGCTAACCAGGGCAAGCTGTGATTTACCACCACACAGCCATCCTGGATCAAGGCGCCAACACATAACCACCTGAGAAATCACTGCTGAACAGCCCGGAATTCACACTCGCTACCCTCAGGATGCACCACAGGGGGACAGGATCTTTCCTCCTGCTACTGTTATAAGCACAAGGATAGAAACATAAAGAATCAAATACAAGCCGCATTGAACTCACTTGCTCACTGCAAGTACTATAGGCTTTGACTGTTTTAAACTCACCACCAGTCTTGGTGAACAGCATGTTGAACAGCAATATTGAATTTCCAGCTCTGCTCTGGCAGGACAGATGAGAAATACAATGCAATCTGGGGCACAAAGGTGTTCTGACATTAGAGATGGGCAATGTGAGCAACAAGAGTGAATTAAAAGGGTTGACTGTCTTTTTGCAGAAAAACTACAGATGCTAGATAGACGGTTTGCGTATGTGACATCCAAACATGGTCATAATAACTGTCATTGCAGCCTGATTTGAAAATGGACAAGAGAGGATAAAACTTGACTAAATAGTATGAAGGAAACATAGGGTAAATCATTTTGTGCAATCATTCATATAGCAAAATTTCTAAAGGGAACTAGATGGAAACCCTATGTCTGCGACATTGCTATCCTCAGAGTAGAAATGCACAGCAAATAAAACATTCAAGACCAAATTTCAGTGGTAGGAGGATGACCTACATGAGATAGCCTTTCAGTTTTTCAACCCCCTGAGCTTTTCCAGTTCCTGACAATGCATCACAGCATCTCAGGAGAGGGTTTCAAGGCTTTAGAGACACAGCATAACCCTCCTGGCTCCCAGAGCTCACCCCCCCCGGCAACACTGCAGAGTACAATTCCACCTCCGAATTTCCTTACAGCAGCACAGGAGCTTTCTGCCTTTCCCTTCTCCATCCTCTCACATGTTATTGCTCCTTCAGTGATGCTGACTCAACCGTTTCTGCGCTAAACTAATTTTGTGAAATCTTTTGGGTTACATAAACCCTCCCCCACCCACTCTCCCCCCCCCCCCCTTTTTTTTTTTTTTGAACTGCGATCCTTCCACTGGTCTGATGAATCACTAATCAGATGGGGTAATAAACTATGGTGCATGTGGGGAGAGGAAGGGATAGCAGCGGCTGAGGACAGCAAAGAACGGGAAACTCCAACCTGCTTTACCATCACGTTGCTATTGTGAAATCGTGTTTTCTTTTTGAAGTGCATCTTCCTCTGAGTAAAGCAGATGAGCAGAATGTATTCTTTTTGGTTTTGAGCAGCCTGAGCACGCAGATGGCACAAGGAGAAACTGCAGGCACCTGCCAGATGAAACACGGGGTGGGACTGAGACAGCCCCTGAGCTGTTCAACACTGCAGAGAGATTCCTGCCTGCTTCGGTGAGCTTGCGCCAGCTACCTCAGTAACAAAGAAAATCATTAAAATAAAGGAGTTTACAGTACCGTCAGTCCATTAGTCTCAGTTGCAGAACACACAGCTCCTGTTCCATCAAAATTTGGCCTGGTGAGAAGGTGGAGGCACAGCTGCTACACTACAAGTGAATCCCAGGAACGATTCTGCTATTTAGAGATTATCTACTCTAGAGAGTGACAGAAGTAAGGTGGGATAATTAACTGATATAGTACAGTGCTATAAACTGAATCAGTCAGGGACAGACCATTTAATGCAGTATTTGCATTACCTAAATCATGTATTTGTATTATGAGAGACATGATATTACGTTATGAAAGATGACTGGACAGGGTTATGTGTTGTATGATCACTGAAAAGAAAGACAACCCGGAGCTTACAACAGGAAAATAAAAAAATGGCTGAATACAGGCAGTTGTGGGGAACAGAAGGAAAAACAACCTCTAGTTAGCTGGACAGGCTGCAGTCTTTGCTCACTTTGTACATTTAATCTTCTGTTTTGTTCTTTTTACAACAAAAGGTGGTTTTTTTAATGTAAGACTTAAGGAGGATTAATAAAATATCCCAATTATGGGTAAGCAGAATCAGCAGAACACAACCACATCTAACTCAATTAGGTCAATTAGATCTGCTCTATAAAATTTTGTTTAAACCTACAGAAATCGCTCTGCCTTTTCACTCCTGTACGTGCAGTTGATCACTACCAAAGACAAGATATTAGTCTAGAGACATCTTTGGTCTTTCCTGTTATGGTCATTCTCTTGCTTTTATGTCCTCAGAAATGCATAAATTAAGGACACTAAAACATTCCTTTCTCATAGTGAAGATTAACTACAGCATCTTTTATAACGGTTTTTATCTACTACCTTTAAATTAGCCTGGAAAGAAAAATACTAATTTTGCTGTCATTACAATATTCCCAAAAGAAAGCCCCAAGGCCTCTCCACATTCAGTGTCTAACATCATTCCTTCATAAAGACCTTTGACCAGGCTGCAAAGCAAGTGGAAAGAGAAGAAAAATGTCCACATTTTCTAAACCAGCTGCTGGCAAAAACAACTGTTAGGTTCATAACTGGTTATCAGAAATAATTTACTTAGTGAACTATCATCTGTTCAGAGGGACTACTGTCAACAGGTATCTCCTGCACACCAGGCTGGTAGTTACTAGATGGGAATACAGGTCCCATCTGAGCTGACAATTCCTGTTGCTGTTTAGTGTGCTGCTGAGACTCTAAATTAACCCCACTCCCCACCCCCCTTCATTCTGCCACATTCAAAAATATATCAAATAAATATATAGAGAAAACGATTAAGCGGCTTTTTCTTTCAAAGTGTTTCTTGAATGACTGCCACTCATTCCATATTACCCTTCTTGCAAACGTCGTCTTTCAAAACGTCGTCGTTTTGAAGTATTCCTCAGTTGTTTTCTGCTCCTGTACCATATTTGAATGCCTCCCTACATTTGTTTTTAATCTTTTCACTAATGCACCAAATGTTTTGCTTGTTGGGATGAATATTGTATAACCTAAAATCCCCTCACTGTTTACTTACTTCTACCTCTCATGTCCAAGCATTTCATCCTTTTCCCTATACATATATATAACGTGTTGATTTTGTACATGATGACCCAGAGATTATCATATTCCCAGTGTCACAATCCAGTCACCCTGCTGCAACTTACACAAAATTGTTCCATTCAGCAAAATCTCCATTTTGTGAATAATTATTTTCAATTAAACAAAATGTAGTCTCTAATTAGCATTTTACTTATGAAGTTACTTTGCCCTTTGTACCACTGAGATTTTCTCTTTCCCTTTCTTACTTAATATTCAGGTGACCGCAAGCTGAAGATTTTCCATGTTTCCCAAAATTTGTTATCCAAGATTTTAGCTGGGGCACTGATCTTTCCAAGAGGTTTCTTTCTGATTTTAAAAAATATACCCAGTGGGTCTCTTTGTAAGGATAAACTTTGCTTAGTTTTGGAGTTGAATAAACTTTCACCATTCTCTTGTTTCTTATTGATTCTGCTTGGATGTTAATTTCCTTCTGTCTTTTCACACATGGAAAATGAACATTGGGTTCTACTGTTCATTCTTTTTTATTAAGTATTAGAAGAAAAAACAGTTCAATGTAGTGTTCCTTCTTGTTTTTTAAAAAATTATTACCATCTCTAGAAGCTTTTCTAGGTTGTTGAGGGTTTTTTATAATACACAATTTTGGTTTTTAACCAACTTTACTTTCTTTTTTTCAGATTTATTTTTCTCTTCCAAGTTGTTAAATTTATTCTGTCACACTTCCAAGGTCAATCTCTGTCTACTTTTCTTAAAATTATTTTATTTGCATTTAGCTCTTTACTCTTTCTACAAAGGCAATATGCTGTATTGCTGCTGTAGATGAGTTGCAGAATTCCACAGTACTTGTTTAATCACGAAACAACTATTTATTTGACCCCCCCGCCCCCGGCTACTTTCAAACAGTCATCAAATCAGGACGTTTTTCCAAAACACGCCCTGCTGGACTATAGCAACTATGCTCTGGGGAGGAACAAAAATGCTCATCAATTGGTGTCGGGAGGGTCACGATCTTTGGTCATAACTGTGCTTTACATTCCTGAAAAAATATCAGATTTTGAAATCTTTGTTATGAAATTTCAGCTGCCTTTTCTCTAGTTACCATGAATCTCCCTTCCTCTTCTAGCAAAAGTGGTTTTTCTTGACAGATTCCTCTTCTATTAGTAGTAGGGATGTTGAGATGTCGAGGAGGAGTTGTATTATGACCCAGAGCATACACTGAAACACAAAGGACAAATATGGGGATAACATCTCCTTTGATCTTATCTCTGTCTTTGGAAATGTGTCCACTTGATACAACCACAAACTCGAGAACTTCTTTTAGGGGTTTCAGTGCATTTTGGAGGCAAGGGTTTTTTTCTAGTAAAGCAGCTGTTATTTACTAATTTATGATGCCATTTGTTTTCAACCTGATACATATGATGTTAAAAGTACATTAAGAATTATAATAGATTTAGGAGGGTTATTTTTCTTCTTAAAATGTCTACTGAGGATCACTTACACTCCCAAATATTGCTTAGAATAAGAGATTGACTCTTAAACTCCTCTTTTGAGTTGCCATCAAAAATTTCAAGAGCATACACAACCGATACTAGCATTCAGAATAGATGAGAGGCCAAATATAAACATGATTATGACAAAAAATATTTGCTTATTCATTTAAATAAGGATTTTGGCCACACACTTCCCTCATATTGTACAGCATCGTTTCCAGTCAGGTTCGATAGAGAGCACAGAAACAATGAAAAAACCAACTGGACAAAGATTTCAAGCACAAGTTAACCAAGTCATACTGCCCCAAACAAAACAAAAATAAATTAGGACAACACAGCACGGAAAGTAACATTTTATAGACAAAGAACAGTTCATGCTCTGTTGAAAGCCTGAGTATATCAAGATGTTTGAAAGGCAGTATGGAAAAATATTTCCTATTGTAAATTGCAATATGATAAGCAAATAATTTCTGAGTCTACTTATTTTATGTCAGGACATTTACTTTAAATTATTGATGGAATTATGCAAGCCCATTTCTGATCTCATATAGTTGTTCATAATTTTAGTTCCTTCAGTTCACTGGGCACATCGAGAAAGGCAAAGATATGTACAGTGATACAGAAGAAACCCAAGGCATTTTTTAAGACTCTAATCAGAGTATTACCTAATGCCTTCATTACCCAGATAATTTCCTGAACTCATATGGACTGGAAAAGCAGCATGAAAAAAACTTTCATAATCTAGGAATGACATAAAAATAATATATTGTTATTAAGGTTAGGCCTTGAAGAGACATGTCTTGCGAGCGTTTTGTACAATTAGCAATATAATAAATTATTACGTCTAATGGAAACCTTTATTAAAAGACTTAAAAATACCTTCATGAAGCTTAGCAAAAATTTTATCTGGCTGTTTAGTTTCTAAAAGAAATGGCAACATTGCTTTTGTATAGAAAATGGCTGCCACATCATTATTGTTTCTTCTTTACAGAAATGGAATAACTATGAAAAAATTGACCACAATTGTCCAGTCTTAAAGTTCTCTTTCAACCTTCTTATCTTCTGGACTCTGACTAAACATAATTCATATGCAATCCTCTACAATGTTTTCAAAATTTTACAACCTTATTCCCTTTGTATCTCACACCCTAATCTTATCTTATTCCCCCCCCCCCCCCCCCCCCCCCCCCGCCCCAAACCCAACAAAGAACATTACCTTGCAAGGGGGGCATGCAAGTTCCAGGAACAATAAATATGCCAGGACAGAATGGGAAGAGCTTTCTAGCAGGAAAACTACTAACAGACCCAGTGGCCTCTGCAAACTATCCAAAACCAAACAAAATGCCACCAACAAGCATGCAGATATGGCCGGATCTTACACATATTACAGGTCCCTGTGCTGCTCTAATTTATATGACTGTCCCACACTGAAGACGAGGACTACAAACCTACAGATCCCATACCCAGATGCAGCAGAAGTGGAGGGAGATGGATCCATGTCCCACTCCTGAAATAAAACTCACATGTAAGACGAACACTACTCACATTAAGGAGATCTTCTCATGCTCCCTACATTGACAAGGGCATCCTGTGTTTTAAGAACAGCAAAGAAAATTACACAACTCTTTCCCAAAAAACTCTTCCACACTTGTCTCCAATCTTTTGGCTCCTTGTCTTGACTGGTACATGGGATCAGCACCCTGGGGTCCTTTTCTGTCAAGAAGAGTCTTTATTCCATTCGACTAAATAAAAATGTACGCACACATTCACAGAAAGTGCATGACATAACATCTGCCAGCCATGACCTTTTGCAACCTTCAAAAGGTTTTTCTTTTACGGTTTTTTTTCTGTTTGGATTATTTTTCATTTCACCCTTCTTGATGGAAGACACCTATATTACAAACTATATTAATTATCCATAGTACAATACCGTTTAGCCATTTCATAGGTAGTTATATATTTTCCTTGTGCATAAACAATATTAAAATCCTGTGTTGCAATTAAGTGTTCTTCAGTAAACCGTTGCTGTGCTTTTTTTACTCTCTATGGCCAAGTAGTTAGAGCAGGGTGATTTTGCCTCAGTTTGATCTGTCCCATACCGATTGTGACCAAAAGGCAGCTATATAATCAAGCCATAGCACTCTCTCCCCTGTAATTCTTTGATTGCTACTTCCAACAGAGCTACCGTGCTATAATATGAACCGACATTAAGTTTAGACCAGTTAGAAAGGTTTCCCGTAAATCCCTCAACCCATCTATGCAGGTTTTCATAATGCCAGAAGAGACCTGAGTATGAATAGCTCCTGCTAGCCCAAGTGCAGAGCTACAGTGAAAATCTTTTGTGTGTCCACAGGAAAACAATAAAACTTCCTGACAGCATCTGGCGCTGTTTTCCAGTTATCGCTGCTGTTCATAGGGCTCCAAGTTTTCAGAGGAGATAGCTGGATGGGGAGCTGGACTCCTTGGGGAGTTAGCAAGGAGCTCTAATGCCTTTTGCTTCTAAATGGCTTCTGCTGACTAAGTTCAAGTTTTTTTATCATCTTGACAGTAGAGTTAACAGGCCCACCTCCAGTCCACCATCATCACTTGCCTCTGTTTCTGCAGCACCACAGAGACAGGTGAGTCAGTGAAACATCCCCATCTCAGGGCTCCTTTGCCTTCACAATCGCTCTGGCTGCCAAAAGCAGGCACCCCAATCCCGTTATTACACCTCGCTGCTGTGATGCACCCGCTGTTTGCGGTAGATGAGCTGTTTTTTGGACTTGGACTAGTCAGCTGCTCCCTGCGGGGTGGGGTAACCTCCCTCTGCTGATATTAGCTGAGCACTCGTACAGTTCAATTACGTGAACTGCAGATTGATTGCATAAATCACACGCGCAATTTTTTAAAAACAGAACCACGATGTTAACGCTCAGAACTGGTTAAAAAAAAAATAATTTACAGTTGATAAAAACTCCCCATTGCAGAATAAAAACCCCTCCCTGCTCATACCAATTTCCTTGTTCCTTCCTGATAAACAAACACATCCCAAGATAACAGCCTAACAAAACATCTATGCTGGCAGCCAGCGCAACCCCCCTGAGAATGGCTTATTTCCCCAAAGAGTCAGTTCACGAATGACGTGATTTGCCACATTTCTGGATGTAACTGCTGTGCCAGCTTCTTGGGGCTGGACAACACTTGCAAACCTGATCTCAGGTGACTAAAGGGGTGAACTGACCCTGTTGGGGAGGGAAGGAGCGATACCACGCTCCTGGTGATGTTGGAGGCCAGGGGGGTGGCAGGGGGGCAGGCACCTCTGCTCCCTCTGTCCCACAGCCACACCACAGCTGGAAAGAGAAAAGCTTTCACCATGTAGTTACTGCTCCGAAAATTGATTTGATTATGACATTGTTCCAGGAGAGTGCAACCCACCCAATGTTAATCCATGGAAAGGGAAAGTCTGCAAGTTTTGAAACAGCACAAGAAAATTCAGAGGATTTAGGTAGTTGAGCAGAAACGAAGTCCTGGTTGTTGATGAGAAAAATCTGGCTCCTCTCAGAAAGAGAACCAAACCATGTATCACCTCTCCAAAATAATTCCTGCATTTGTGAGAGCCTCAGAAGAATGAAATAAGCATCAGGTTGGGGCTGCCAAATGAGATGCAGCACTGCTGCACTACAGAGCACCAGCCACAGAAAAGAGATTGAACTGAAGGGGATCTGGAAGAAGCAGGGAGCGCAGTCATTAAACCTGCCACGAAACCTGATTTGAATCCTTATTCATCTACTACGTTCTCCTCCTTACAGTCTTTATTCTTTCTTATGTTCTCCCTGCTGTAAGAGGCAAAAAATAAGCAGCACAGGATTTCTGTGTTGAAGACAGACCCGTGGCCCACAGCAGAAGAAAGTCCATGCCGGAAAAAGAATGACTAGTAACACTTGTGAGACATGTTGTGTCAACATGGGTGACAGATGCCAATCAGTAAGACTCCAGCTGAGCCTCAGCTACAAATTTAAGACCAGAAAAATTCTGGAGGAGGGCTCAAGACAATAACGTCTTTTCACAGAGATCAGCTGGGGCTGCTTCCACCTGCTGAGCACATAGGAGTAAATCTGTCACCAGGCACGTGCCGTGCGGATCACACGATTTGAACACAGGGCATATGCTCAGTTGCTGTGTGATTTCAACTCAAGTCGTCTTTATCATAAAATAATCTTTATTTTAAGAGCTATTAATTTTTCAACGCACAGCGGGTGCAACAACCTGTGACTAATCAAAGCCTGATGCCCTGGCTTTGCTCATCCTTCCTTCATCGCTGGCGGCGTACCTAGGTGTGAGGTTGCGAGATCGCAGGGGCTGCGAATGGCCCTGCATCATTTGTTTATACAGTGCTAAGCCAAATTTTGGTTCAACAGGCAATACAGCATTTAAACCACGCCGTTAAACAGCTATAGTGGTATGCATGCAAAGCACTTGGGAAACTTGGTCAGTACTGGAGAGGTATTACGTTAAAAAAGGAGCAAGCTCCACTTGGAGGAGGTGTTGGGAATCGGCTACAGTGCCTGTTAAGTTCAAATTCAGCTTGAATTAAATTAGCTTTCAGGAGACCTTTGAGTTGGTATGTTCAGAAACAAAACTAATGTCATTCTTTATGTCAGGGAGAAAAGCCAGTCGCACGCTGGAGCCACGGACCTTGGGCACAAACAGACGAGAGCTGGAACGGATAGTTCAGCCGGTCCACCCTTCTGCCCGAGCAGCACTGTTTCAAATGACCGGCTCCCAAGCTGATGTGTTCAGAAGAGGTTCAGGTTTGCATGGCATTAGGAAGCCCTTGGGAAACAGATGCGGTCTGTTGGGCTACATCCTAACAGAAGAATCACTAAACAGAGCAAGGGAAAGAAGTTAAAGACAGCTGGTGAATCACAAACATACGGTAAAGGACTGTGCCAAAGCAGGAAAAATGAAAAGTTGAAGCGGAGAATTTTGAATAGGAGGCAGAGAACAGAGCAGAAGTGAGGTAAGTCTGTGGCTGAGCGGGGACCGAGGCACAGAGATTACATGCACCAGACATATACCCTGAGACTGGATGTGCAGAGATAATATGGGGTATAAATTAGGATGCCTCTGTCAGAAGGGCTCTCCGGTAGCACCCAGCGCAACACATGCTCTTTCTCAGTGGATGGGAGAGAGCAAGAACTGCTGAGCTCTGCTCCATCCATATTACAGTTGCATACAGTGCCAGGATGGAGAGGTTTGTCGAGCCAGAAACATACTCTCCAACCTAAGAAAAAAATTGAATTTTGGAGGCAAAATTGTCTCAAATTTGAACTGAAACTAAACTACACCCCCCCCCCCCCAAAAAAAAAAAAAACAAAAACAAAAACAACCCAAACCTCTTTCTTTTCCACTGTCAGGCTTGATCCTGAAACTGCTGAAGCCACTTGAACTGGATGGTCTGCAGGAACAGATTACCCTCCATAGAGAGATAGTATGGGAATAAGGGAATTGGGAGCCATAAACTCTGACTCCCACATGTAAAAGCAATATGCCTAATTTCCAGTTGTCCTCATGGAGTTTTCAAAAAGCCAATTCTGCACAATCGACATTTTCTAATAAAAACTACTCCACTGAAAAGTTATCAATCAGTTTCTACTTTCTCATTAGAAGTAATAATAAAAAGGCAAACCAGAACCCTCTTACACAACTGTGTGGAAAACAAATAAATTAAGAGTAATGGAGAATTTGAACTAGTTAGGCATAAGGATAGAGACAATAAACAGAAGCAATACATCAAGGAAGTTATCTGAAACACAAGATTGCTTATTTACACAGAACTTTGTAAAGGATTGCTAGAGACAAACCGGTTCTTGCTTAGACTATAGTATAGAACTGAGGTTGTGATTTGAAATCAAGAAGTAAAATTATGCATGGATAAAGCACCTTCCATAAACGCTTTGGTCAGGTAGTCACCAATGGGTTTAAATTACTAAAATGAGTCCCAACACAAGGAGAATAAACCAGAACATTTTAGAAGTAATGATAGGAAGTGTAAAATGGAACCTGAACAGAATTAAAACAAACAAGATGCAGCAGTACAGGCCACGGAACAAGCAAATGAATTTAATGTTGAACCAAAGCTTTGACTAGCCAGGGTGCAGTTTTACCTGAGCAAGGCTTCTAAAGGCCACTGCAATTCTCTGATGTGTCTCTTATCTGTGCTGTGCTCAGAACTGGACTATAGATATTTCAGATCAGTGCTGTCAGATTCTTGGCATTTCTGCCATTTTCTTTGGATTCCACTCTCAATTAAACAGAGGAGAATCAAGCCTAATTTAAAAATACTTAATTAAGAGCAGCTTTATCTCAAGGATGAGCAGAGAAGAGCTGTAGTATTTATAAAAGGTCCATTAAAGAACTCAGATGATTTATTCCTGAGGGCAAAATCCTCCAGATTTAAATAACAAAAGATAGGCTTAACCCAATACAATAAGCACTATACTAAAGACATATTATAAATCCATCCTTTTACAAATCAGTATAAAATCAGGATACAATATAAAAAAGAAGGAAATGAAAACTGGAGAGGGAAGAGGGAGAAAATAAAGACAAGACCAGCCATATGGCATTTAGAAACAAAGTTCTTATAACACATGATATTGATCTCATCCTGATAAGAGGTAATAACTTTCTTTTCAAGGTAATCTGCAAACTAATACCGATAGAAAAAAATTCCAAGTTTATATATAGACTGTCAATTCAAGTATGCTCTGACATTTAAATTGTTTTATAAAATTATGAAGTTAAAGATGCTAGAAATATTCATTTACAAGCAAATAAACATCCACAGTAGCATCCACAACCCAAACATCAGCAAATGTTGGTAAAAGCAGGAGAAACAGACAGTGAATTAGTCAGCTTCTGGTCAATAAGTAAAATGACTATTCTGTACTCTTCGCTCACTTTGACTAAAAGGAATCACACTGGGAAAATTAATTGGATTTTGTAAAGCACCGTGGTTTGAAAAAGATCAAAGTGTTCTTTAGAATAAAAGTTATTTTTTAGGTCATGATTTTGTGATTGCTTCTTTAATGTGAGGCACTCTAAGAAGCAACTGTTTTAAAAGAACGATAGGTCAGTGATTGAACAGAAACTTGAAAAATAGCAAAAACAAATTGGTGACAGAGGGGGACATAATGCAAACAGAGACCATAAGAAATGGCTGTGAGGTAAAAATAACCATAGAAGCTAGCTTTTTGTCCAAGCCTGGTTTTTCTGTTGGTTGGGGTTTTTTTTGTTTTTCTTTTTTCCATGAGGTAAATATTGATTTAAATCGCAAGTTCAAATCTAGAATTATAAACATTTCCATTATTATGTGATTGGGAAAAGATTGTAGCCAGAGCAAATCATACAAACTCAACTAAAGAGTCCAACTGCCGCCACGAAGATGACTCGTGCAAGTCCATGTCTGTAGAGAGGGCCCTATGGCTATAGATACTGAGGCAAGGGATGATCTTCTGGCTTTTAGACTGGCTGATGAACACCCATAGGGCTAAAATAGTTTGGCTCTGCTTAAAATGCTGAATGGCAACGCCATGTGGTTTGAGCTAATGCCTACACCATGGCCAACATTTGTTTGCAAAGGTATCTCTTAGCCCAAGCCAAAAACTGTACCAGGAACCTTGATATCAGTTTAAGACTTGATATATCCCTATGTACTCTGTTAGTATAGATGTAGTCAGGGCTGTAGTCAATAAAGAATTACATCTATACAATGTTAACGCCAAAAAATGTTTAAAATTTACCTAGACATTCTGAAAACTGTGACAGAGAAAATGTGTTTCTATTGCTTAAGGCATATAAGGAGCTGACTTTTTATTAGAGGACTCACTCTCAAATTTACAGTTGTGTCTTACTGCAAAAGGACAAGAAAGTATTTTGCCTGCCACAACTGCATTGAAGCAATCAAGGTGTTATGGCAACTGAGTGTTGGAGCTCTTGCCCGTGGTCATGTAGAGGTCGATCTTGCCAGGAGCTGAGACCCTGTTGGCATGGGACCCGCAGCTTGGGCACTCAAATTCAGGAGTTAAACTCATGGCTGCTCCGCTCTAGGAAATCCCTCTGGCTATCAATGGGTCAAAGCTTTGCTTAAGAAATGTAGTTCTGGGTAGGGGTCTAGAAGCAGCAGTTGACATAATTAAGCACAGATCTGCACCTAACAAAAGCCACTCCATTTATACTGTCTTCCCTAGATTATTTAGACTCAAAAAAGACTCTTTTCTGGAGTGTTTGAAACAGTAAAAAAGATCCTCATTTATTACTAATCGTATTACTTGACAAAATGTCATGCATGTTGTCTGCTCTGTCTCTACTTTGTCATAATTAATGCTGATTTCAAACCAACTTGCTTGTTCCTTGATTATGCACGTCGGTTTAAAAATTCACACAAGCACACGCGTATCATGTAGTCACGTGTACGCACACACAGACTTATTGGAAGTTCTGCAAGAGGAAAGACGACCATGAGTGCAGATTCCATTCACTGTCTTAGAAATTCCTTGCAACAAGGACAGAAAAAATGTATTTTTAAAGTTAGCTAACAATTTCCTCTAAGTTCCCCTCTAAAGCTGAATGTGCTGTTTGTCAGATTTGCGAGGCCATTCAGAGACCCAAGCTATAGATGGCTTTGCAAAGGCTGACCATTGTCACAATCCTCCTCTACGGGCTGTCATACACTGGTCACACTTGTGCAGAAGACAAAATGTCACCAACTCCTTCTGGCTAAAAGATTCTACCATAACGTTGTGAAATCGGATGACAAAGTAACGAACCGTGTTCTTTAGTGAAAGATTTCTCATAAGGCCCAGAGGATTCAGTGTTTAGAATGCAGATCTGTATTTTTCATTTTTCAGAGGTGGTTGTTTATTCTTCCTACACTGTGCAGCTTATTCCTGCAGCACGAAGCGAGATGCGTGCTGGAGATGAGACGTACAGCACGGTAGCCTTTTTGCACTAACCAATGCAGTGAAGTAATTAAATCACAATAACCAAATCTGACCGGTTCGGAGAAACTTATTCAGAAATCTGAGTAATATTAAGAAAATCCATACTTTGGTTGACACATATGCCCGTCATTATGGATGAAGTTACACAATCTCCCAGCATGTCAGATTGAATTATATCTTTCAGCAGCATTTTTCAGTTGTCAAAACAACATGTAGAAAAGGTTTTCCTTTTGCTAAGCTTCTAAACCAATATCTCCAGAGTCACTGAAAATTTCTGTCCATCTCTTCTGAGTTTCATCTCAGTTAAATGTCTCAGCCAGTCAGATTAAAAGTTGAGGGGGAAAATATAAAAGGCTGTAATCTGAAACATGCTCAAGATGAAAATCTTTGTGTGCTTTGGAATAATAAAACCAAGAAGATCCACAAGGAAAATGAGCCTGCTGGTGAAACTGAAGGAATCAGAATAAAATCGTTTACTTCATTATTTTCAAACAAAACCTAAGCGATATAATTTTTAACTCTGTATTTTTCTTTTTCTTGTTCTTGTATTCATGGACACATATTTTTTCATTTGCTTTTCATTACCACCCTATTGTTAGAAGCTGCATTTTAATTATTTGGACAAATTAATTGAAATATAGTACAAATAATAGATAAAGCAATTTTTTACACAGCTTTTGTATAAATGATTTGAGATATGGGAAGTAATAGTTTTGTATTTTCTTATCTGGCTCCTGTTGATTGCTAATGCTGTAGGCTTAATACAATAAGTAAAAATACCAGTTTTGGACTTTACATTGATTATTGTGCATTAAAAATTCACAGTCAGGAGAGAAATAAGTGTAGATGCATTTAACATGTTATAAATAATTTTAGATTATTTAATAGGAAAACCTAGATTTAATCTCACTTATTAAAAGCCTAAACAATAATTGCATATTATGTATTAATATTGTTTATTTATTTATTGCAATTTTATATTCATATTTTAAAGAACCTTCCTGAGACCAAATGCATGACAAGCCATCAATCGCAACAGCACCATCAAGAGATCCTTGCAGTCTCATGGTGTATCTCCAAACTGCAGCTTGCAGAAGCGATCTGTAAGTCAGCCCTCTACAATGATGAGATGTAAGGTTGGAGTTAATGCCAGCAGTGACACTGCAACGGGGTTATGTCAGGTTAACGTAACTCATATTCACATTTGGTGACTCATTTTAAATTTGTTCTCTGTTATTATGAAATTCAAATATGAGCCATGACTGTAAAACGTTTATATGCTGCAATGAAAACCTTTACCATTTTGATTCGAAAGTTCCAATGTTTTCATAGCATAAAAAGAAATTGCATCAAAGAGTTTATAGGAAAAAAGCCAGTAAAAAAGCAGACAGAGAGACAGGGGATCAGAACTGGGAAAGAGCTACGTGGGTGTGCGTGTGTGCCCGCATGTCTCACATGTAGTCACGTAACCCTTCCGTGTGCCCATGGGCACTGTGAAAGACTGTCATTGACTCGGAGAAGTTTACTTGGCCGTATTTTTCATACGCGCTTTCACCACGTCACGTTTTGTCACATTTGTCACCGTATGACATTCCTGCGGCCTCGAAATCCTCCGCCGCCCTACGGCCTCAACAAAAGCAGTCGCGTCCCTCCGGACCACGGCAGGAGAACAGCTCCAGTGTGCGGGTGGTCAGCCCGATCTGCTGCCCCAGACCTCTACCCCAACACTAATAACCGCCACGATTAGGGCTCTGGACGGCCCTCCGGACACTTCACGCAGGATCTGGACCACCTCCCTACCCCGACCTGCCCCAGGACGTTGGGTGTCTGATACTGGCCTGTCACACGTTCAGACAGGTCCCTCACACTTTCTTTCAGGGATCCCCTAAAGCTTAGAAGGAACAATTTGGGAATATCCGTACACTATTTTCACTGTTCGTCTGTGAATCGTTATTCTTTAACCGTGCTACTTGCAGGAAAACCTGACACAGTTGGGCTCCCACCCTGCCACGTTGGCCAATATTACCTCACTGCTTCCTGTGGATACTTGGCTGTCTTTACCTATTTAGCACTTTTTATCAGCTGTCAGAGACACCCAGAATCTTCATATTCTGTGTTTTTACAATGCCTTACTGCTGCCTGTAAGTGGGCCTTCTAGGGACCATAGCAGTACAAATACTACATGCTAAATTCAATAAAATACTGCCCCATAAATGGGAGCTACACAAGCCCCAGCAACCTTTATCACAGACATGAAGAAGCAAATCTCCCCAGTCAGTAAGAATACAAAGAATACTCTAGAAATTTATCTCACTATTTAATATCTAAATTTCTTACACAAAAGGCAATTGAGGACTTCTCGAATAGCATTATATAATAATTCCCAGACAAAAACTGCATTAAGATAAAGTTACAATTGAACATACATATCAATAATTTAAGGTAAAATACATTACAGGGATATATATTTAGCCCCAAGCAAGATTTACAAACCTAGGAAGTTTACAGATCTGTTTATAGTGAAAAGAAAACCAAGGGTGTTTAAGAATTGGAAATGTGAAAACAGCTGCCTCAGAACAGTAAAATATGATGGCCACTATGAAAAAGGAGGCAGCATGCCTTTGGCATCAGACCTAGTGAAAACATTGCTTCCATCTTCTAAAGCGGAAAATTCTTTGTGGAATTCTTTGAAGGAAAGTACTGTATGGCAACCTCTATTGAAGAAGGCACTCAAAAACATCTGACTTCAAGTATTGAATAATTTAAGAGACCTATTAATAAAACTGTTTTATAAGTACGTTTACTTATGAGTTCTCAAAAAAAATGTTTATAAAGTAAGTTATGTCACTTTGAATAATACATTGCAGTCTTGATATACAAATGAAGTCCCACCTTTTGGCATTAAAACTCAACTCACCGTAGAACCATTAGTTCTGTTTCCACACTTTTGTTCATTTTTGCCTGGAAAACACGTGGACTATACTAAGATGTAAGTTAGGGGACTTAGGACCCCCAAGTCACATCAAATAAAAAGACTTAGGGGTCCTGTATCTTCCTGAAGTCACAGAGGGGTTTTTTTGAAAATTGCACACAATTAACTGAATGCATGAACATAATTAAAACCCTTAAAATAATGAATTATTCTTATACTTAATGCAGGATTCCTGTCCCACAAATACATTGCTGACCATGTTGCTCACAACCATTACTTATGCCCAAACACAAAATCAGCTCACTCATGGCAGTGCATACTAAAGCTTGAATAATAGCCTGGTTCTCCAGCAGATCTCAAAGTACTTTACAAACGAAAAAGGACTGATATGACAATCGTTGGACATGCACAGCTTCCACTGAAGTCACAAAATGTATCTCAGGATTAAGCCATAGTCAAAGAGCCTGTTTCTGCACATTACTCACTAAAACTCCCCCTGGCTTCAAGACCCAGTGAACTCAGCAGGGATGCTTTGGTGAATGGGAAGTGCTGAACAGGGCTCTCAGGAAATTTCACAACGTTCTTATTATCATGCTTCATTACCCCTTGCTACGTCACACCTCATTTTACAAACAACACCATATAAAGGACCAAAGTGGTCTGCAATACCGTAACAGTAGAAGAACCTAGAGGAAAAAGACAAAAAAAACCCCAATACCGAAACCAAACCCCAAACAAAACCACCTCGATAAGCAATGCAAATATAAGTGGTAGAGTTAAGAAGAACCCACGATGCCTGGTTGTCAATCTTATGCTTTAACCACGAGGTCAAGAAGCCCTCTTCTGCTGGCATTGCCACAACAGACCATGAACTGAGAGTGAAAATCTGTGGGGAAACAAGGAAAATATGAGAAAGCACCTCTTCGGGCTTGGAAAAAAAACCCCTCACAGAACTCTTCTTTCTGATAATCACATTGCAAGACTGGGGACCAGTGTCTTACACACAAAGCCAGTTTGAGCCTCCTTTGAAGTACAGGAAAACGTGATTTTTTCCGCCCCAGCGATGAAAGGCCGGGCCACTTCTGCAATGAAAAGGAGAGGGACAGAGAGAAGGGGCAGAGCTGGGATGGAGAGGAAAGGGAGAGCCTCCGAGAGCCAGGCTCACCCCTTCGACCCAGGGGACGAGGGACACCGAGCAGCTCCCTGCGGGGCTGTCCAAGGCTCTGGCACAGGCGAAACAGGCAGAGGGGTTTTGTGACCCTTTCCTTCTGCCGCCCTAGCCCGCTGCCTGCTCCTTCCATGCTTTAACCCCACCTTATTTACATGGCCCGGTGTTAAAATTGGTCATTCGTGTTAGTGTTTCGCTAGGGCTAACTTTACAAGTGGTTATGCTATTATTTTCCCTGGAAATAGGCATAGAAAATTGAACACTGCATTCTTTCCTAAGCAGAGTTTGAAATCTAGACTATCAAACAACCCAAATCCTATTACCTTTCTGAATAAATTTACCTACTTTTTTATTTTTTAACGCTATCTACCACTTCCTTGGTGCTAGCCATTAATTATTTGGGAGTTTTATAGCTTCCTTTGAGCTCATATTTGGTTTTCCAGCCATTATATTTTTAACTTCACAGACAGAATTCTAATACACTGCCTACTGCAGCCATAAATCACTTAATGTGTTAGAAAGCAGATTGCTCAGTAATTGCCATTTTATTTACTATACTGATGCAAGCAATTTAAATATGACTGAGTTTTCAAACTTAGAAACAATGCAAAGAGACTTAGGAGAGAATGCAGTGTAAGTGTAAACAGCAATCAGCAGTCATTGTTTTCACTTGCATTGGAATTAATGTTTAAAAAAAGTACTAGGACAAGTTTATGAACCACTTGTAACTCGATGGCTGCTATTAAGGTCTCAATATCAACTGCTCATCTCACCTCACTGTTTTCCAGATCTAGAAATGCTAAAGGAGACAAAAGGCCATGCCTCGGATGTGGTAAGAGGAGCTGAGAAACATGTTGTGCTATTTTTCAGTCACTCTTGGCTAACCCAGAAATATATTGAGAGATTTCAAAGGCAAAATCTCTCCTTAGTAGAAGACCAGAGATTCCTGGTAGACTGTCATAGGGAATCTACCTAATTGGCAATGCAATACTCTTTAATTTCTTCACAGAAGTTAAAACTCTATTGTAAGAACCAGAGCAATTACACCAGTGGTAAACATTGACTTTTCTGGTAGAAGTTTTTTATCAGTCTCTTACCATAAGACCCATCTTAACAGACAGCACAGTAACACATCTGGACCTTTATTCACACAGAAGAGAAGGATCAACCATTCTGTTTCTGCTTTCGGACCCAGATTTGGATAGCTTAAAGCTTCCCTGTGCCTAGCCTTTCCTATTCAGTGTCTTGGCATCTTCAAAGAGATAATATTAAACATAATAATAATACTAGTTGCCTTATTGATAGGCATATTGGATTTAAGCCATCTGAATGTGAGCTTCTAGCATAACATCCTCCTGCAGTGAATGTTCTATGACTTTTAGGGCAGAAAGGCGCTACCAGCAGTTTTCACTCCGAGAAGGACTTAGTAACATCAGCAAAGCCACAACCTTTATTTCCTTTTGTGTACATGGAAAGGAGTATATATACATATAAATAAATATATTAATTGTTTATTTTATCTTCAAATGATACTTTTTTTTAACCTTATGATCAAGCCTAACACTTGTAGTATTGTTTACCTTCTCGCACCCTCAGATTTTCCCATGCCTCTCTAAGACACCTACAGACTGGTTTTGAAACATCACAGAAAGATCTCCAACAGGAGCATGAACAGAAATGAAATGCAACTTAAAGAGCATAAACTCAACTTCTTTCATGATGGCAGGAATCTGTACCCCTTTTTCAGAAGAGCAAGTTTACCAGAACTGGTTTCTCTCCCTTACTCCTCCTAAAATGGTTGTATTTTTGGCCCTCAACCGAAAATATTCTCATTTGGAAAATAGTTGTGTTGCGCTCCTACACTTGGCCCTCTTCTACTCTCAGGACCAAGAAATGAGGCAAATTATGAGCTTCTGTCTACGGGATGTCCTGGGAGAAGTGACCACAATCTGAGGAGCAGAAAGTGTGGAGATGAGGTACCCAACCTGTATAAATCATAAAAGTACCACAAAAGCACTTTCAAATAGAAATAATTTGGACTTTTTCTGAATTCCTGTGATTTTGAAATTTGGCAGATGAAAATTCCCAGGGAAACCAGCTGGATTTGTGAAAAAGTCCATTTAGTAAAACTCCATAAATTTCTACTATGAAAGGACTTAAACAGAAGACAGATGATCACACTTCTAATTGCTTTGAAAACAGCTTGGAGGTGAAGCCCAGGCTCCAGGCAGGCCTGCCCCTAGCCACATGCTGAACTGCAGTTCCTTCAGCTCAGAACCGATGACGCTCCATTCCCAGAAATTTAAGCTCATTTCATACAGTCCCTTATAAGAAATAATTGATGCAATTTAATCTCTTTTAATCGAAATAAAATATTTATGGGGAATGCAAAACCAAGACAGAATAAGGCAGTTGCTGTGCTCAAGATACTTGGCATTTTCCTTTGCAGCAGATATTTCCATCATGCTGCAGATTACTTCTCTATTTGGGTTATTTTATGACAATGCAAAATGTATAAAGCTTGTGAGTAATGACATTAATTTATGAATTCTTTATTCCAAGGCAGGTTGACTCCTAACATCGAAACTTACAGTTTCTGTACAATAATTAGCACTTATGTTGTTCTCCATACTTTCAAAACACAATTACTGGCTAATCCATAATACACTTTTCTGATCCTTAAGGGTGGCTGTGCTGGTTGACAAAATAATCAGAAGAGAATTATACAAAGTCAAGGAGACAATCAGTACCCACTGATTGTCAGAATTCCAGTGTTCTCTTTCCCAACGCCATCATCTGTTTGTTACACTTTTGCTTTTGAATTTTTGTAATCACAGACTGCATAATTTTACATTTTTGCTGAATCCGACCCAGGAATGATAAGAATGTGAACTCTCTTCTGGTAGTAAATACTTACTGTAGGCTTACAAACAACTGGGAAGGATTACTAGCAATGCATCATAAAGAAGATACTTACCTTACACTGAGTTGTCTTCCTTTATAAAAGGGCTGGATTTCTAAGATGGATGCAAATTTCAGAGCATCTAGCAGAGATGCAGGGCATATAATTTCAGGAAAAAATAATGCAGCTACATTACTCGTGGGACACAAGCTAGACTACCTGTGTATTACCCTCCAAGCCATGTAGGCAGATCACCCTCATTCAGACCTAGCTTTGATAATTTATATCAGAGGCTGCTCGAATGGTTAGGTGGTGGGAATCTCCACACAAAATTTTGCACAAACACACAGATACATGTGTAACACAATGGAGGTTTAAAAGAACAGTATCGAAAAGGATGGACACACATCCGCAGAAAAAAAAAACCCACAAACTTACAACCACCACTGAAGCACCCAGCTGTACAACAAACTTTCAGCACTCACTTCACAAATGAAATGACAGAAAAGTCAGAGTATCAGGTTCTTGCAGCTCTCTGCTCAGTCCCCCTTTCACACTCAGTCCCCATTGCCACGTGCCTGTCTCTGCAAGCCGGGGGATAACCAGCAAAATCCCCACTGAGGGCTACTTTGCAGACCCACTTTCATATAAGTTTTGTTTGGTTTGGTGCCCAGACTGGTGCAAAAGCAAACTAAGCAAGTCAGTTCTTGGCAATCAGTCTCAGTCACCCCCTCCGCATGCTCCCCCACGTGCTGGCCACGCTTGGCACAAGAGGGAAGGAAGACGGACACGGCACTGCAAACGCACGAGGACTCTGATGGGCTAAAGTGCTATATACATACATAGGGAAACTTGTTACACATCACTGTTAACACAGAATGGCAAAGAAAGACTGTTAGCAAGGTTTGTAAGGTTCTGGTGGGGACGGACCCCACCATCCACAAGGCAAGACTTGCCCCGATCTATATTGCGTAGTTTATGACCACAGTAAGATATCCCAAGATTTGCAAAAGCAGCTGATGAGTTTGACATCAGTTTCGGGGGCCCAGTGTAGACAAACATAAGGATCCAGAATTACTTGGGGAGGGACAACTCAAAAACCCTACTCTGAGTCTCTCCAAAGAAAGAGAAAAATTCTTGTCTAGGAGGCATATGCACTAAACTGAAGCTAAAGTAAGTCGACTGACTCTTAACATGTTTGTTACACATTTCTTTGTGTATTTAGGCACCGAACAGCACGGAAGCAACAATTAAACTCAACATTTATGAATGTTGTTCAAAGTTTGTAAAATCTGAATTTTCTGCGTAATTCTGAGCTATTCTATGTAAACCTTTTAAAAGCAAATACGCAATATGCTAAGTGTTAAAAATAGAAATTATTACTTGGCTAAGTCTCACATGCTTCCCTTGCAGACTGCAAAGGGAATTTAGAAAGTCACTAGAAAGTACTTCAGGATGTCCAGTAACAAACTTTCCAGAACAGGTGACTAATGCCAGACTTCTAAGGCCATGTTTAAGCTACAAAATTCTATTAAACTGAATTTTAAGAGAAGTGATCCTTCACATAATTCAGCTGTGCAGCAGATCAGGATATTTCTATTTCAGAGTTTAACTTCAAGCACCTGGCTTAGAAAGTATTAATTATGACATCTTTGAAACCATCTCCAACCCTGAAACCCAGGGGAAAAAAATTACTTGTATTCAATAGATACTAGAGCTTCTAAAAGCAGATGGATTCTCAGGTTAAAATACATATAAATTTTTACTTTATAGATAAATGTTGTTATATCTTTAAAGGTTTCTTCACCGAACTATGGTTAATATTTAATTTTTTTTTTTAAATATTCCATTTACTTCAGCTTTCACTTAAGCCTCTAATGTAGCCATTATATGGGAACCCATAGAGGTGAAAGAGGCTAAAATCAAAGCTACTATGTTTCTTCAGTGCATTCATCTATCATGTAAAAGGTTTTCTTACTCAAAATTAATATTAAGCAGAG
The DNA here is from genome assembly GCF_929443795.1 of Astur gentilis. NCBI lineage: Eukaryota > Metazoa > Chordata > Aves > Accipitriformes > Accipitridae > Astur > Astur gentilis. The sequence continues at coordinate 20,964,295 of NC_064898.1, forward strand.
GGGTTTTTTTGAAGCTGACATGACATATGACATTCTTTCAATGATTCTGCAGTTAATTAAGTATTTTCAATGAGTCTGTAGTTAAGTACTGAGATTGAAAATGAAGTCTAAATCTTATTTCTCTTGCCAATTGCCAGGTTAACAGTCATGAAAAAGAAAGTAATGTAAGAAAGAATGACGTAGATCAAGCTCATGGAAAAAGGGGAATTTATTGTAGAAGTATTTTCAGAGGCATTGAACTGACTTGCTGAAAAATAGTTTTATCTCAGGCACAGCTTAGTGTGCGATTTGATACTGTATAACTTCTTACTTATCCTTCACACGCACTTACAATCTAAGAACGTGTGGCATATGACAGCTGTGAAGAAATCTACTGCAGGCATCCCATGCAGCTCTTAAAACCTCGCCCTGTGGATCCCAAATTCCAGTTTCCAATGGCTGTGTGTGCGTCTGCGTGATTGTGAGCATGCATAAAAGTCTACTCAATAGCATTTCTTTTCTTCCTAATAATGACACGATCACCTAGCATTTAAGTGCACCCCAAAGCAGTATTTATACTTTCACTAAATATCCCTTATGTTGCCACTCTCAGCAAGCAGAGATCGGAGTTTGGAAGGCACACAGAGCAGGGTCACTATTCGCTGTTGTAAGCTAAATCCTTTAAAAAGCTGTGCCTGCAAGTGCAGCACTTTGGAACACCTGAGAGTAGACCTTCCCTTTACCTCTTTGTCCCTCTCTATTTAAATAGTGCATGCTTTATTTTTTATTTCTCACACTCTGGCATCGTTCTCTATTACCCGTGGGTAATAAATTCAAATCAACCAATCAATTTACCTAAAATTCAACTTACAAGTAAATAATTATCTTTAAATCTCCTGTCTTGCCTTGAAACTCTTAATTTTTACATTTTTCTACTGGAATCACAACTTTAAGCTGTCTGTGATTTTTCCCTTTTTTTCTCCCTCCGTCAAAGTAACGATTGTACTAACTTGCCTCAAGAATTATTGCTGAGAGAAAGCGTTGTCTAGTGACTAAACCAAAGGCATAGGGCTCAAAGGGTTTATTTCTGGCTTCATTAGCAGTTCACCTGGTGAGCTGGAGAAAGCAACTTCATCTGTCTGCACAGCACTTTACCAGTAGCTACTCCCAGGGACACCAGAAGAGGTTCATGTAACCAGCCTTAGCTCTGTCCCTCCAGCCTAAGTTAGTCATCGAAGTTCCCTTTGTAGCTAGTGAGAAGAGACTCAGCTCATCCAAAAAGGCTGAACGAGCTCAGAGGGCTTACATCTCTCCACCAAGAGACCTGGGGCAACCAGCTCAGCCAACGGCCCCATTTAATAAAAATAAAAAAAAAAAAAAATAAAAAAAAAAATACTTTTTAGTTTTTATTTGCGTAGCTCTGTAATATCACTAAAACCAATCCCTGTATGTGTCAAGAACTATAAACTTTAAAAATAAGAATTATGAAAGGTCTTGTTTTCTCAAAAAGCTGTCATGTCTGGGGAAAAACCACAGGTGAAACAGATTTCAGTTTAGTGAAATCTAAAATAGGGAAGAAAAGTGGGAAGAATTTGCAGCCCATCCTTAACAGTTAAATTAGCATCTGCAAATGTAACAGCTGTTGCAAAAATAAAATCAACCCTTTATTTGTATCCCCAATGAGACTTATTATTGATTACCTTAACAAAACAGTAAAAAGAGAAAATTACTGAACTTTAATTAATAAATTGGCAAAGCAAAGCAATTAATAATCTCCAGCATGAGGATTTAACAGATACACTTCTTTCTGAGTCTGTATCAATATAATTAAGCAGAGAAGGCTGTATATGAACAGCAAAAACCTAAACAGGACGTGCATTATAACTGAAGCTGGAAGAAAGAATTACAGAAACAAACCCGACATAACTTCATGTCATCACATTTAAAATGAAAACAAGAAAAGACAGGTTTTAAAAGGAAATCATGTTTTCCCTGCACAATTTCCTACAGTCGACATTGACAACTTTAGGGAAGCATTTACTATTTAAGGAAATTTAAAGCCTGTTGATAGAAACAAGAGCTAAATATGACTGAATTACAAAATAAGTACTTAAACTGAAACATTTATGAAAATGGGAATTGAGAAAGCTCAGGAGTCTGTATGGAAACAGCAAATACAATCTAGGAGACTGGGATGACTACATTAAACACAAATGATTCTGCACAATACATTAGAAAAATATATCAAAGCCAAAACTTGTTTCATGCATAGTGAGTCCTGGTTATTTTAGACAAAGCAAAAAAAAAAAAAAAAAAATTATAATTCCACTTTTTATAAAATATTCAATGTTGGATGAGTTACACTGTGTAACTCTACTGGGAATGTGATCTTTAAATTTAACAGAGGAATTAAAATATAACCTTTTGTGTCTTAGGAGAATCCTACAAAGGCTTGACTTTAAAAGGACATTTGTAATCCCTAGTGCTTCTTCAGCTGTGGCATCTGAAGAGCCCCAGAAATATCTGTCCGTGCTGGGGCAATGCTCATGTACACAGGCAGAGTCACTTAGGGACTAGAGTTAATCTGTAGTAGAGCGGAAGCTGTAGTGAGGACAGCTCAGGCAAACAGAAAGGAAATGCTGTGATAAGAGAAAATAATTTGAAAGTGGATCAGGAGATTTTTAAACTGTCCTTTTTCATTTTAAACATAGTTTGGGGTTTTTTTTAACTTGAGGTAAAGATAGTGTGAAGCTTAAAATGAAATTATGAAGTTGAAGACTTTGCTCTAACAATGTAAAAATAAAAGCAGCATATTCTAAATAGTATGCAGCAACTAGAGGCGCCAAAGCTATACCTAAGGTAAGGATCGTGCATGGCCAGACAAGTAGGGTACTATCTTGGCAACTGCTGCATTTGTCCTGAGGGTACCAAAGTCATAGAAAAGAAAGAAAAACAGCAAATACCAATCAACTTAGTGAACTTCTGCACTTCCTTTGAAGCTAAACGCGTTTACAGTTATTAGAAGCAAGAGAACTAGTTTTGACAGCATCATCTGCGACCTGGCTAACCTCTCTTCAGTGGGCACGTCATGGACAAGCAAGGGTGGCATGGGCCTCACATTTAATCAGCTAGAGAAAACAATTCACTATGCTGTAACTTAGTAAAAAAACTTCATCAGTAAATAAAGAAACAGTAGAGTTGCAGATGCCACTGTATAAAGAGGGGTAAAAAAAAAAACCAAAGGAAAAGAAAAAAAATCTGTCTTTGATATTGCTATCTGAATGAGACTGCAGTCCTTGTCTTCTACATAGGAGAACTTCGGTGCATTATCAACTATTTAATAGATTAGGGTCTGAAATAAAAACTTTGCTGGTTTTGGAACAATGCATCTTCTCTGGTGGTGTTAACTAAAAAAGAAGGGTCTAATACAAGGAAAAAAAAAATATTCTACCATAACATCAAGCTTTCTTGTTTATATCACTCCTTCCTTCTCAGTTTTCCTAACTTAAAAGCACGCACCAAACTTCTCAACAAGATTCGCTCACTGAACTTCAGCAGGACAATCTATGACATACCTTTAAACTGTTTTTTGCTTTTATTAATCTTTACAGTGGTGATATTTTCCAGCTGAGGACAAGGAGAGGATTTTTCAACCCCCTCTGGTCAGCAGGACAGTGTTCAGTGCAAGTATCACTACGTGCTCGTCCTGTTCTTTCTTCTCTCCCTACGCTGTCGGTCACTGTTGGAAACAGGTTCTTCAGCAAGCGGGCCTTTGGTCAGATCCAGCTTATGGTATATTATTTAATACACATGCATGAAATATAACCTTAATATCTTGCATTCTTTGGCAATCGGATACAGTGGCTTCCAGATGAAAGCCAACTGCTGTAATGCAACTTTATCCAAGTAATCAAGCTACACTGATTTTCAACAGCTGGGAAAAGGGGCCTTTAACATGAGTATTCACATTTCAAAGTATAGAAGTGACCTAGACAAAGATGAATAAATACAAAGTATATGGGAAGAATAAATAATTGTATCTACCTTACTCCTGCAGCATCTGGAAAGGTTAAACATCTGAAGCAGGAATATATGTGACTGTTGTACCAGAACAGGAGACAAGTGTTTGTACTTGGAGGCAGGAACGGGGGATGAAATGAGGGAAAGAGCTAAAAAGTACCCATGGCTGTTCAGGAAGAGACTTGTAAAAGTAATCCCTGGATTTTTACTCTGATATTTTAAAAAGGGCAGATCTCATGCATTAGTAGGTCAGATGAATGTGTAAGACAAGGAATACACTTCCGTAAAAGCTGACGCTGCTTATGAAAGTTGGGTCCGTGACAATGCACTATGCGAGCCTCCCAGATTCAGGAAGAGAAGAACGGAAAAGTGAATTTAGTACCACAGCTGCCGTGAGATGCTTATAACCGTAGGTGCAGCTCTGCACTAATTAACTTAGCTAATGTCTGCAAAGAAAGACGCTGCCTATCAGAGTATCCCTCTGTCTGATATCTAACTAAAACTCAGCTACCCGCCGCACGGCGGGCGCCGAGCGCAGAGTCACTGAGCGAGCAGCTCACGGCTAATTCAAAACGTGATAAAGCAGAAATTCTCCCACTGTAACAACTTTTTGACCTCTTCATTGTCAGCTGGTCTAATCAAACTGTAATCAATGAATGTTTTCCCCATATGCAAGCTGTTAAGAAAGCAAGTTAATTGGCTCGCTTGAAAGATTTAAAGCACATGAAACTTCTGAGTGGTTTAACAGTTTTCCAGGGACTGTTGTGAGGGAATAGCTGCAGAGACACTGCAATGCAGCACAAGGCGGCTTGCAGACCACTGACACTGAATCTTCTGCAAAAATCTTAGGGCTAAGTTCTACCCCATCACACTGCCACGGGGGACAGGAACGTGACCGTCTGAGAGTAAAATGTGCAATAAAGATGTTTAGCAGCTTCATTAGGAGTCCAGTATTCTGTCTATCCCCACTCCAGGCTGTGTCTTTCAGGAGAAATTGTCACTATTTCAACCAAAGTTCACTTTCCTTTGAAAATGTATTTCAGTTTCACTGACAACGTGGTTTTTTTCTTAACTCCTTCCATACTGGGCTGTAATTTACAGCTTTTGCCATGAAAATCAAAATATGTCCTGCATAAAAACCTGGAAGCGTACAAAGTGTTTTTCTGTGTGGTATATATTCCCTTTTTAATTTCTAATTAATTGTTTAATAGGGACATACTGTTCCACCCTAAGATTATTTTCCAGGCTCAGGTTTTTATTTCGCAGAAGAGAAGGACCTACTCTCTAGGTCCGTATTTGTACAATGGTTTAAAAGAGGTCTGAGAGTTGCTAAGCTGGAAGGAGAGTTAAAATGCTTCCAAGAATATTAAAAATTGGAGAGCAAAGCTAAACATAATTGATCAGTTCCTCTTCTAAATTCTCTTTAAGTTCATTTCAGCCATGTGCAGAAGGTGTGAGCTGCATGAATATAGGAAGTCATCTATCTGAAACCTGCAGGATGGCCAGCGTACTTTGAATACATGCCTAAACCTCCATATGAACTACATCCGCAATGATTGTTAGAGATCGTGATGCTTAACATTACTTGACCTCCATTTACACAATACATATGTACAGAAGATACAGTACACAGGCGATTTTCAGTTTTTAAAATAAAAGTAAGATATTACTCAAAAAGCCCAGAGCTATGGCTGCTGTTCCTAAAGCTGTAAAAATATACTCTCACTGTTGAGCTATGATTTTTTAATCTCTATAATTTGTTTTCCTCTTGCTCCTAATAATCTTTCCATATTTTTGTTCACAGAATTTGCATTTCTGTTTGAAGTTTCATACCTCTTTTTTTCTCTTTTATTTCTCAGAGAGATGAGGGGAATAAAGATGGTGACTGCATATGAGGAAAACAGGGACTGAAGAGCAGAAGAGCTGAGGAGTTGTTCTTTATTCTTCATACTATCCCTTGTATTTCCATTCAGCTCCTTCTCATGAAATCACTGCTTGTATTTTACATTATCCCTTTGTTCACTGTATCTGTGGTCTTTTACAGAACTTTCTCCTGTTTCCAAGACCACTTCCATCCGAGGGACAGGCAGCGTGGTTCAGATAAGCACCATCACCAACCACAGGTCTGGCAGCGTTCAAAAATTTCTGTGATGCTATTCTATTTTATCTGAGTGAATCTCTGCATTTGTTCATTCCAGACAGGATGAGAAAACAAAGTGCCATAACAGCAAGAGGAAAACCTATTCAAGTTGATGGCAAGCACTAGATTTTTTTGCAGGAGTTGCCATTCTCATGAGATTTGCTGCCAAGTCTACACACATAAATGTGAAGGGAGTTCATACGAGGCCTAGATGAACTTTTGACTGAAACAAGGAAAGGGAAATTTAAACTCTGAAAGCTGTTTCTATAGTATTCACCTCATTTTCTTCCCACAGCAAGTATATTATTTGGTTTTGGAGACATTGCCAAGATGAGTGTGCTGCAAGCTTTTCTTTACTGCATAAAAACTAAATTATTGGAACATAAGCTTTTTCTACTAACAATTTTAATTGCTAATCATCAGCTGGCTTATAGTATTGACTGGTACCTATATCATCATCGCTTAATACCTGAAATATCAATAGGTAAAGGTTTCACTGAATGTTTTTGTTTGCAACAACATCTAAAGGCTTAATAAGCTGGAAAAGATTTTTTAAAAAGTACTGGTTAACATTTCCAGTAGCTGTTCTTGGATCTCCCCCAAAAAACTGAATTTGTAGTAACAACATCTCAGAGCTTGCAGTATGAAAATGGAAAAATCAAGCTACAAGCCTACTTCACTTACGTACTTTACTAGTTTTGGAAGCACTTTAAAGCAAGGAGCCCCTGAAGGAACACAGCTGTACATTTTTAAGACTGTATATTTATGACTATGTTCCAATATATGCATCAGGATAAGATATGGTAAATAAGAGGTCAGGTATAAATTACAGAGAAAGGACAAAAAGAGTTGTGCAGGATCTTCAGAATAAAACAAATATTTATGCTGGTGTGTGCTGGTCTTTCTGTGTGGCCTGTAAATCCTTAAATAGTTCTCTGTGAAGGTTCTTTAAACAGCTGTTTTAAAACTGTTCCATCTTTCTTTGCTGTTAGGGATTTTAAAGAAAGAAAATACTTCATTTCACACCTGTATTCACACAGTCTGCATTAACCAGTATCTCAGATTAAAATGAAATACTTCAGCAGTAAGACAACACATGCTGGACAACTACTGAATACTCTCACTACCTTAAAAGGTTCAATCATTTCCTATAAAAAGGCTAACTTTTGGGCCCTCTTCTTCACCAGCTCCACTCTCTTCAGTGTGTCTGAACTATTTGGGTGAAATAGAAAACTGGCTGTGCTTCACTGACAAGAAGTCACGCAGTTGGGACTAGTCTGCCCTCAACAGGGTTTCTGGTGAATGGAGAAACACTGTAGGAAAAATGGATTAAATATGCAATATAATACTTCATGGATTTCATCAGTATCATTTGAATTGCATGTTCACCAAAACTGAATTTGACATAGCACAGAGCTGGTAAAATGTAGGGGGAAGTATGTCAACTAAAAGGTGAAATATAATAGGAAAAAAATCTGTCAAGAGATGCATTTTTTGTGTATTAACAGTGGCATAGAACGACTCTGAAATGCCAGTGATTGCTACAAGTACTCAGACACCACGGTGATAATTGCAGTATAAAATCGCCAGACAGCAAACAAGCCTGCTGGAACTAATGGGAACATGCTTTTATTCAGAATCCAGTGCGCATAGCTATCTGTAATGGAATTGCTTTTCAATACTTTTTCTTTGAAATAACTCTGATTATTACTTAAGCATTTTTATATTAATATGTTCCATTTATTTAACTAAAGATAGACACTTGCAATTTCATTTGCTCTCAGCTGCCCATTTCTTAGTATGGCCTAATGTATTCTGTTTGGTGACTCAAGTGCAGATAAACCAATAAATCGATGCACGATACCAGATCTGAAGCACAATTGTAAGTTGGACTAAAATACCAGCTGTTTTTCTCTTTGTGTGCTATCATCAGGATCCAGAGAAACAAAAGAAGGTATCATGCTGGATAAATTCCGGGAGTACTAATTCAAGTCCCCAGTGCCTCTGAAAAAACTGACTGGCTGAACCCGGTATTAGAGCTGTTCTGTTTCACCTGAGCCCCACATGTGTCCCAGGCTGGGCACAATCAGGCAGAATCAAAGTGTGTTGACAGGTCTTAGCAGGACTTGTGAATTGAGCTAGAACTGTTCACTGAAAACTGATAAAATGGTGCCAGCAAGTCTTCACAGAGACCTGTAGTTGCTGAACTCACCTGGAAGAGTTCCAAAGTAACAACTGTGGAAGAAAACCATCTTTAGTTCCTATCGGAAAGTAATATTCCTTTCATGAATTCCTTGAGAGCCTCCGATAGTCATTTGGGCCATAGCTCATGGATAATGAGAAGAAGTTCTGCTACTTAACTCTGGACTCATAAAATCAACCAATGCCTACTTCTTCCCACTGAAACTAGCTTAAACTCTGGAAAGCTAAATAGTAGACACCAAAAGCTGGATGAGATACATCCCACCTTAAGCGTCTTATATTTTGCTGAATTTCCCGCTGATGCTTTTATATAGAATGCTGTCATTTTCTCTAGTGAGTACTTGTTATCTGGGTTTAATTGCCCTAGAGGTACAAGGACACCATCATCCAAAAGTAATAACGGGAAGCTCTACGCATTTAGCAAGAAGCCTTTATCTTTGTTTAATTCTGATCTGACTGTCTGAAGCAACTTCAGATCTTCCTGGTGCTTCCATTCATTCTTATCTTTTGCACTATCTCTATAAGGAGAATAGAAAAGAACATAAAATGAGCAATAATGAAAATAAAATGATTAACTAAGTGTTGATTACCGTCTTCTTACATGCACATTTAAAGACAGTTCTTACAGTTGTGTAAAATACTACTAAAAGCAAAGTCTGTGACAAAAACACAGCCATTTCCTTGGGATAGAATTGCCACTTGAATTTTCCTTCCAGATGACTTCTGACGATAGCTGGGAAAAGCACTATCTACAGCAGCCTCATCCTGTTAAATGGGTGGCTTTAAAGCACTTATCTTTTACCATATGTCTTTAAGTTTATTATTTCGCTTACCCTCCGGCTGGTATTGTGCTATGATTGTTACCGTCTGCCCTGCTCCTTTTAGCGCAGCTGCAGCCTGCTCGTGGGTAGCACCTCGAAGATCAATACCGTTCACCTACAGAAGGAATGCAAACAACAACAGATTTGAGTAGTTTAACATTAGACAGAAAGACAGAGTTGGGGTGGGGTTTTTTTGAAATATCTGATGGATGTAAAGGTCAGGTTGCCCAGATGCAAAAGTGGAAGTACAAAATCAAAAAGGCTGAGAGGATGTTACCGTGAGGAAATGCACTAATACTGCACACCACAGTTTGCCTAGGCTTATCCATGCGTATCCTCTGACCACTACTTTTGGGGGTTTCCTGCTCTACTGAGTTTACATTTTTAGTAGTATCTTCATCAATCAATATAATTTAATACATAAGGTGCAAAAGATAAATTTTCTGTGGTGCTTGAAGGTCACTGTAGAATACTGCAAGCAAGGAAACGGCTCCTTCAGCCAGACTCTGCAAGCCCAGTCTGGAGCATCAGGGAAACCTGGAGATATATGAAGCTCCTCTAACAAAAACTGCTGGTTGGAGATCTTCCAGAGCAGAAACCCCATCTACCATTTTCTTTTCCTGCAACCCCTCCTCCTATCGCCTAGAAATACCCCTGGTATCACGCACGTGACAGCAATGGAGTTGCTCTCAGATACAGCTTCACCACCTCTGGCTGTTCCCCATTAACAGATCTTTCCATGGGGTTCCTCTTACTTAAGAATTTTTTGCTGCCTAAGCAGTGGAAGTGGAAAAGAGTAGAACAAAGTAGGGAATCCACCCCTAAAACTCAGGGGCAGTTGCAGAACTCTTTTGATTTGTATTTGCGATGTTAAATGTTTTGTCAGCAGCATCCCAAGAAGAGACAGAATTCATATATAGAATTATTAACTGCTCCAGTAACTTGAACCTTGCTTTCCAGTGGGAGTGTTACTGTCTGGCTATACTGAAATGTGTGAGATTTCTTTTATTTATTTGTTTATATATTTATCTGTCTTTCCTTTTCACTTCCACAGGTTTCCACTCCACAATGTTTCAGTGAAGAACAGGAAACTTTTGACATGTAAACAACCTCAGCAGGACAGAAATCCATTTCTGATTGTTCCAGAAAAGAAAAGAAAAAAGAAAGGAAATAAAGAGCAGGGGGAAGAAAGAGAACAGTGCCATAGATTTCACAGGCACACCAAAACACAAGCCCCAAATTCTCAGCAATAGCAACTATTTGTATTTATCAAGTACTATCACAAGATGGCTAAGCACATATTGAAAATATGGATTTTATTTCATTTAAATTTTATCAACTTTTTAAGGCTTACAGAAATAAATTTAATTCTGTAGGACTTTACAAATAACAGCTACTGAGTCTGTTATGAATATAGTTATTTTGATCAATTACATTTAGAAATTGTCCTATCTTAACTTGCTGTCTTTCACCAAATTTTAGAGATGCGATGTTTTGGGAACACCTTTAATTATTATTTATCATAGAATCATAGAATGGTTTGGGTTGGAAGGGACCTTTAAAGGTCATCTAGTCCAAGCCCTCTGCCATGAGCAGGGACATCTTCAACCAGATCAGTTGCTCAGAGCCCCGTCCAGCCCGACCTTGAACGTTTCCAGGCATGGGGCATCGACCACCTCTCTGGGCAACCTGTTTCACCACCCTCATTGTAAAAAATTTCTTGCTTATTTGCATGACAAAAATCTAGTATTTACTAGAATGTGAACAGCATTTAGACTATTATTCTTAGAAAAACTAATTTGTGATAGTAACAATATAAAACCCAGGAGATCCCACAGTTTCTGATCCAGAAGACTGCATTATGCTGCAGAACTGTTGACTGTACACAGAAACGTAATTGTCTAGTTGAGGTTTCAGGTTTCTGAAAATATGATTCCATAAGAATCAAAGTTTTCCCAGTTCAAGCTGTCTTCCCTCAATTAGTTTTTTTTTCTTTATGACAAGGAAGGAAAACCCACGTTTTTTCCTAAACAACTCACCCTTTCTTCCCTCAAAAAGTTTTTATGCTGCTCAATTTGACGATTGTTTAATACTTCTCCTCACCTTATTCACAAAAATCATCTCTCCCCATTTCTAAAAAAAATTAGTCTGAATTTCAACTGTTTATATTATTTTAATATCATTCAAAACTACAAAAGATCTAGAATTTTGGAGAAGCACGATTTGTTGCAATCTTTCCATGTTATACAAAAATAATTACACACTGGCTTATCTTTAGATTGAGGAAGCAAACAAGTAAATGTGGAACTAGCATACCAGAAGAATATAACCTATTCAAATCTTACCTTACCGATATCCCCATGCATACAAGACCTATTATATATTCACAATAATGACGTGAAAGGAAATGAATTATAAGTTACCTCACAGAAAAAAACCTGATTTTTTTTTTGAGTTAATTTGTCCATGTGTGCATTCAGCAGTGGAGAGTATGAATACTATCACCACGCTGGTAATGCCTGCTTGATCCATGCGTGTATCTTCAAGCCTTTGGGGCAGCACAATGAAGGGCCTAAGAGGCAACATGGTACCAGACCACCATCACGTTGTGTGACTTCTTTGCAAGGAGAGGAATCTCAGCAGACTGGCAGGAGGATGACTGGTAGAGTATATACACGGGCAAAATATTTTAAGGAGTACTAAAATAGCTTCTACAAGATAGAGACCTTGTAGTAGAAGTGTAGGCTGGAAGACTACCATACCTAAAGAAACATCCAAAGCAAATGTCTGTGCCTGAACATAGTGCTTTATGAGAATAGGTATGGATGGATCCCCGTGTTGTTAGAATCACACAGACAATCTGAAGGTAAGCTGTGACAATAATTCAGTGTTCTGGTCTTGTATTAGTGTCTTTGGCTCACATATTTCAAAGCATGGTATGCTGATAGATACACTCTGAAAACTTCTACAACATTTTTGTAATCTGAAGTGCACAAAATTCATGATGTTTTTACAATTTCTATCTAGATTGTGTAAAAGGATGTGAATATCTTTATTCACAAGTAATTCTCTAATGTTCCTGAAAAGAAATTCTGAGCATGGGGCAAATGTAAGATAATAAACTTCATAATTTGTCTAACACAAGAGTTCTCAGTTGTCCCATCTTCCTGTTTGAAAGCAATGGCTGTAAAAATGGTTGGTGGAAGCCTTCCAAAAAAATGAGCCAAAGATTCAAATGCTTTCATCAAGGTTGTGTACATAAACCTTAAGTTTGGTGGATGGGAAGACTAACATAGACCCGTGGAAAAAACTCGCTGAAATTCAGTCTAGGAATCTTAGAAAGCAATAATTAAGTGCATTGTAAAAGAACAAAGGAGAGAATCAGAGCTTTCAGTGCCATAAAATCTAATATATTTAAATGCACAACACTGCAAATACTTAAAGAGGAATATGATGTCAATTAGGACTTAGTTTGCAACCTCTATGGAGAATAGAAGCTTCCTGGAAGGAGCACAATTGAGGCTACTGTTATGGAAGAAAGAGGTGTTATGCCCTACTTTTACTCAGTGATGGTGTTATGACAGTTGATGCTGCATTGCCATGGGCACAGATGTACCATCAGCTTTGGTACTGTGGAGGTCCGAGCAGAATCCTTAAGTTTAGGCAGCACAGCGCCTATATCATGCCATGAAGGAAATCTCAGCCTTGACTCAGTGTCTCTGAAGAAGATAATTTTGAACCAAGTCATCTTTCCTTTAGTAGAGAGCTTGGCTTTTATCTGTGTGTTTCCCTTTCATAACTGGAGTCCTTGAGAGAGTCCTGAGAAAGAAGCAATAGGATGAACTGAAGAAAAGCTTCTAGGAACATTCCTGAATTCCTCAGCTCCTGACTTGGGGACATGGATATAAATAATGTCACCCAGTCAGTATTAGAAGGTCCAGGAAAAAAAAAAAAATTAGCAATTTTGTTTAGGCTTAAGCTTGAAGACTGTAGACTTCAGGAGAACACGAGCCTCTCTTAAACAATATAGGAAAACATTGTGGTGGTCTCTAAGAGTTGCGTTAACAGGACACGAAGCTTTAAAAATCATTAATAAGTTGTAACAATCTCTCTCTAGATAAAAGGAGAGGATGTATGAAAGAATAAAGAAACCACATGCTTATTCTCCTTCTCCTCTGAAAAACAATAGTTCTATCTATATGTGATCTAAGATCCCAATAATGCATCAAGAATACAAATATAAGACAGGAATTTCACCAAAGTTAAGTTACAAAACATTCTTCACTTTTCCACAGAACAACTAGAAGCCACCGAAATGGCAACTGACTACTTTCTGCCCTTTGCCTGCTCATTCCGGAAGAAATTATTGCCTAAGGTACAAACACAACACATTATAGTGAGTGAATTTCTCTGAAATTAAGTTCACTTCTCTGCTAGGATATAAGTGGGAATGGACACTTGAGGAGGACTTACAAATCTGAGTAGCTGAAATCAAAAAAGCATGGAAAAAAGATGTCAGAAGGAAAATAACACATCAATTCTCTCTTCTGCAATTTTTATCAAGATGATAAACAAGCTAGAAAAAAAAAGATTAAATAATATTGAACAGGTAAATGACCTCACTACACTAGGTTGCCAAAACAGTGATCTCCCTCTTGAAGATGCACAGATGCAGAATAAAATCAATCACTCATTGCCAAATCAGCAGGTAGAAGTCTGTTTGCATGTTATCTTGCTCACCAATATCTGACAGAACCTCACTGCAGAATAATAGGCCTTAAATTTAGAAAGGACTTATAACCTAGTCTGACTTTCTGAAGAACAAGAAGAGTAGATGCTAACTTGATTTCTGGGTATTATTTTCCAATATTTAAAAGCAAACATAATCAAGTCCCAAACCTTCTAGTTGGAAAACAGCATATTCATGTAGCAACATTAAATCTTGATGAAAGACACCATTAATTCACATGTTTTAATCAAATTCTTACCCTCAGGCCAAAATGAACAAAGAGTTTCTGAAAGGGTAAAACAAATAATGCTCTGTCTTGCCTCTTCCTCCAGAACAATGTCTTAATTATAACAATTGTGTGCAGTGATATTTTTCCCTGACATGATTTCACTGCAAATTGTTAAATCTGATTTCAACTACTGCTTTCCATTAATTTCATGCAGTTTATGTAAGAATAATCAGTAAAAGAAATACAATCCCCAGAAAAAGTTGCAAGTGAATCCAGGAAAGTTTTATACATATCAAAGGTGTTTTGTTGTTGGGTCCCCCCCCCCATTAAATGGTCTGGCTTCCTTTAAGAAGTATTATATAATAAGCAAAGTAGCACTGCTGTTCTGAGCTTGACTGCACAATCCTGATGTCCTGGCCCAGAATGAACTTGACTGCACAATTTCTGATGCCTAACTCCAAAATGATTTTGACATAATGGAAATAAGAAGAGCCTCCAGCTTTTACAGATGTCTGTCTCTTCTGCATGCTGTAGCAAAAAAGCACTTAGTAAGCTCACAAACAAAGAGAAGTGCCGCAATGGAAGATTATCGTTTAAAACTACAGACAAAACTGAACTGAGATGGAGAAAAAGATGCAACTATAGTTCACAGTAATTATAGTAATTGCCTTTGCGTTCATTGACTCAAAGTAAAGCATGATCTACTTCATTGAATACTGAATCATAATCTAAAGGAAAAGTAAGATTTATATTTTGGGTCGATCAAACTCTTCTAAAACTGGAAGAGTTATATTTCCTTTAAAATATCTGAATAGTCCATATTAGCACAAATGGATTCAATTCTGAACAGTGCCATTTAAAGACTTGCTACGGTCTGGTTGTCTTCTGTTAAGAGTGCTTAAGCATGATTCATATGTAGGTCATTCAAATAGAGGCTAGCAGAATAATCTGTTTTATATAGCCATTTATTTCTTTAAGCCACCTTATTTTGTGTTTGTACAGTCATTAAATGAACACTTGGAATGTCTCGTTGAATTGGAAAGGAAAGGAAAACCACATCCCTTCTCTGGGGAGGAAACATACAGGATTTCTTTTCATTTCTTCTTTGAGCTGTCACTGACATACTACAGTGCTTTTATACAGTAAATGGTGAAGAAAAGAATTTTTACCATAGATCAAACAAGACAGCGTATTTTTCAAGTTGTGGCTGAATCTTTTATTTGTTGAACTCATAAAATAAGAGCTTTTGGCATCTGAGAAAGCAAACAGAAGTCTGAATAAAGACAATTCTTTACAGTCAGAATTGCCATTGTTTGCATGAAGATACAAAGAACCCAATTTATCTGCCTTAACTTTGCACATCAGCTTAAGTATTCTCAAGCACCTTAACAAGAGGCGAGAGGAAAGCTGAGCCATGCTCTCCAGCAGTCCTGCTCAGTCACTAGAAACAGAATGTATCGCATCAACCCTTAGGTGATGGAAGCACGGTCTTCCAGCAAGACAGGGAACATTGGAAGAAACACACGTTAGGGATGATCTGCCCTGAACACAGCTAAGGAGGACCTTCCTCACAAGCAGGCGGCACAATCATTCTACACAACGGCCCCCACAACTCTGACGACTGATACAGTCCAGCAAAAAGTACAATAATTCCAAGAAACTCGTGCACGTCGCCAAAGCGCAGCTCTTGAGCAGCGATCTTCTTCAGCTGAGACAGGCCATCTTTTTTGCCGCGCGATGCCCACCCATCCATGCCGAGGCCACACAGAACATTGCGGGGGGGGCGGGTGGGCAGTGGACAGCTCTGGGAACCCCCCGGGGGCAGGGTCGTGGGAAACGTTCGCCTGGGGGCAAAACCACCTGTACAGGAGCCATTCTGCCTTGCTAGTGAAGAAGGTTAGACATAGAAGGAAAGGAGAAGTGCACTGGGGGAAGAGAGTCTTCGCTCTCCAGCTTAGCTTCTGTTAAATTTTCAGGCTCGCTTTATTGCTTTTCTCTCACTTCTCCTCATCTTTTCGGTGCCTACCCTTGCTTCTGATCAGTTAAAACTGCTTAGTTCAGCACATAAAAGCACAGTGGTTGTCTCACCCCGAACTCCACTGAAAGCATAATACCACGGCATGTCTGCCCTTCTCCATGCCCAGCATCCTCCCTCTCTCTTTTTATGGGCCAGCAATTTCAATGACCTTTTCAATTTTCCTTCTCTTGCTCCCTTAGAGTTACGACTTTTGCCTCTAGTAAGCTGGTCTTTATGCTCTGATGAGCTGGGCATTCTAGAGGCAAACTCTTCTCTCTCTGGAAAACAAGAACCACTGTAGGGGCATGAGCTATATCATTTCATATGCCTTTTTTCTGCCGGGAAGTTTAAGGAGGCAGCTAAACCAGCTGAAGGAGGTATCAAAGCATTACATCTTTGAAGCAGGAAGAACACTAATATTTTGTTATTGATGAGGGGTCTTGCACACACTGCTTTTTACAGTAGGAACCAGCAAGCTTTATGACTCACCAGACCACATGAATCATTCCAAATGGTACCTGTTAAGCCTATAACCATAGTCAAAGACTTATTTTTTAATCCAAACTGTACAGAAATTCATCTGATAGAAGATCTGCTTCCCGTGTGATTGTAGCTTTTGTGAATGATGCCAGATTGGCAAACTTTGAGACTGAAATAATTTCATTGGAGAGTTCACTGCAGTGACAACTTAAGAGCCATTTCCCCTCACTTCCATCAGAATTCCTCAAAACTTGTTTAAATTGGGTTTGAAATAAATGATAGCTTTTGAAAAGGACACATGGGCTCACTGAAGCCTGAATGGACAGGAAACTTATTTCATTCAGGTCACTAAATAGCTACCAGCTAGCTCTATTACCAACCTGGACTGGATGAGATCCAGCAACTATGAGGTGATCAATGGCATTTTGCCTCATTGCTAAATGGTGAAGTCTAGACAGAGGCACACATGTAGTCTTTTCGTATTAAGACAACTGGTATTACCAGTGAAAAATATCATATATGAGTACTGTGCTAGCTAATAACACAGGCCACTATTTACTAACTAATTTTAAAATAAATATAAATATTGTTTTTCATTAATTTTAGACACAAAACACTCATCCATCAAACACAATACTTAGTAAGAATATTCATTTATGTTAAAAGGGAGAGCTCATCATTAGCTCTTAAATTCAAACCTAGTTGCTGCTTTTTTACCTTCCCTCCTCCTGTGTGGTGACTCAAACACACACACCCCTTTTTTTTTTTCCCACTGCGTAATCTCATGGATCTCACTATACTGTCATCTTTTCAAGCCTTCACACACATTCACTCTCCTTTGCAGTTCCTGCTATCTTCCTAGCCCAAATTGATAAAATATCAAACTCTCCCTCCTCCCTCCTACAGCTTTTACTTTACACATGACTGTTACTTCCATTCACTTTCCTGCCTTTCTGAAATAATCCTCTTTCTTCCTATTTTCAGCACTTGGATTTTCCTATCTCCTGCTTTCATCCTGGGTCATTTAAGCATTCCCCTATTAGTAGCATTTATTCCATATACCTTCATTTCCACACAGTTCTAAAAGGTATTTTTCCTTCCAGTATATGGATATAGCTAAACTACCATTGATCAGTTTTGCTCATAATGCTGCAGGGTTCTTGTTTCACATCTGAATTTCAAAGGATGGTATAAGCAGAAGTAATTATTGCAGTTCTCCTGCTGCTGAAATGATGTAACGGTTTCCATTTTAACAAGTGCCTTATAACTCAAAGATGATAAGAACTTAATTCCAGCTGAAGCCAATAAGCAATAGGTACTCAGGAACTGAAATAAAAAGGTAAAACAATTTTAGAGGCTGCTTAGAGACAGAAGGGCATTGCTGGTTTATCTGACCCCAAGCACTGAGTTAGCAGCAAATTCAAAAACTAGAATCCCTTGCCTTGATCTCTACTTGATAGATTATTCCGTATTTCCAAATCCACAGAATACAGCAACATGGCCTGTGAGAGGCGAGATGGCCTTTGGCTTGTGTCACGGCAAATCCTTACTGAATTCAACCCAGTGACCGCGAGGCAATGTATCAGTGGCTGAATGGTAGCTTGTCTAACTGCAATCCTCTAGATGAAGTAAGTGTTCAGTGCTCGCATTTTTATATTGGAACTATCTGAATCACAACATTCATAGTTCGTTTGTGGCTCTACAGATTAGGATTATGTGACACAGACACTTCAAATAGATGATGCTCCATAGTCTCAAATAAAGCATGTTTTTTAAAAGCAATGGAAAGGAAATAGCACTTGTATTCTGGTTTTGCTTTTGGTTTTGTCCTGGTGGCTTGCTTGTTCAGATAAAGGGCATATCTAGCTTGGTTTTTTTTCAAAAGGATCTCCAAAATCTCCTCCAACAAATTATTGCAGATATCTCTCAAATACCCTATTTAACAGATGGCTGATTTCTGTTATTTTGCAGCTCGTGTCATATGATAATTTTTTTAATCACTCCGGAACCCAAGATTTACTGGTCAGTAGAGCAGAATGGTGCCTGGAGTCTAGTCTGTTTAAGTACAGGGCAAAAGCCCAGCCTGGGGCAAATCTCTGAAGGAATAAAGCTCAGGGATATAGCCATTTTGTCCAGCGGTCGCAGTTTGGCTTTCAAATTTGTGGTTTAAGTTTTCCTTCATTGTGAGGCTGACAGTAAGGCTACACCGAGGGGTGTAAAGCTCACTCCCAATCTTCAATGTATTGGATGTGACATAATTCTGTTTGACAGTCTTAAAACAAAATTTGCTAAGTCAGAATGTCTGAACTGAATGTGAACTCCTCCTTAAAATATTAGGAGCTGAAGAGCAAACAATCTGGCATTAGATCATTTCTACTCATTGAGGCAATTGTAAAATGAATGTTTTAGAGGCAACTGATGATTTCATCACAGCAAAAATACACAGCCTCTAGTCTAGGCCAATTTCCTAGCTTTCCATGACACGTAACTGACAGGTCTGATAGCTAACACTGCTTGGCAAAAAGAGACATACCTTATTCATGGGAATTGTTAGTATAATTTATTAAGTTCTGATCATGTGCTTGGAAATGTCAGAGTTAATTTAGGAAACAGTTTCTGCATCAAGGCAATTGCAATATATGTTATAGATTGCAGAAAGATGGAGGCGGGGGGAGAGAGTGAGAGAGAAATCCAGCTGGAAGACGGATTCCTAGATTAATAAAAGACAAAAGGGAGCTCTACAGTCACTGACATACACAGTATTCCAGCATACGCAGGTGGTAAATTTTTCCCCAGAAGCTCCATTAAGCTTGTATTTTAGAAAATCATCTATTTTATTCTGAAGTCCGAAGCGACAAGTCTACGAGCTTCTATGGCAATATAACCCAGTTATCCTGACTACAAAACAAGTGCATCATGTTTTGAGGCTGAATATGTCCAAGTTCAACTTCCAGTCATTAGATCATGTATATTTATTAACAACACTGAAAAACAGTTTGCTACCAGCTCTCTTCTCCAACAGTAAGTATTTCCAGATGGTAGTGTTTACAGTGACACAGTTCATACTTCATTAAAGTGAATTTTTATGGTCAAGGAGGATGCTAGGGCTTTCCTGACATAGGTTCTAAACTCTGAGGCTTCATGGAAAAAAAACAACCAACTTTTTTTTTTTTTTTCTAATAAGCTATTTCTTTAAAAATATATAAAAGAGAAGGTTTTCAAAAGCATAAACTTGCATTTGCACCCAACTTCTGTTCATTGGGTGTCCAGTTGCCTTCTGTACCTCTAAAAATCTCCTCTTGTACAGGAAAGTTGTATGGGTGATTCAGTTTTGTCATGTGAAATGTTTTTGATTCATCATGATGACAGCAAGTACTGGAGATTATGTCTGCATGTCTTGTAAAAGGTGAAACTGAGCTTATATAGAAAGGTGGAGCACTTTGCACCCAGATGATCTCATATAAACATTAACAGGCCGAGGACCTTTAGAGATCTTATGACATTTATAACTCATCTTCAAATCCCAAAACTTCCCAATGTTATTGGCAACGTCTAAGCTTGCATTAACACACTGTTTGCCCCAGATCTCCCCATCAGATCCTGCTGTGACAGCATCTTTGCTTTTCTCTGTTTTTCTCTAGGTTTTTTGGAGCCTTGTGATCTGCCACTCTAAGATGTTGACAGGCAGCTTACAGGGGCCGCAAGTTTGTGGTAAAATGAGATCTATTGCTTCTTCTCCAGCCCTGTGGCTGTTCTTTCAGGAAAAAAAATTATACTTGGCAATTTATTACTGAAAAATTCATAGGGGCTATTACTCCTTCTGTTGTATTCTAACTATCTGCAAATACATTGATTATATCTCCCCGAAATTGTCACTGAAAATTGGCCCAGCTTCTCTATATTCCCAAATATTCCTTGAGTTCTTGAATAAAACTCTGAATGGTCTGCATTGAATAGTTCATTAAGTATTTGAGAATTAATTTCAGCTGGTTTCTAAGTATCTCATTTGTCAAAGTTCTAATTTGGTTTTGTCTTAGTCCGGTTTGAAGAGTTATCTCTTCGTTTCTTCATAACTGCCCTAACTGGATGATCATATATCCTTTTTTAAAGCAGACAAAAGCAAAAATGCACTAAACATTTGAATTCTCTTGATCTCACTTCTAACTAGTCTTTCTTCCAACTGTTTAGGAAGCAAATTTATTGCTTGGTTTTCTATTCTCATCAAATATTTTCTTGCTACCTTTTCTAATCCTTACTAGGTACCGTCCACTTTACATCTTGCCCTTCTGAATTTGTCCCAAAATTTTACCTAACATTTAAAAACTTTAAGACATAGGTTGTTATAACCACAGTAACTTGACTCAGCTCTCACTTTTTCAATGATGATTACTTGAGTATAGTATCATCAAAAGGCTCTCAAGTATCAAGGTTCATTTCTTACTACACTCACTATCTTTTCTTTTTTTACTCTACTCTTAATACTTTTTCTTAAAATAACAGCTACCACTTCTGAATTAACTGCTACTTTCAAACTTGCTTCCGGAGGGATTTTTAACATCAGCTGTGACTGCACAGCAGACTGCTTTTGAAGTTCATGTTATTCTTCTGAACTTCCTCATTCCCCTCCAGCACAAAATCATAAACTTTGCCACTACACTATTTGGTCACTCAAGGGCAAATTGTGTTTATTCTCCCATTTTCAGGCCATTCTTCCTTGCCAGAACAAAATCTGGAATTATACTTGCTTTTTCCATATTGCCCACCAAAAAGATTGATGACTGTTTAGTCAGTTTAGATGGGATCTATTTCATTAAAGGGAAGTCATGCCAAATTCTCTATAATCAGTGAAAAGAAATAGAGACTTTTACAGCAAAATGGTCATCTGACCTGTGTAAAATGTCTACTTTAGGGCAAGGTAAGTTGTACTCCAAAAGTGGCTACATCTTTCTGTTGGCTACAGAGGGAGCCTAAAGGGTCATATGCCCTGCACTTCCCAATATTACCAAAGCCTGAATTTCGATTAATCCACTGTTTGCTCCTAAGGAGCTTTATCCACCTGCCCTTCTAGCTGGTGTGATCCTATTAACATATGACAGCACCTGTGCTCTCAGCTCCCTTTCTCTCTAGAGATTTTCTTTTTACAGATCTGTCACATTTATCACCTACCATGCAGTAGTTATCATTTGGATACATTTCAACACATTCTCCCTTGATTTTCAAGCAAGTTCTACTCCTTTCAAACAGTCCAATCATGTGAATTGATCGTCCCATTTAAGTCACTGCACTGATCACACACTGACGTTCCCAGTATATAACATACAACTCCCTACTCATTACTTCAGAGCTGGTTTACATAGCTGTATTTTTCCTATTGGCTTATTAGCATTAACGTTAAAAACATAGGGGGAGACTTTATGGACAAGTGCAGCTAGAGGCCACAGAATTTGATAAACTCTCCTATGCCAGAGGACAGAGTCATGTATCATCCACACCACCACAGCGAAGTAAGCATCCTAAGGATACGATCAGTGCCTCTGCAAATAAGTCTTGTAAGGCAAAGGGAGTATCTGTTATAATCCTAACGCTATTACACAAGAGTCACAAGCTGATGCTCCATGGAGAAAAGATTCCAGGCCCTACAGAGATGATTCAAACATTTTCCAAGCCAGTTCCAATTTGGAAAAAAAAAAAATAACCTGAGAAGTGAAACCAAATGGCATTTGCCATTTTTCATAGTTTCCTAACCAGGGAACAAAATGCACTCTTTGCCCTAAGTAGTTTTACTGCTTTTACCATGAGCAAAAAGCCATTTTAAATTAGAAAGCTGAAAGCTTCTCTGCACTAAAGTAAGGGAAGTCAATCTGAAGGTCGAGTCTAACTGTAGCAAATATAAAGCATAAATATTTGCTATAAATAAGCACAGAGTCCTTACACTCTATCCTGCTCTATATGCACGCATTTTGGAGTAGAAATTGGAGAACATTATATTTTTTCAAATGCATATTGTATTTTGCTACAGATGTGAGTAAGAAGGCGAGTAGGAGCTGTGTGGGAGGAACTAAGGAGAAAGAAGTGTTTAAACTGTTCATAAGGGAAAGCAAACATCTCACAAATAAATCACAGCAGGACGATGCACAGACACAAGACAAAATCTGATCAGTATAAGAGGTCACCTTCCCTCTACAAGGGAGACAGTACTGAAGTGAGATGCTGAAATACCAGCATTGCAAACTAACCGTATATAATGTCAGTGACAGAAAACCCCACAGAATACCTCTGGTAGCCCTTTCCCAATGCATAGTCACTTGATTCTCGGAAAGCAGCAGGGGAAAAAAGATACTGTCTTTCCCCATATACAAATAGAGCCTGGTACTATGCTAGATGAAGAAGAAAATCATACAGAATTTGCCTAACTTCGTTCATCTGATTCAGGTTAGATGGGAGATAAAACGGAAGCATTAATGAGTACTACCTGCATCTTCGCTGTGCAGCCTGTTCTTTTTCTACTCTTTTTCCTCTTGCTGTTGAGCAATTACCCTTCAGGAAACTTGTTTTATTTCCTTAAGGTAACCTGTGGGATGCATTGCTTGGGAGCAGCAATCTTGCTCCGGAGCAAGCAGTCTCCTCTATCTCTTGATTCTACTTTCAGGCTTACCAGCCACGCTTCAGCCTGCCGTTGTGAACCACAAAGTACTAAAGTATTTCTACAGGAGGATGAAAAAAACTGGTACTGCTTTTATGGTCCACAATTTTATTTTACTTTTCTTTGTGATGAAGCAAGCACGATGGTAGGTGAAAAGCAAACATATATTACAAGGGCAACACACATGAAATGTGAGATTCAGTTTAAGACACCCAAAATATAGACACACATGCATGTGGTAAGTGTTTAAGCTTAAAGTCAAGGGATACCCGATCAATACAGGCAATAAAGCCTACAGAGCGATTCAACTCGCTCTACACAATTCATAGTTGGCCAGCTGAATCCTTCTCTAGCCTCCATTGACTTTAATGGCAACCAGACACCCAGCAAGCATGTAGATGTCTAAATTTAAGTATCTTACTCTGAGTTTTAGTCTTGTCCAAAGACAGAAAATTCAGTAATTTCAAAGGTTAAGATTCAAATGCTAATACTTACTGTTACCTCCTTATGGCTATTAAATCACCCTAATTCTCTCTTTACATACATTTTTAACTTGATGCAGTCTTGTGGAAAATTATAAAACTGTTTGAAAAACAATGTCATCATAAGAATTCAAGGAGCAATATGCACTAATTATTTGTGTGTAAATTGTAAATCTGAATTTTGCTGCTGAACTTGCATATGTAAACCAACTCTCTGTGCTTTAGGTACTGTACCTATAGATAAAGTTGCCCACCTGGCACTGTCAAAGCACTGCCATGCTTTGAAGCATGCAGGTTAAGACACCTAAAATAA
Organism: Astur gentilis; assembly: GCF_929443795.1. Lineage (NCBI taxonomy): Eukaryota > Metazoa > Chordata > Aves > Accipitriformes > Accipitridae > Astur > Astur gentilis. Next base: position 20,988,350 of record NC_064898.1, read on the forward strand.
CTAGGTATGTTTTGTTGTAATTTTGATTTGAGATTGTACGGCAAAAAAAGAGGCGGCAATTTTTGTTTGAATATGACCATATTCCTCCACCTGCCTTCCCAGGAATTTCCCCTAAAAATGGCAATGTATTCAGTATGTACCTCTTCCTAAAATTATAAGATTTATACTGCTTTCTGTCAGCAAGGATGTATGCACAATGTGTGGCCATTTTATGCATATGGCTCTTGGAAATCATTTTTTCTCGTGCAGGTGATTTTAACTAAACAACACTGGGTTCCCATTGCTGTTTTAATAGGCAATATATCCCTTAGCATTGGAAGTGGAATTTTAAACTGCAAGAATGGCATCAAGGAACATTACATTTTATTTTTATTGGAGACTGCATTTTCCTAACAGATGGAGAACTTGGGGTTAGATCAGAGTTCAAGCAGCCTCTAAGTCTGGACTTGGCCCAGACTTCTCACATGATTTTAAACAATTTAGTTAACATAATGGCACCTCATTTCTACTGCTCTAAAACTGAAATAATACTTCCCATTGATATTCTGAGCTGTTTCATTTGGGTTATACACATCTGTGGCAGAAGTTAATCTGTATGTACATAGCACTTTGCAAATCAAGTCATGATGTCAATTAGTACTCAAAATGCTACCTGATAATATTTACGTTATACTTAATAAGAGGGCAATACTACAGGGAGGGTTATATTCTCTTATAGTGATGAATGTACGCTGGTGATGGTATGCATTACTACATTTTAAAGACATTCAGAAGTGAGAAGGAAAATGTTTACTTTGGTGGTAATTCACAAGACAGTAATGAACTACAAGCAAGAAGAAACCAACATTAAAAAAAATCCTACCGTTTAGGGGGAAAAACCAGCTTATCATGAGTAACACTATAATTTGGGGGTTTTTTGCTATTTGAAATATTTTACCATTTGAAACAAAACATTTTCCATTATTCTTCAATTTGCCTTCAGGGTTCAAATACTATTCATTTTGTCTCTCTGCACAGAAGCATTGGGAATATCAGCCTGCTTTCTGAAGTAAGTTTTAAACATTTCCAGTCAATTAACTGAAAACAGAAAAAGAAGTCTATGACTGCTTTTCCAAAGCTTTTAGCCGGTTTCCAAGGGCAGATCTCTGTCATTACTCATCCTGCGCTGCCATCTGGTGGCATTTGGGAAAAAGAAACTCAACTGCTGCTGCTGCATAACCCAGCATGGAGCCAGCCCCTGAGGGCTGCAGGCTTGGACCCTTCCCAATCACTTAACAGCAATTAGGCAGAAGGAGAGGCAGAGAGGTTAGGGGATTTGCCCAAGCCTTGTGGGCTGACTCTGGGACTATGGATACCTCCAGTGTGTCGCCCAAAGGTAATGCATATTCCTAGCTTTGTTGGGTCTCACTCATGGATTTGCAGTCTCTTTAAGGTATTTTTGTAGGTACCTTCCCACAGGTGAGCATACACATCTCTCAACCAGTCAACACTGCTGTATTCGCAGCACAGGCATGAATTGGGAAAGTGCTGCGATCCTCCTCTTCCACATGGGAGATCGAGGCTTAAAAAAATAAAGCATCTTGCCTAAGGTCACATAGAAGGACAACAGCAGAATCAGAGAATTAAGTCCAGATCTCCAAAGTTTAAATCACTTACTATGCTTCCTGTCTGAAAGAAATTTAACCAAGCCTGAGTTAATTAGAAATACTACCTTTGAGGGTACTATTTGTTCGTGGTAAATCAGATTTGTCATGTTTTGAGAAATAAATGGGAAAACTATTTCTGCAGGGAAATAAGTGTTTCTGAGGGATGAGGCAAGAAAGAATAAACAGAGAGAAACAGACCTACTTTGTGCAGCCCTTATAAAATTAAGGTGTCTGGGACCCTTCATCAGACAACGGTCTAAAATTAATCAGGTCTAGAAGTAGCCTGTGCATGAAATTTGTTTCATTTGACTATGGAAAAATGGATTCTTAATAGTCATTTGTGACTAAGTCAGAAGCGCCTGACTTGGTGATTGCCTGGGGATATGCATGCAGTCTAATTTAGTAATAATTTCCATCCCTCTCTGCTCAATGAACAAATAAACTACTCTTGCATGACAACTAAATGCTGCAGCAACACTGGTAACTTTAATTAGAACTTACGGAAAACACTGCTATAAAACAGACAAAAATCTGATTTAAAAATTCAACTGTGGCAGTATCCTACAGTGCTAAATATACACCTGCTTAAAAATAAAGGAAAACAGACTTTTAAATTTGTTCCTGAGATGCTGGATTCCTGAATACTATGTACCGTGAAAGGCTTTGATCTCATAGTGCTCTTTCAGTCAGACTTATTTTGCTGCATCTAGCCAAAGAAAAATAAATCACGTAATTGTCCTGAAGAAATTTCCATTTCTGTTCTTCAGGTTTCTCGTCTGTGGTTTTTTTTGGCACAGGCATTTGCCTTCCTTATCTCTTCATGTTGATAACTTTATAAGAGTCTATTTTGGTTTTCTTACAGTTTCCTACAACCCTTCTACTTGGGGATGTCTCTAGTGCAGCTAAACTTCTTTACTTGCCCTCTCTCAATTTTTTTTAAACCACTTTCAAGGAACAGGTCTAGATAAAATAGACTATTACGGTCCTCACAACTTCAGGTTACTGCCTCCCTTTGGTGTTAACAAGCCAGATTTTCCATATATCGCAAACCAGCCCCAGCCACCTTTTCACACCAAAACTTTGACAGGTGGAAGGTAAATTTACTTTTCGTAGAATAGGCCAGTGGCCAAGAAACTCCTAAGCAATGTTGAAAAAGCTGCTCCAGCTTCCTCATGAAGGGATTTAAACATTGACCAGGAAAGTGCCACGTAACCGTGCCACAAATGGTCCAGGCTAAAGCCATCTTCTACCCCGACGGTAACCAAAGTGCAGCCAAGGATGCAAGATTTGCAGGGACAGAAAGCACGACAGCGGGAGTGAGTGTGACACTGCAGCCTAGTGGGTCCATCACTCATCTGGGATGAATAATTCCTGTGTTTCAGCTCTTTGCCTTAAGGCTATTTATGTACTTTGCATGAAACAGCCACAACTGTATCAATTTGGGATAGTTTCTTTTTTTCTGTAAGGCGGTATAATGTAAATGGATATTTAACTACATTTTCAAGGCTTTCATTGTCATTCAAAGTGTTTTACATTCAGATTGTTTCAGTCAGATGCTCAATTACTTGACAGAGCTTAAAACATAAATGCTCTGTTTTTTAAATGTGTGCTACCAATATATACATGAAAGAAAAATTAAAAAGATGTTTTTGAGACTAAGTATGCAAAGTATAACCTCAGGCTACAAAGCCTTTTATCCTCTAAAATTTGAAAATGAATTTCTGAGTGATCATCAAATTCATTAGAGACACAGAGCTAATTAACATAACCTAATTAATCTCCCTCTTGTATTGAACCATTTGCTAAGCAGTTTAGCGCACACTAGATGGCACCCCCAGTCTAGGTGATTTCATCGTGCTGCTTTTTCTCAGCAAAGAAAAGCTGAAATTGAGAAATATCTTTGGCCTCAGTAGTGCATTTTGGGCAAAATGGAACTGGATGATGGCCTGAACTGGGAGATGCTGAGGTCTGCACTGTGTTTAGGTCCTCTCTGCAGTGTTGCCATACTGTAGATAGCATTAAGCAGAGAAAAGTCTCATTCTGAGCTAAGTGCAAGTAACACCATTAACAAATGCTATAAAAGCCAAGAGCAAATAAACAAAATATATATTCAGGGATAAACTGTTTCCAGCTTGGATTCACAACACGGAAACCAAAAAAGACTTCTTTTTGTGTCCCTTGTAGTATAGGCAAAGAACAAGATTGCGCTGTTGGTCAGCAAAGCCCAACACAAATACTTACAGACAAAATTTGATCGCCTCGCTGCAGTTCTCCGCTGAGATCGGCAGGCCCGCCTGCTAGGATGAAAGACACGAAAATGCCTTCCCCATCTTCTCCTCCCACAATGTTAAAACCAAGTCCTGTGGAGCCCTTGTGCAGGATGATTTTTCGAGGCTCTCTGTATAGAAACAAAATGATAATGTTTATCCATTCAAAACTCTTCGTATGTACACATCTCTCAAGGCATCTTAAGCATACTACATTTTGCTTAAGACACAATGGCCTGTTATTGCCTAAAGAAACCACTTAACAAATGAGATAAATGTGTTAATTGGAGAACAGATAAGGTAGGAATTAACCAGCATTTTTTTTTTTCCCCCTTCATGGTTGAATCCAAACATCTCTATTAATTTCAGCCCACTGGAGCCATCTTCACTAAGTTAAGTGATGAGTTTATTAAAAGACAAACCAAAACACCGAAGACATTTTATAATCTAATTTATAGCAATACTATATATACAAGTAGAATCAATCGTTACATGGTACCCTTTTTATTTTAAGTTCTAGTCTTTCTTTTTCAACAAAGAAAAAACTCAAAACTCGAGGCAAAGCAATGGCAAGTCTGTTTGATGCTGACAGATTTGGAGCAAATAACAACTGTATGATCAAGCTAATAGAGCAGAATCTCATGAAAAACTCTGGTTTGACATTGTCAGGAGCTTGCAATTGTAAAGTCACACAGCAGCTTTATCACTGAACCAGACCAAGGGATATCTGCTTTTGCTTTACTAGTTTAAAAAGTTGTTCACTATGATGGAAATCAATAAATAATAACAGCTACATCTCACACAGCACTTTCCATCTGTAAACTGAAAATATGCCCCAAAGGATGTAAACATAATAACATGCATTTTACTGATGGGAAAACTTATGTCCAGAGAGAGATGACTTTCCTAAGAAATCAAGGTAGCATCCTTCAGAAAGTGTCCAGGTATTCCAGTTCCCAAACTCTACTTTACATACAAGGCCTCAGATCTGTCTCTCCCTTGGATATACAAGCACACACAACCATATATACATACCACCCCACCCCCACCCCCATTTATTGGTACTTACCCCATTTCAAATCCCTCTAACAATTTACTTTTCAGAAAAAGTGTAAATGGTGTTATATTAGTATGTGTAAATCTTAAGCTTAGCCCTGCAAATACTCACAAACACATACATTTACGCATCTGTGACTCCTCACAGAGAAAGATGTTCTTCTAATTCTCAATTTTTATAAAATAAAAGTTACCATCAAAGGGACAATTGTAAACACACACACATCATCTACAGAAACGTGCTCCAGAATGCTTCTTGTAACAAAGACCCAATATTTTCTGTGTACTATATAACAGTTCCACATCATATGGATGGCTTTTTCATTTCCGTTTTGTTTTTAAAGAAAAGAAAAAGGGAGAGAGAGAAGTGATTAACTGAGGGATATCTTATTTGATGCGAGTTAAGTCTTATAGCTGTATACATGGAGACTCAATCTTTATGTGGTTAATTCCAAAGCCAGTAGGTGTTTGTTCATCTTTCCCCAGTGCTAATGGTCAGTGTCCCCAGCTTGATCACGATCTTTAAGTAACATCTCAACTTTCTGAAACTGAAGCTTAATATTTTTGAAATAAAAAAAACTAAAGCAATTTTTTTATAATATTTTTTAAAGGTGATTGCAACCTTTAGTGAAAGTATTAGTCCTACTCCATACGGTCCTCCATCTTGCAACGTTTTCTTAACATTGTATAGTCGGAAACCAACCTTTTAAAAATACAGCTGTGAGAAAAAGACGTATTGCCATGAGTTTGTATACTCTTGAATTATTTTCAGCCAATCAGAAAATAAAGTTTGGGGTTTTTTTTCTTTTGGATCATTGCTGTTGATTTGTCTTGTAGCAACACTTTTAGCACTTTCTTAAATACGTGCAGATTAGACATAATGTAATCCAGATCTAAGAAGTCTAAACAGGTTTTTAATTAGGAAGGGTGGCCTGGGGGTTGGAGCAGAACTAGGACAGCAAGCTGGAAGCATGGATTCTTTCCCCTGCTTAGCCCATGCGCTGCTGAGAGATCCTGCCAAGTCATTTGTGCTTCCAGCTTCAATTTCCTCATCCACAAAATGATACAGTGACACTTGTCGTCTTCGAGTCCTACACATCAAATATACTTTGCAAGATGAGCTACTGCCATTATTATTTACCTGAATATTGAGGAAAAGAAGGCAGTAAAGTCAAACAAATATATTTGCATCCTCTGCTGGTGAGAAATCCGGAGAGCTCTGTTCAAAATGAAACTGAGTACTTCCACATGACAGGCAGCTTGGATCAAATAGTTGAAAGCCAGTGCTATGGGCAAAACTAGGTCAATACAACTGGGTATCTACTGAATAGTAAGCTGTGCAGCTCAACAAAAAGTTGGCCTAGTTATTAATCCCTGTCTCTGATCAAGTCAGCAGATTTATGCCTAAAACGCTGTCAGTGCTGTTTTGTAATTTTGGCCTTTTGACAGCAAAATTCACATTCTGCTCTTGGATGATTATGTTCAGAGGAAGCCCAAACAATAACGGGGAAATGTCAGAAGCCATGATTAGAACACAATGGGGTTTGGCTCCCGCTCTTTAGCCTGATCAGGTCATTTTGGTCATGACTCAAATGTGGCTGTACAGAGACTGACCAACCCTAACACGTCTTCATATTTCTTTCATATCTGAGTATCCTGCAGAATCTGAAAAGTGGATTCAAGAATACACAAGTGTTGTTGCATGATCATTGAAATAACCCTTAGCCACGACTGTACTGCAAAACCTACAGGAAGCAGGTGACATATGCCAATTCACCATAATACAATAAGTAAGTTTTTTGAAATACATCTTTGTTCACACTTGCATAGTGTACCTAGTATGAAAATGAACAAAAAAAACCCCTTATGATGACAATAAACCTTTGTAGCATGTTATGAAATGAAAGTAGGAAAAACGTTTCTTAAGCAAACAAACTACAATACCAGCCACTGACCAGGTAATCTCTTAAAAGCAATGCAGAAATAAGTTATCTGTCAATGCTTTAGCCACACTCAAAGAAAAGGCTGAGGATGTTACATATTTATTCACCTGGTATAAAAGTTTATAGTCAACTCTTCTAATATGATGGTTAAGGAGATCTAAGAACAGGTCTTCCAATTTTTCTTGACTATCTGGGAAGCAACATTAGGAAAAACTCCTTTGCCCCTATTAAAATTCTTTATGAATGTAATTCTAATATACATGAAAGAACTCCAGCCAGAATGCAAATAAATGCTGTAAAGGAGGTAATGGAATCAATGACTTAAAGATAACACTGTGATGGAAGAGTAGGAACTGAAGGAAAAGTAACTCAAATGTGAATGATGTTTTCTTGCAGTAAATGCACTCAGTAAAAATGTGTAGTTCTCTGCAGAAAACAGTAACTGAGGCAAAGGTAATTTCAGGGGAACTTATTTTAAAAGCTCACTGTTTTATCTGGAGACAATAGGTGGCACTCTGTAGCTACCTGTAAAAAGGACCAGTCTAACATCCAGCGTTTCTGAAATGCATGTTTCTGCCTCCAGCTTTAACTACTTATCACATTTACAATTTCTTCTGTAATAAATTCGGCTGAAGGTAAGTTTCTAGGTGCTAACAAAGCGTACTAGCACTTTAATTCTGTGTGTGCATCTTTTATGCCCTCCTGCAGCTTTGTACCAAATACAAACAGAGAAAAGCAGCAGGGGAAATCAAGCAGAAATTAGAAAGGAGTATGAGATGAAAACATTCCTGGACTGGCAGAAGGCAGCAGAAGGGGGGGGGGGGGGGGAACAGAAGAAAAAAGGAGCAAAGAAAAGAGAGAACAGGATAAAGGGAGACAGTGCATCTGTAAAGGAGAACAGGGAAGGAATTAAAGAGGTGGAGAAAGAAGAAAGGAAGATTCACTATAATAGAGCCAGAAGCAAAGGAGCAAATAAAGTGCTGCAATCCACACAAATTTACAAGCTCAGAAATCAATGGGAGAATCAATTTGGATGGACTTGGTTACTTGCTTCAGGGAATGCATCAGATCAGATTCTGTGAAGCACATCATAAATTGCAGGCCTGATATAAAAGCAAAGTATTATTAAATTAATATTTGAAACCAATAAGTAGTAACAAATCAGTGTGAGTAAAACTTCAACACTTAAGAAAATTTATCCTGACATAAAAATGTGATTAACAAAAATAAATCAAATAGGTGAAGCATTTTTCCTCCTTAACACTTGTTTTTGGTTCATGTTTGTTTTATTTGTTCATTATCTTGAAAATAGATAAGTGTTTTGTATCTGCTACAGTTGTACTGAATATTTGTTTTCATCAGTTTACTCTTTTACAATAAGAAAATGACAAGACCAAAACATGAGTATTCCTATCATTCTTCTACAGATTGTGAACCCATAGTAATTATAGATTTAATTTAAGAGATTAAGAACTGGACTGATAAATGAAGGGGAAGAGCTTTCTGAAAACAAGTAATTCTTATAATAACTAACTCAAAGAAAATCAATTTTTAATTTGCTTATTTTGTGCTCCTGGCTATATTAAAGAATACAGTCAATTTTATTATTCATCTCACACTGACAGCTCTCTCTTTCTGTTTCTTTTGCACCATCTATAAAATTGGGGTGTTGACATGATTTTAAGCTTTCTGGAACATCTACAGAAATACTAAGCACACTGGATGCTTTCAAATGTCAGACCCTAGAGTCTTCTTCAGTTATATACAATCAAAGAGGTATCCCAAATCAGCAGGGACTTGGAAATATGGCTTTGATCTTGCTTTGGCTGCAGCTTTTTTGTTCCTTTGGTGGAGTTTTTTGGCTGGTTGGCTTTGGTGGTTTTTTTCAAAAAGGCTGTTTGCTTCACAAAGGATATTGAAATCATACATGCATTCATGCAGATGCTGATTTGGTGTTACAGCAACACACAACATCGAAAGCCCAGAAGAGTATTTATTTATATTATTGTGTGGATTAAGGTAGCACCCAGGATCCAGCTACGGCCCCATACCCTCCGTGCAAAGCACTACGCACATATAATGCAACAAAAACCATTCAGGCTCCTTAAAGTAGCAAATAGCAGGAAGGAAAATGGAAGTAGAGAGAAATTGTATTAGTTGGTTAAAGCCACACATTAGTAAGTACATCAGGGGGAAAAAAACCCTAAATCTAAGGGATCAAAGCACTCTTCTCTTGAGCAGCATGGTGTTTGGCTTCTGACAATTCCCTGTGGGAGCACTGAGCTGTGCCTGCTTAGAGTCAGTTGGCTAATCAAGCTATTTTTCAGTACAATACTTCTAGTTTTCCTCTCATGCTTCAAAAACTTCTGATAAATAATTGCATGTTTATTTCAGACAGCCAAAGGGCATTCATACTGGAAGGACCTAAAAAAGGTAATCCAAATAGATTGAGCATTCTTCACAGCATTTAACACAGAAAGCTCGGATGGACAGAGAATGTGCCAGCGCGTATGATGTTTTAAAACTGATTA